>NC_051067.1:33812835-34112835 GCF_004664715.2 Peromyscus leucopus
TAGGATGTTGGCCAGTGGCAATGCCTGTAGATTTCTGTCAGCCTCATAGTCTGTGCATTCTGCTGTGTGTGCTGTGTTGCTATTCCATGAAGTTATATGTTTTATGTTATATGTACTATGTTATATGTATTTGGACTTGCTCAGGATGAGTTATTAGTTTGTAATCATATCCTGGGTCAAAGGGTATGTGCTCTGTACTGGTACCCATCTAAGAGCTGGTACTGACATATATCAGAAGTATCCCGGGTCAAGGAGCATCTGTGCTCTGTACTAGTACCCAGCTAAGAGCCAGTACTGACATATCAGAAACTGGTTTCATTATTCCCAACTGAAACCCTCTAAGCAATCCTCCCTCTTCTACTCCCCAGTCCCTAGTAACCCCTATTCTGCTTTCTCTTTCTCTGAATTTGCCTGTTCTAGGTACCTAAAAACACATTCTCTGATATGTTTAAAGTAGACTTGTAAAAGCCACAGCCACATTTCTTGAATTCATGGCTTAAATCACCAGTTACTCTTCTCTTAGCTGTGGCCTTAAATGTATTCCACCGTGAATGGCTGTGAGCAAGGTAGGAAATTATGGAGAGTTCCAAGAAATACCAGACCTTGCTCCTTTCAATCGGGACCAAATAAATAAATAAATAAATAAATAAATAAATAAATAAATAAAATAAATAAATAAAAAAATAAAAAAATTTACACTTCCCAAATTGGACATTTCATGGGACTCCAGCTTTTCTTGGGTTCCAAGGTACCAGAGGTTCTGAGGAAAGGGCTGAGATGTTTTTTCAAGTGTTAGGAGAAGCTAAAAACAGCCTGAAATGTTTAGTGAGTGAAGTGGAATCTGCTCTTTAACAAACACAGATTGTAGACTGGGTGTTAGTTTTAGTGCTAGAGCAAGCCCTGACTCAGATACATCAGGCTCCGAGTTCAAACTCATGTTCCACAAAGTGTCAATTGATTTAACAGATAAAACTCCCCACATATTAGAAGCTAGATGAACAGCAAAGATACTTTCCTTTGTTTCTTTAAAGCTAGGTTACAAGCTTAGCTTTTTTGTGTGTTTGTACATGTGCATGTATTCGTGTGCATGTTCATGTAGGTGCATGTGTGTGTAGGTACCTATGGAGGCAGGAGGCCAGCCTCAAGTATTGTTTCTCTGGAATTGGCTCCCATGGGTGCTAGGAATGGAGCTCAGACCCTCTGGAAGATCAGTTAGTACCCTTCACTGCTGAGCCATCTCTCTAGGCCCCATCTTGTGTTTTTGAGACAGAATCTTTCATTGGCCTGGAACTCACCAAGTAGGCTATACTGACTGGCCAGAAAGTCCCAGAGATACACATCTCTTTCCTCCTCAGTCCTAGAACTATAGACAAGCACCACCATGCCAGCTTTTACATGGGTTCCTTGGATCCGATGTCTGGGAATCATGCTTGTATAGCAAGCACTTTACTGATTGCATCATTATCCTACTTCCATCCCTTGGTAATTTTGTTGCATCTCACGCTGGATGTTTGAATGATGCCAGTCATACTGATGAAAGGGCCACTGGTTTATAGATATACATCAAGGGGAAATGTACTGATAACTTCAAAAGTTTCTCAACTAACCAACTTATTTCAAAGTCAGAATAATTATTAATTGAACCTTTTCTTCTTCTTATGTTTATTATTTTTTCTTTCCCCGTGTTCGTTTACATTAAGGTTTATGTTTTTCAAGTTGAGTTAATGATATTGAGTATTTTTTCAAAGCACTTGTCACCAGTGTGCTTTATTCATTAATTAATGGTAAGGTGATTTTGTAGACAGGTGACATACTTTAATTTATTACAGAGACTGTTCTTGCTAGTTATTGATTTAGTGATGAATAAATTACTGCCATTTTTAATCATAAGTTTTCTTTTGGGTATAATTAATCAGTTTCTGTATTTGTAAGCAGTGTGGCTTTATCACTCTCTGTATTAACAGGAATGAACCTGCCCGCCTCTGCCACAGGTAAATTTAGGGCAGATGGAGACAGGTTTCCATGCTTGTAGCTTGATCTTGACTTTTATTAAGCAGATAGAAGTGTACGTGCTTAAAAATGACTTCAAACTGCCTTTCCTGTTGAGTAGGTTTTGCACTACCTGCCTGACAGATGGTGTTGGAAGTCATTACTGAAATCATGTGTTTACCTGCTCATGGACATGTGTTCACCAGATGCACCCTGTTTACCCAGGACTGCTTGTTTCTTAAAGAAATATGCGCCTTCTGGAGAGCGTTGCATAACTTAGGAGACCAGAAGTTAAGCAAGCCTGAGCTTCCAATTATGTGCCCCCGAATTAGCCACAGTCAAAAGACCCATTTCATTCTTAATGAGAACTCAGAGTGGCCCAAGAGCTCACTCAGCAGTGTTGATCTTTGCTTCTTTTAATTGTACTTTAATTCTCCACATTCACTGAGTTATTCAACAACTGGTCACTCCACTCTGCCTTGATTCAGTGGCAGCACTAGTGATTAGCCAGTCTTTTAAGGAGATGGTTTGATTAATTATGTTTGCTGAGTTTTGGCAACATGTTTCACAGATCATTGTTGAAATTGTATTTGCTTCTCTCATTTCTAAGTTCTGATTTTGGAGGTCTGGCATCCAGAAGAAGTGTTTTTTTCATTTTAGCATCCCATAGAGAATTTCTATGCTCACCACAATTGAAATGGCTGCCTGAGTATTTTGTTTGCTAACCATGAGAACCTTGTTTAATTTTTTTTATCTCACAACTGTCTTATTTCTCTTTAAAGTGGATAGAGCTGAATGGTAGCAACTCCTTTCTAATGCGCCCCAAGCTCTGGGCTTGGAATGGAGTCTGTCTAACTGTCTGTAAACCCCAGGAAACAAGGAAAGTTATTGTCTGAGGGTTGTGACAGGTGCAGGACTGTAAATAATTACAGGTCTGGGCAGAAAGTGGGGCAGGAGTTGCCCAGCAGCTGGCAGGCCTGACCTGTGGCAGGTCTGACCTGAGTGAAGGAGCCTGAATTCATGGCAAGCTCAGATTCGTTTTATAGTGTGCAGCTCCTCTTCTGCGGCAGGAAGAGGCAGCTGATTGAGGCAAGATACCAGCTGAAGAGCGAGTACCGTGGATTCTTGGGAAAGAGACTTGCCCACTGTGCTGCCTCTGGGATGGCTGCAGGGCAGCTGGAACCCGCGGGATGTGTTTCAGCCCTGATTCACATTTTGGCTGAAGTAAACCATTCAACAGTGAATGTCTTCAGTTATCACCACAGTGGCTTGGGCTTCTTATTTTTATTTTTCCTAAAACTTTCAATGTTACTTATTTCTAAAATATTAAGTGTTAGACTAAGGGATACATGTGACTGTCAAGAATCGGGAAACAGCTGTAATTATGTAGTTCCCTTGAAATGCCTGACTTCTTTTCTGATGTCATTTGTCAGAGAACAGAGTTAAGAGGGGCCATGACCTGTTGAAAGTAGGGACAAAAAGCTGATGACTGGTCTGGGGAGGTGGCTGTGTCCTGAGTTGCCATTGGCTGGTGAAGTGTTTCTACAAATTGGTAATTTTACATTAAAAAAAAAAAAGTCTGTATTTCTGGCTTTGTAGGAAAACCCTACTGATAGAGTCCCGCAGCAGGTTGAGTGATGAATACCTGCACCTGCCCCTTTAGGCACCGGTGCCCCTCCAGCCTCCTCAATCTCTGTCACTCCTGCACTCTGTCACCTTCCTGGCCGTGCTGAACTAATGTGACACCTGGACTGTAGGGTGTGTGGCTGCAGAAGTGAACAAACCTTCGAGGATGGACAGGTGTCAGTAACTGCCCATCAGGATTGGTTTGCCTGGGTGCTGTGTTCCTTTTCAAGCCCTCCAAGTTCTGATCCCTTTCCCCCCTTTCCTAACACCTGCACTTTTCCCATTACTGTTCAAATCGTATCCGTGAGATCATCAAGTTGTGCCTGGCCATCCTTACTTAATACAGAAAATGCAAGTTTCCTGGACGAGAATCTTGTGACTGTTTTCACACATTGGTATGCTTTGTTTGGCCAGTTTTTCTCCCTGACTTTAGAGGAGATCAGCTTTATTAAAGGAAAAGAGACAGTGAAGAAAAGGCATGTGGCTTCTCTTAAAGTCCTGGGCACTCTAGAACCTGACAGATCATGGTGTAATGTCTTGATGGGTGATTGCAGATGCAGTAGTGATCTTCAGGTAGTGGAGACATGCCACAGGTTAAAAGTTTTCCTGGGAAAAAGTAGAGTGTGCCATTTTTCCTCCGTGTTTTTACACCTACACTATTTGGTGCCTTGACTTTTATGACCCAGTTGTTCTGCAGGTGAAGTGATTTCCCTTTGTTTATATGTGAGGGACAGAGCATAGGCAAGGGAGAATTTTGCTCCAATTGTCTAAAATCTCCCAATTAAACTGATTCTGTTGCAGTTTGTATTGCAAAAGTAATGAAAGTTAAGGAAAATCATCGCCATATGGTGGCTTCTGGTGTATAGCCTGTTCATAAGCGGGGATGTTGTGAGCTCAGATAACATTCCTGGATGAAATGAAGTAGACTAGAGATTGGGCAACTCTAGCCTTCAGGACAAACCTAGCTGGTTGCTTGTTTTTGTTAATAAAGTTTTATTGGAACAGACTTGAGTTTATTAGCCAATGTGCTTTCCCACTGTTAACGTAGAGTCAGGAGTTTAGTTGTGACATAGACCATATGGCCCTCAAACTCTAAAACAGTTATCTGGCAGTTGACTGGGAAAAAGTCCGCTATCTTGCCTGTAGAAGGTTCTGTCCAAAAATGAATACAATAGCACCAACTCCAACCAGTTCTTCTGTGCTCTCTAAGATAGTTTTGTTGAAAACAAAAGGAAGTAGCCATATAATTCACTTTCTTTTTAAAAAATGACTTTGTTTATTGTTTTGTGTGTGTTGGTGTTTTACCTACATGTGTGTTGTCTATGTCCCACATACATGCCTGGTGATGTGGAGGCCAGATGAGGGTAGTGGACCTCCTGGGACTGGAGTTTCAGACAGTTGTAAGCTGCCATCTGGGTGCTGGCGATGGAACTCTGGTCCGCAGAGCCATCACTCCAGACCCCAATTTATTTTTAAAATACTTATGGCTATTTCATTTTGAAAATAATTTTTAGAGAGAGTACCTGATTTATTTATAACGATTTGTTTTAAGTGATATTGATTATTTAATGCTAAAATGAAGTAGGACTTTAACTGTTTTAAATTAGCATGTAAGTGTACAGATGTGTTATTTCACATGTGTAAAGGTAGGGAGTGCTTCATACGTTCTGTGAGGCACAGTTGCAGAGTGTCCAAGCCAGTCCTCTCTATAGTGTCCTCATTTCAGTGTGTATCTCACAAGAACCACCCCATTCAGATGAAGGAAGACATTGCACTCTATCTGTAGCTGGGCTCTCTATTAGTTAGCTTTCCAGTATTATAACAAGGTCTATGAATTAACCTACAGACAGAGAACTTTTATTCTGGCTCATATTTTGGAGAGTCTAGGCTGTGATCAGCTGAGCATAGCTTTTGGGTCTCTTGTGAGGATGCTGGATGGTAATGATAGGGAACTCCTACCTGAATAAACTTGGCCAAGAAGTCAAAGAGTAAAGAGTAACATCTCATAATCCCTTTTGAAGATCCCACCCCTCATGCCCAAAGGCCCCTTGTGGTAGTTTGATGAAAAATGTTCCTCACAGGCTCCTGTATTTGAACACTTGATCTGCAGTTTGTGGTGCTGTTTGGAGAAGTTTTAGGAGGTACAGCCTTGCTGGAGGAAGTACATCATTGGAGCAGGCTTAGAGAATTTAAAGCAGTGGTTCTCAACTTCCTAATGTTGTGGCCCTTTAATACAATTCCTCATGTTATGGTGACCCCTAACCATAAAATTGTTTTTGTTGGTACCTCATAACTGCACTTTTTCTACTGTTAAGAATCGTAATGCAAAATATCTTTGTTTTCAGATGGTCTTAGGTGACCCCTGTGAAAGGGTCCCAAAAGGTTTAACTCCCAAAGGGGTCATCACCCATAGGTTGAGAACCACTGGCTTAGAACCTTGCCCTACATGCCCTTGCTCTCTGTTTTGTGTTTGTGGTATAAGATATGACCTCCCAGCTTCTTCTCTGGCTGCTCACCCCATGCCTCCATACCATGATGGACTCGCATCCCCCTGGCACTGTAAGCCCAAACTCCTTCTTCTAGAAGTTACCTTTGTCATGGAGTTTTGTCACTGCTACAGAAAAGTAATTAATACAACTGTCCAAGTAGAGCAGCCTTGCCCTGATGTTCCATTCCCTCCCTGTAGTGATGCCATTGGAACCACACCTTTAACACATGAGTGTTGGGGGAGACATTCAGCAAACCCCTACATCTTTTCAAACCAATTTATGTTTGCTTATTTACTTATTTATTTATTAAGTTATTTATTAGCATCATCATCATCATCATCATCATCAGATGACACCTTGTGAGAAATCTTTCTTTCCTTCTACCACGTGGGTCCTGGAGATTGAACTCAGGTTGTCTGGCTTGGTAACAGACGCTTTTACCAAAGCTATATTTTTATTGTCAATTATGTCATTGACCCTCAAAAATATCTGTCTGTCTGTCTGCCTGCCTGCCTGCCTACCTACCTGCCATCATCTATCTAGTGTATCTAGTTGTGTCCTGCAGGGCCTGACTGGGATAGGGAGGCAATGAAGAAAGGATAAGCATCAAAACACTCACACAGAAAAGCTGGCATTGGGTGGTCTGGGCTCCTGGGTAGATAAGTCTCAGAAGCCCGGAAGCTCAGCATGTTTATTATATACAGTTGAACAGGGAGGCAGAGTTATTGCATACAGCTGAATAAGGAGGCGGGTTTGGCTAATCTTGGTAGGAACAGTTTCTGTAAGGGGACGGTCTTCCTTCTGTAAACAACTGAGCTAGAGGGAAAGCTATGGCAGATATTTTCTACATGTATGTCAACATCCACATGGGGACCAGAGAGAGGCTTTGCCATCCCTCTGAGCCTCAGCAAGAGAAGGCTTTGTCATTCCCACGGGTCTGAGGCATTGGGGTCACTGACATGGCTGTGGCCATGTCTACAACACATATTCATGCTGGACTTCACTTACTCCTAATGTGGGAATATGTGTGTGAATTAGAGTGTCTATGTGTGCCCAAAAGCCAAAAGAGGACACCAGGTGACCTCCTCCACCACTCAGCCTATGCTATCTTTTTTTTTTTTTTTTTTTTTTTTTTTTTAGGAAGAAACTGTAGGTTTTGGCTCCCAGTTGAGTAAGATACAGCTCCCGAATGTGGGAGGCATGGCAGCAGCACTGAGCCAGCCCATCACGGTAGGCCTAGTGCTAGGCCTAGGGTGAGCAGGGAGAGAGTGGATGTGAGCTGTATCCTCTGGTGAGGCTCCACTTCATGTTTCTGTAACATCTCACAGTCTGCCTATTCCTTTAGAGACAGCATCTTTCCTCGAACCCAGGGCCGGAATTTGTTCTCTTAGGCTGGAAGTCCTCAAGCCCTAGCAGTCCTCCTGTCTCTGCCTCACCGGCCTGCAAACCTGAGTCTGCTTCCAGCTCGTTATGACAGTCTTGGGCTCCACTTCTCAATATTGCACAGCAAACACCCTTAGCCACAGAGCAGTCACTCTGACCCCAACCCCAGCTTTTTCTAGGCTGTGTGATAGTGAGCGAGGGCATGAAGTTGTTTAGATAGTCAAAATAAGATTCTAGTGCAATTCAGTAGAAAGCAAAGAAATGACCCTGTTTTGGTGAGAAAACCAAGTGTAGTAATTAAAGCATGGTACTATGTAGTCAGTTGTATGTATACATTCATGGGTGTTTAAAGTGTACAAATGTTCATACATGGTCTAGTATAATGGCAGTTTCAGTTTTTATAATTGTCTAAAGCTTTAGTGATTTGCGAAATAGTTAATTCTTATTTAATGATGAAATTTAAGCACTATTAGACACTGATAAGATGATCTTTATTGCTTTTTTGACTTTGAGAGCATTTAGTAACAGCAGCCACGCCTGAGAGTGGGGGTGTAGCTGAGCAGGATAGCATGCGCTTCATTTGTCGAATCCTCTTCATCATAAACAAACAGACAGTCAAAGAGCCAGCATGCCTGTGTGGTGGACATCAGTCAACATAATTACTGGGTGCCTCAAGTATTAAGTACTTCTTTAGGCACTGGGACTTCAGTACTAAATAAACACAGGCGTTAATGAGCAAACATGGGTTGGAGGACCATATATCCATAGATGTAATTGTTTATTGAGCCAAGTTCCAAAGACTGTTGTTTTTTAAAGATCTGGAGATATATTGGTAAGGACACATCAATTTTTAAATTTTTTCGTTTTTTTTTTAAATTTTTATTTCTTTTGGTTTTTAGAGATAGAGTTTCTCTGTGTAGTTTTGGTGCCTGTCCTGGATCTCGCTCTGTAGAGCAGGCTGGCCTTGAATTCACAGAGATTCGCCTAGCTCTGCTTTCCGAGTGCTGGGATTAAAGGCGTGCATCACCACTGCCCGGCTTAAAATTTTTCTTTTCATGTATCTTACATTGTCACCGAAAAGCAAGTATTAATTCAGCTACTCAGTGCAATGAGGACTATGAAAGTAAGGTCTTGAGAGAGATGGGAGGTATTTTGTGTAGCAGGATTAAGAAAGACTTCTTTAACAAGGTGGCATTTGAGCAGAGACCTGAGTGTTTTAGAAGGAAATAGCAATATAGGAAATGCTTGGTAAGCCAAGGCCAGTGTTGCTGTGGATGAGGAGCAGGAGGGAAGTTTTAAGAGATGAGTTTTCATCTGTCATGTGGGAGGGACCACACTGTGTTTAGTGGGCAGGGACAACAGTATAGGACGAGGAAACAAGGATCTGTGGAACATGTCTCTAAACCAGGAGTCAGTAAAAATACTTCCTTACTCATTGTGTCTCAGATTAAATCTCATTCTTCAAATCTCTTGGTGATTTAGACTTTCAACATGGAATTTTAGATTTTCATTCAGTTCCCTTGGGCCATGTTGATGGTTGAATTTATGTGACACCAGTGCCCATCATAGGCTGGTCATCTGGTTAATTTGCACCAGGGAATATGAGGTTTGGAATTAATGGATCAGAAAGCAGGGGTGAAAGGAAACTAACAATTCATGGTCAATTCAAATGTGCACAGCCTGCAACAGCTTTTCACTGTGCTTAGATAGAGGGAAGAAAGGAAGGAGGATGGTAATTAATAGTTGTAAATTTAAAAGCCAGTTCTCTTCCAAGTGTTAATTTTTCCCATAAGTGTTGTACAAAATGGTCAAGCTTCTGAAATTGGCGAAACACTGATCATGGTGTTTATAATTTCAAGGCATGCTGGGTAGTTGGCCTCTAGTGTGAACTAATTAACTTAGGGCTGGTGCAGTGCACTTTAGCAGAAGCAGATATTTACAAACTGGCTTTTTCCTCATTTGGAATGACTACTTGATAGCATTTTCATTTTGTTGACTGTCACACAGTACATGTTAGTATGGTCATCATTTCATTTCTAAAGCACATACAGGTTGAATAGCCTTATTTAGAAATCACACTGATCTGAAATTAGAAATGCTTTTGACTTCTAACTCGACATTCAAAAGTTTCAGATTTCAGAACATTTGGGTTTCAAATTTGTGGATTAGAGATGCTAATCCCTGATGGAAAAGTCTATGTAATATTTCAGGAGCTGAAAACTCCCCCAGTCCAACAGTTCTATCCCTAGCTTTTATGATAAGGGATGTGGATCAGTGAATGAATTTGTCCTGCATAAGATGATAATCAGATAAGTTTTTCACAAAATACATGTTTTTGTAAAGAACAGCATCACCCAATGCAATACAGCTACTCTTTTTGGAATCAGTGGATTTTTGGCATGTGTCCTTATTGAGGATTGTCATAAGATAAAGCACATTGCAGACATTTAGAGAGGTAATTCACCAGGATGGTGCCATATGAAAACAAGTTTATCTGAAAAAAGCACTTAGGTTTTACCCAGGAATAATAACTAGGGTAATTCAGTTGTTAGATAAACTCAAAATCTATGAGATATTTGAATATATTCCATGAATTTAAGAGGAGTCTAGTTGTAGTTTGTCATTGTCTCTCCCCCCGCCCCCCAGCCCTGAGACAGGGTTTCTCTTTGTAACAGCTCTGGGTGTCTTGGAACTCACTCTGTAGACCAGGCTGGCCTCAAACCCACAGAAATCCTCCTGCCTCTACCTCCTCAGTACTAGGATTAATGGCATATGCCACCACCGCCCATCTTAGTAATAGTTTTCAGTAGCTCTAAATTCAAGCTGAAGCCTCTAACCTTTCCTTTTCTTAGTTACGTGTTTTGGCACAGCAGGTCTTGAATCTGTTTGGGCTCAGCTTTCTGTTTCTCCCTGTATTACTAGGTCTTGATAGAGGAGCTGGGACATGGACCCAGGAGTTGGGCCACGAGTGAAACAACTACTGACATTATCAAACATCTGTGCCTGTCTGTAACTCTGGCAAGGGCAGCAGGTCTCAATCGTGGGTATTCATGCCTGTGATTGATTGTCAGCAACAAGTAAGCCGAGGTGATGCTAGGAGCATTTTCCTATTGCCTCTTGGCCCTGCACTTTAGAGGACAGTAGGCTGACACAGGTGGGCCCTTGTGTACAGCCCACACATCCCTGCCGAGGTTCTGCTTCCTTAATTCTGCTGCTCTGTCCAGAGATGCCCAGGGCCCTTACCAGCCTTGGGGAGAGGTAGCTAGACCTTGATTGTGGAGTTGTTTATTAGGGACATTATGAGGGAAGGAGAGGAACAGAGAGAAAAATCACTTAAGGTAACTTCTTTTCCATTGCTTCAGCCTTTCCTCCCCTCTTTCTTTTGACAAATTTGGTGTACAATTCTTATTTGGGGGAGTACATCTTATCAACCCCCAGTTGATACCCGAAACCATGGATGGTTCCGAACCCTTATCTACTGTATTTTTTCCTGATATGAACAAATCTGTGTTACAATTTAATTCATAATTAAGCTCAGTGAGATGAACAACTACTAATAACAACAACTAATGATATGTAGTTAGTGGAAGTCATTTGAGGACTCCTGGCCCAGCCATCTTCTACTGCCTTTCCATTATTAAACTTCTAGTGGGAGTACTGTTCAGGTGGAAGGACCCTGGACACACCTTTCTTCTCACTGCCTTCATTGCAGCTCTGGAACAGTTTACTTTTATTTACTCAAACCAAAGCACTCGCTTGGTTTGGCCTTCAAACTTTATGACCTAGGAAATGGAATACCATCGAATATGTAACTGCACTTGACTCCATCTGTGTTCGTGTGTATGGTTCCTCTGTCTGTTATGCAAAGTCATAAATAATCCAGGAGCCCAGCATCTGTCCCACCTGCTGCTGTCTTTATGATGTGAAGTGGTGAGTCACATGAGTAATTGTGCTACGTGTATAAAGAACTTGGAAGACAGTTTCACTTGTGCAAGTCCTGGCTGCATGTCATAAACATGAAAAGTTTGAGCCATCTGTTACTTAAAAAAATTACACTGGTATACCACCTGGTGTTTAACTAGGCCTCGGGATTTGTTCCAGGCACAGCACTGCTTCACTGAACAAATATTGAGGTGAGAGTGGGTAAGGCTTGGCAGTTACCTCGAGGACTTGGGAGAGGCCCTTTTCACTGAGCCCTGAGCAGACTTATTTTTATCATTGATGTTTCCTATTGTGGTTTGCCTGCCATTAAAGACAGTTTTGTCTTAATATTGAAAATGGGTTACCGGGGGTTACATTACACAAAACAACCTCAAACAATTGTGGAGATAATGTCATATGCAGCATGACTGAATTTGGAGCAAGAGAGGATGGCCACCTGCTAGGATTTTGTTCCTTGGCCGTCTGCTGAGTGGCCCTGTGTTGTGGTTGCTTCTTTGGTTGTGTGGCTGTTGAGATCTGTTTTGGTTATTGCAAACCATTAATCTTGTAGCACAGAACTGTAGAATATTTGGCTACTGGGTTTTTGAATTAAGAAAACAAATACCCTTTAAAGTTATTATTCGGCAACCGAAGGATACTTTTATCATTATCAATATAGCATCTGAGTCTTTACATTTTATCTATAGCTAGCTTATTCTTATCTACAACATTGAAAAGAAATATGGGTAGTATTTGGCAATATGGTAACCAACTTCCATCATGCACCTGTCCTCTTACCTACTGTCATGGGGGGTGGGGTATGTGGCTCAGTGGTCACCCTTGAATGGTTTGGAACATGCTAGAGGTAATTAAAAAACCCACTATAATGGTGCTGGGTGGAGAGGTATGCGGTGGTCACCATAACAAGACTATGTCACTGTGTTCTTCAGTCAAGGAGAAACAAACATTCCTCATGTATTTAAGGGTGATTCTTAGAGTTGGCATTCCTTATCTATAGGTTTAGCAGGTGGTGACGTCAGCATTGAAAAGGAAAACTAGGGGAAGAATTGCATGTGTACTTAGCAAGTACCAACTTTGTCACTACTGTCTGCAGTGTGGCTTACAACTATGAACACAGCATCTCCATTGGTTTTGTAAAGTAATCAAGTTGATTGAAAGTATCAAGAGGATGTGCATGGGTTATATGCAAACAATACATGTTATTATATGAAGACCTTGAGCATCTCTGAATTTTGGCATTAGCAGTGGGTTGATCCCAGGGCCCTTTACTTGCTAGGAATATACTCTACCATCGGGCCCCAGCCCTGGCCTAACAACTGTACTTTTTAAACATAGATACTCAGTAAGTATGTGGAATTTGAGTAACTGATTTTTTAAAGTCTTAAGGTTTTCTGCCACATCTATTTTAAAATGTACATTCTAAAAGAGCTGTGGGCCCAGTCTCAGACAGCTGCATAGTGATATTACCCATTGGCCTATGACTTAAACTCTGAAACCATTTTAATATGTAGCACATTATAAGAATAACTTTTAAAATTTAAAATTACAACTGCCTACTGTTCTGTCTCAAATGATAAAACTATATTCTTGAAGGGCACTGCGTACTCTGCTGCTTCTCTCGAAAGACTTACTGTTCTCCTTCAGTTAGCAGGTCAGTGGCTGCTCATTGATGACTTACACTTCTTCCTGACACATGAAGAACCTAGTAGCTGCCTTCACTTGTGTGGCCAGTACCTTGTCAGAGCTTTTCATACTGTTGAAAGACTGAATATTGGAACTTTTATTGTTGCTTTTTTTTTTTTTTTTTGGTGTAACAATCTTGGCTGTCCTGGAACTCATTCTGTAGACCAGGCTGGCCTCGAACTCATTGAGATCTGGTGCCTCTGCCTCCCAAGTGCTGGGATTAAAGGTGTTCGCCACCACTACCCAGCTTATTGTTGCTAATTTTTAATATTGGGGTTTATCACTTTACAAAGTTTTTTCTTTTCTTTTCTTTTCTTTTCTTTTCTTTTCTTTTCTTTTCTTTTCTTTTCTTTTCTTTTCTTTTCTTTTCTTCTCTTCTCTTCTCTTCTCTTTAGCAAAGTCCCCTCTGTTTTCCCACGTCTTTATTTATAACTGTAGGAAAGGCTGCCTGCAATTCCGATGTTGCTCTGAGAAGTTCCTGCGAGCTCAAGAGACAGACTGACTGGATTTGGAGAATGTAGGTCCTCAGTGGAGGACTCTGCAGAGCGAGCTGTTGCTTCGACACCAGAGAGTACTTGACTGTTTGTGATTAGAAAGTATAGGCTGGAAACTTTGATCTTTTGCTGGTCTGAGATAGTTTTTTTTAGAAAGGTGTTGGAAGATCTCAGGATCCAGACCCTGTTAATTGATCCGACGTCCATCTGCTCCGGTGCACTGCTGCCAACAGGGCAAAGTGGCAACAGATGCTGGTTCAACCTCTTTATTTCTTCCTGCTTTTTAAATTAAAAACATTTAAGAAGTTTATTTTTAATTAACTTTAACGTTTTGAGGCTAGGCTGGGTACCTCCCTGTGTCTGCTTTTTGTAGATTTCTTCTCCCTGTCACGTTTCTAATCTCTGGTCCTTTCTCTCAGTTCTTGTTGTTCTGAGTCTTTGCACCACTGGAGTGGAAGCATTCACCCAGTCATTGTGTTGATCATGTTTTTCAGATCCCAGTCATGTGAGAACTTGCCTGTGTCCTTCATGAAGATGCTGCTTACTTGATAGTTGTGCTCCTCTGTCTAAGCTTTGAGGGCAAGTGTTTTGTCCTGCTTACTTCTAATCCTGAGAGCCTGGAAGCGTGTGCTGGGCACCAACCAATTATTTAAAAAATTATAGAAATGCTTTTTGCTTTGCTGACAGCTTACCTGTCATGGAACATTTAGGCAAAGTCTTGGCATTCTTTCCTCTGCAGACAACTCACTCCTTGGCTGGCACTTAATCTGACAGAGAGGAAAGTCCTTTTAAAGGATGATTTTTGGGATGCTATAAGTCCATAATGTCTTTGATTTCTAGTACTGTTGTCAGGTACCCACCCCTTCAAGGAACAGAACCCTCCAGCAGAAGTCACTCCAGTGGTAAGGAAGCGCGCAGTGTGCTGCACACGTGGAGGTCTTTGGAGCGCCAGAGAGGGTCCATTGAGAGCTGTGCTGCCATCAAATACCGAGAATCCTTCCTCTCTCTTCCTCCTTTCTCTCCTGACTGGGGAAGAGGCTGGCCCATCTTTCCATGAAGACCTGAACAACAGTCTCTTCATGTGTCATTAGTGCAGATTGGTGTCCTTAGCACAGAGTCTCCGCTGACTCCTTGGCAAAGCTGGTGAAATATAGAGATTGGCTTGGACTGATCATCTGTAGTGAGATGAAGGTGAGGACTGACTATCACACTCACAAAGATCCCATTCAAATTCACCTTTATAGATGAATGTTAAAGACTTGATTTCCTGAGCTCCAGACTGATTGGCTTGATAAAGAAGAGACTGGTGGATGAAATCAGCACTATACGATAATTACTTCATTAAGGAAGTTATAGCATTTAAAATAAAAATGCAAGCTTGTCTTTTTTAATTTAATAATTTAATAATGATACTCAGGATTGCTTTTATAAAATAGAAAGTGGATACATAAAAACCAGTTGGAACTATGAAGTGTGTTTGAATAACAATTGGTGTGTTTGAATTATTCAGATAGAATAGAATCTTGTTGACTAGAAGAGTGGTAGAGATAGCTGGGTAGTGGAGCTCATTTCAGAAAATAAAAAGTCAATATTTAGGACAGTGTGCATCTGTCAGCCTTACCTACTAAAAGGTTTTTGGTTTACTTGAACACAGTAATGGATTATTTTTTGTTTGGCCAAGTATCCCCAGTAAATATTTAATAGGCAGCTTAGAAGCAGTCTGGTGTTGGGGAAAGCACTGAATTAGGAACTGGACTCCAAATACCACTTCTGGTTTTGGTCCTAAGTATCTGTGATTTTTAGTAAAACAGCCAACATCTGTGGAGCCCTTTCTCCATTCTCTGTAAAGGCATTCCCTTCAGTGTTCTAAAAATACGCCCTGGTCTTCATTGGTGATAACTACTCTTTTCCTGGCAAATGGCTGACATACGGAGTGTCAGGGGTGGTGGTGGTGATGGTAGTGGTGGTGGTGGTGGTGGTGGTGGTGGTGGTGTGCTATAAAAAGTGAATCAAGATTGTGAGATAGAAATGTGTCCTGCTCTCAGTGCATGTGGGAAGTATAGGAAATAGCTTGCTGTTTTGAAATATGCATGGAAATATTTGTAGGTGGAAGCACATTACATTTCCCCAGTGTGTCCCGTTTTTCATTAGTCCAATCTGAGTTTCTAATGACACCTGGCATCTGGAATGGCTCCAGACTAATAAGTGTGCAAACAGAGACAGAAGCATGGGGCCCCTGAATCACCTGCAGTACAGTCAAAGGAGATCTGGAGTTAGAGAGCTGGGCCTGGGTGGGAATCCTAGCACAGCTGGTTGAGAAAGAAGCCTGGTAGCATACTGAGACTATGACCTGGTCACTGTAGTCAAGTGGAGGTGGGCATGATTTTAGGTTCATCCCATACATTAATGTATTTTTATGAAGGAAGCTGTTTCAGGTTGAATAGCTTTGGATGTACGCACCAGGAGAATCAAACAAAAGCAGAACTCTAAAGGTTTTCTTTTAATTTATTTATTAAAAATATGTGTGTTTCTGTGTCGGGCGGGTGATGGTGGGGAGGTCAAAGGACAACTTTGAGATATCTGTTCTCTCCTTCTACAACTCAAGTTCTGGGGGTGGTACTTTGTAGGAGCCCACAAAAGCTCTGTAGTGAGATCTGAGCTTGCTTTACACAGCAGGGCTGCATTAGGGGTTGACATCGTTACCAGGTGTCTGGGATGGTCTGCACTTGGTTGTATTGGGGGAAGGTCTTTTGCTTGACATTCCTTTAAAAGCCTTTTAGTAGAGACAGAGGGGCTGGTGGATTTTGACCCAGGCCCTCTTGAGGCTATCCTATGTTTCTATCTGTCTCTCTCCTCTATATTTCTATCTACATATTCCTCATTTCTCCCTGCTCAAGAGTACCCTGAGGTAAAAAGTGGGGGTAGGTCCCCCTGCAGTACTTTAAATTTTTAGGCTTGGCAGCAAGGGCCTTTACCTGCTGAGCCATCTTGCCTGTCCCATAAAAAATTTATGATCTCATAGAAGTAGTCTAGAGAGGGGAAGTTCTATGTCAATTAATTCCACAGGTTGAAGTCTTTTGTAACACAGGGATCTTTTACTTTGAGATCTTATCCTCAGTTCATGGCTTCCATGGCAGCAATATTGATATCTTAGGGACATTTTTGTATGTTGGATGCAGTGGTAATGACAGCCAGTCAAGATGCTCCTCTATGCTTGTTTGTTCAGTAGGAAGGAAAGTTTTCTCCAGGGTTGCACTATACTTCATAACCATTTGGGTCTCAGACTCAGATCTAAATGATAGCTGTGAACCAGGAGAACAAGGATGTCACGATTGACCTAGACTACTATTTACCCACCTTTGGATTTTGAGGTGTGTGTGTGTATGTGTGTGTGTGTGTGTGTGTGTGTGTGTGTGTGTGTGTGTGTGTGTGTGTTTGTTCTAAGCATAGTGCCTTATAGAATAAACATCAAATTTAGATTGCTCTGAAGAAATGGAGTGGTTTGAGGTATGTCTTCATTTTCTTTCTATTGCTGTGATGAAGACCATGACCTAAACAACTTGAGCTGAAAAAATTTACTTGGCTTAATAAAATTTGACTTTCTAAGTCATAGTCCACCGAGGGAAGCTGTGACAGGATCTCAAGGCAGGAACCTGGAGGCAGGAACTGAAACAGAAGCCATGGAGGACCGTTACTTACTGACTTGTTCATCCTGCTTTCTTATACAACCTGGACTATTTGTCCACTGGTGGCACCACACACAGGGGGCTGGGCCCTCCCACATCAAATCATCAATCAAGAAAATGTCCCACAGACTTATCTACAGGCAGTATGTTGATGGCATTTATTTCTGTTGAGGTTCCTCTTCCCAGATCACTCTAGCTTGTGTCAAGTTGACAAAAAAACCTGTTGGCACAGAGTGATCGTAGTTGATTGGCAATATCAGCATATGATGTGGGCACACCATAGTACTTACGATTTAGTAGAAGAGACATCAAAGCCAAGAGAGTTTTGATTACAGTGTGCATCCTTCTGCAGTGGGGGAACTACAGAAGCAGAGATGGAGAAAACAGAGTGCAGAGTTATGGTCCGAGGAGAAAGTCTATCTCACCTATTGCCTGAGCAGGTGGAGATCAGGCAAGAATAGACAATGTAGCAGTGCGCCCTCACTGCTAGAGGAGCATGAGGCCCAGCTGTGCTGGGGCCTGGTTTTGAGAAAAGTTTTAAGATAGATAGTGGCTTCAGTTCTCAGACTTAAGTCCTATTCTAGCTATAGCTGTAACAACTAATTTCTTTTCTCTTTCCAGACAGGGTTTCTTTGTGTAGCCCTGGTTGTCTTGGAACACTCTTTGTAGACCTGGCTGGCCTTGAACTCAGAGATCACCTCCCAAGTGCTGGGATTAACGGCATGCACCACTATGCTCCGCTGTAACAACTAGTCAGTGTGGTCCTTTTTGTTTAAATGCAATTATGTAATGTTAAGTATTGTGTTTTATGTGTGAAACAGTGTCTTTGATCTCTGTAAGAATGTAAGTGTCAATGTAGTGATCATGTGGCTCTTACTTTTTCCAAATAAAGCATTGATTCTTAACTTGATCCTTATTGTGAGAAAAAAAATCCACCAGACAAACAGGAGCGATGCTGAGGATGTATAGAGAACTTGCCTTGCATAGACAAGGCCATCAGTTTCTAGCAGCACTTAAAACTGGGCATGGTGGTCTAGACCTGTAATCTCAGAACCTATAAGATGGAGGCAGGACGATTAGGAGTCTTATCTGTATAGACTTCAAATCCAGCCTGGATTACGTCAGACAATGCCCTTAAAAAAAAAAAACAAGATGAAATGACCAAGAAAGCAAGAGTTTAGGTATGGTCTGTACTCTTCATGTTCAGTTTACTTGCACTCACAATCATCATGGAATACAATCCTGGCTCTGTGTGTCAGAGTGTTTCTAGACTGGTGTAACTGATAAGAGAAATACCATTTTGAATGTGGGCAGCATGAGTGCATGGGCTAGGGTAGCGAACTGAGTAGGAGGAAATTTGCTGAGCACCAGCATTTATTACTGCTGCTTCCTGACTGTGGATGCAGTGAGACTGTCCTCTTGGAGCTCCGACCCCTGTGCCTTTCTCTCCACGAGGGACTAGTCTGTCCCTCAAACTGGGAGCCAAACAAGCCATCCTTCCTAAAACTGCCTTTGTCAGGAGCTTCTCTGGCTATGTGTGTTCTGTATTCATTAGAAAAGTGTTTCAGCCTTAGGTGTGTGTGTGTGTGTGTGTGTGTGTGTGTGTTGGGTATAAGCAAATAAACACTTAAAAAACAAGTAACTATTTCATGTTTTGAGATGCTCAGTAATAGGACAAACAAGGCATCCTGGCACTTGGAAGGCTGTGGCAAAAGGATGAATTGTTGAGGTAGAGCCTGCATTTTGTAGTGAGAATGTGTTTCACAACCAGCAGCCAGCCAACCAACGAGCCAAATTAGGATTAAAATACAGGTGTGTTGGGGCCCCAGGTGGCGTATTTCATTCAGTCTAGTCAGGCTGAACCTTCTGAAGGAGAGACCATTGAGCAGAGACTAGTGTCAGTGAGAAACCAATCCTCTGAGATGATCTAGGGAGTGAGACTTTGAGATTATCATTGTGGTGGCCAGATAGTGCAAGGAAGGAACTCCAAGTTTAGACAATGTAGTAGTAATGGCAATGAGAGGAGCTTGCCTTTCAAGTCTGTTTTAAATCTTGAGACAGTGGCCTTTGCAGGTGGATTGAATAAGGGATATGAGAGAGAGAGAGAGAGCAGAGCAGGTCCTGTTTGATTTTTACTTATTTATCTGTCTATCTATCTATCTATCTATCTATCTATCTATCTATCTATCTATCTATATCTATCTATCTATCTATCATCTATCTATCTATCTATCTATCTATCTATCTATCTATCTATCTATCTATCTATCTATCTATCTATCTATCTATCTGCTTTTGGTGGCAGGGGAGTTGAGTGTTGGGTGTGCAATAATCCCATTTGCCTGAAATGTGGAGTGGTGTGGGCATGGGAACAATCAGGATCTGTCTGGAGCATTCTGACTTGAGATGTTTACTCCATATCTGGGGTGTTGGAGGTGTGTGTGGGGGGGAGAGAGAGACAGAGAGAGACAGAGTGTCTGTGTCTCTGTGTATGTACCTCTCGCTGACCCTGAGCTCATGAGATCTTCTGCCTCAGTCTCTTGAGTACTGTGATTTTGTTTTTGTTTTTAAGATACAATTTTATGTGCATCTATACACTTTTGGGTGTGAGTTATTATAGAGGAAAAAAATTGCTAGGTAGAGAAAAGTGGATAATTACAATAACAGTGTGTGCCAGAAAGGATTGGAATGTACTGTGTACCAGCAGCATTTCAGTTTGGGGGCAATAAGGACAGCAGATCTATTTATGGGGGGCACATCTGATGTGGCCTATGCGTGCTGGTTGCCAGGCAAGTATTCTTCATGCTGAGCCATAGAAGAACCAGTATTTTGATGTAGAACAGCACGTTAGATATTCTGGTGTGCAGAAACAGCAGTTTGTTTTTTTAGTAAATAAGCTGGAAAGTCATTTGCTGAGACCCCAAGGTGGGAGGGCTGTGTTAGATAGAAAATGTTTAACTTTTAGAGGTAGTGCCTCAGAAATTTGTTACATCCAGCAATATATACCTAAATTGAGCTTTGTTGAAGCAAGGAGAACTGGGTTTCACTGAGCCTCACATGGCAGACATTAGACGTCCTCTACCCTTTGTTTTTAGTGGGGGAACTGGAAATCCAGAAATCTGGTGTATTCGTGTGACATCTTGTTTCTCTCTCTTGCCTGCACCATGGACGAATGGAGCAGAGACATGCATCTAGTTCTCTGTCTCTTACACCTGAAGCTTCTGGGGGTTAAGTTCTGTTTAACATTGCCCTAGGCAGCAAATAATCTCGCTTTTGGGAAACTGATTTGGCAAGGTGCCTAGAGTTTAGGTGTTTTTGTTCAGAGTTTAAAGTGAATGCCCATCACTCTGTGTCAGCTACAGATTCCGTCCAAATTCCCATTTGTGGTGTTTTGTGAAAGTTTTCACAGAATCTTACTACTAATTTAATACTGTAGCATTTGGAATAGAAAATCTAATAATTTCTCTCATTCCTATAATGTTTCTTTTTAATCTTTCTGGACTTTCGTTGTAATTACTACTGCCTCTTAAGGCAAGTGTTTCCTATTACAACTGTTGATTTTTCATGCCAGTATAAGCCTCAGGGTTTAGCGGTTTCCATTGAAGATGTGGGAAAGCTAAGATTTAGAGGAGGTCTGCCCTCCTCTCAGTTTGCCACAGAGGCAGAATCTGAACTGAGCTTTTGAGACTATTAGACTATTACTTTAGAGCATCCTTCCGGAACTGTGTTGAAGCAGTTATCGAAGACTGGAGACAGTTAACTCACAGAGAAGAAAGCTATAGTGTGGCCCACAGTGTAGGATGGTGGCTGGGCTCTCCGCCGTGGTAAGGCGGGTTGTCATAGAAAGGTCACTAGGCAGGACAGAACCACTTAGAGAGAGGAGAGGTCAGGGTCCCACCATGTCCACCAAAGGCTTGTCTCCACTGAGTTAAAGACCTGCTTCCACTCTCCAAGCTGACAGCTTGTCCTAGTAGTGCCCCCTCCCCCTGAGAACCATGCCTTGAACACATGGGCCTGTGGGGAGACAGGCTATGTTCAAGCTGTAGTGAACCCTGCCCCTTAGCGCTTTACGTTTTGTTTTTAGAAAAGGAATCATGATGGTGCCCAGACACACTGACAGTAGACCAGGCACAGGTGTATTCTGGACACCCTCACCGCTCTTCATTTTCTTGTCGTCTCAGTAGTATAGCTTTGAATTCACTGCTACCAAAATGTAGAAAGCAAACCAGTTATTGAGTGATGTCTGAAATCCCTTTAATCATACTTCTTAATTAGTTAGTTTGAAAAATGCCACTTTATTTTCTTCTGAGATGGTCAGAAGACCAAATACAATATTTTTCTCCCCTAAAGCGTTCATCAGGTTCTTCCAGTTAACTGTGACATCCTGTTTATATGCCACTGGTTAAAACCCACTTTTATGTGGGCTCTGAGAGACATAGGAAGATTCAAAGACATAGGATCAGCAACCACAGTTCAATTTCTCTTCCCCTTTTTGCCGGGAAATTTCTGGTTATTTATTGTTAATTAAAATATTGGTTTATTTTTAATGTTTATATTGTTGAATAAACTATCTTAAAGTCACAGAGAAATGTTTAGGTCAGCAAATTAAGTCTGACAGCCCTGTAACTACCACTCAAGAACTATAATCTCACTAGTTACTTTGAAACTGCTTTTGCGCTTTGCCCATTTGTCTTAGTTACTTTTCTATTGCTGTGAGAAGACATCATGACCTAGGCGAAATATAGAAGGAAGAATTTATTGGGGTTTACAATTTCCGAGGGTGAGTCCATGGCCATCACGGTGGAGAGCATGGCAGCAGGCCGAGAGACATGGTGTTGGAGCAGTAGCTGAGAGCTTCTATCTATATACTCAAGTAGAAGGGAGGGAAGGGTGGGAGGGAGGAAGGAGGGAGGGAGGGAAGGAGGGAGGTAGGGAGGGAGGGAGGGAGGGAGGGAGGGAGAGAACTGACTAGGAGTGGCATGGGTTTTGAAACTGCAGTGTTCTTCCCTAGTGACACACCTTCTCCAACAAAGCCCCACTTCTTAATCCTTCCCAAAAGTTCCTCCAACTAAGGAGCCGAGCGCTCACATATGTGAGCCTTTGGGAGCCGTTCTCATCGAATCAGTGCAGCGTGGTAGAAGTCACAGTGTGTCCCATCTACTAGTGACTGCAGTTTTGATGGATTAGGGATCAGTTTTGGGGGTTCCTTATGATTTTCTCCCATTTGTCATTAGACAATAAAGTAAAAATCCTGATGATTTAAAAACAAAACTGACCTGCATCCTATATTTCTCTTAATCTCTAGGTTCCCCCATTTCTTCCTTTCCTTATAACTTATCTACCAAAAATAACTTTCATCTTTTGACTGTCAGCTTCCTATGGGCCCTGTTGGCTCTGAGGATGGGCCTCCTTGAAGGGTGGAAGAGTTACTGATGTTTTAGGTGTGGTTTTCAGCCCTCTTGTGGGTTCTATTAATGGGCGAGTCTCTTCTACCTGCCTTTGAGGAAGTACAGCTTACAGGCCTGTATGTAGGAACTTACACTGGTATTTTGTGGTCTCAACTCGGGAGTAATACACAGGGGGCTGGTCACTGTGAGATTAGGGAAACTCATGTCAGCCTGTGTTCATGTTCAGTCACAGAGGTCTGCTTTCTCAGTTCCCTTCACCTGGGTCTATGACTTTTTTTTTCTTAAGTGATATGCTTTGAAAAGTCTTACCCAAACAGGCCTGTCCGTGATCTGGGTTGTTCAGGGTCTGTCCACCGTTGTTTACATCACAGCCACAGGTCTGCTCTCATGTGCTTTTGTCTGTGAGTTGCTGGGACACATTGAGTTATGATAATTAATTCTATTCCTTTGGTCATCTCAGTCTCTGAGGACTCAGACTGTATTGTTTATGTTTACCTTTTAAAATTATTTAGAGAGAGACTAAATTCATGGCCACTTAATTTTTTTTTAATGAGGCTGTGATAAAAACATAGTTCATTCCAGATTTGACTTACTCCACCATAACAATTTTCATATGACCATTCTGAGTGGAATTCTGTCATCTCATCCAGACCTTGTTCTTTTTTGTTTTTAGCTTCAAATTAAGAATTCTAAAATATCACTTGTATGACCATGCAGATAAAATTTTATTTATGAGTGAAAATACAAATAATATGTAGCTCTTTGCTTATTACTTTTAGTGCTAAAATTAGTTAACATTAGCCTGAAGCAATGTTGGCTGTATGTGTTTATGTGTACACTTGAACATTAGTAGAATATAGTAAATTATTATTGTTGTTCACAGGACAATCCATAGGATGAAATGGAGCTATTATTTTCACTATAAATGTCAACTCACCCTAACATTAGAAAATCACCCCAGGAACGGTCCGTGCCTGTGATCACCACACATGGGAGGCTATGGCAAGAGAGTTGCTCTGAGTTCAAGGCTACCCTACATTACATAGTGAAGACTAAGTTTGTTCACAAATGGTAGTAAGACCCTCATTCATCCAGAAAGCCAAACAAACAAGTATTTTTTTTTTTTTTTGGTTTTTCGAGACAGGGTTTCTCTGTGTAGCTTTGCGCCTTTCCTGGAGCTCACTTGGTAGCCCAGGCTGGCCTCGAACTCACAGAGATCCGCCTGCCTCTGCCTCCCGAGTGCTGGGATTAAAGGCGTGCGCCACCAACGCCCGGCACAAACAAGTATTTTATATAGGCAAAAATCTTTTTATCTTTATCCTTATATGTTTATGGCTTTGAGACATCAATGCCACCTTATCTCAGGTCAACTTAGTTCTAACCGATAGCATATGCTGTGTGGTATTGGGTCTTATTCATGCTTGGCAAACATTCTACCACTGAGCTGTTTTCCCAACCCAGTATATATAATCCTTTTAAAAATAGTTTTATTAATTATTTGAGAATTTTATACAATGTAGTTTGATCATATTCACTCTCAGCTCCTCCCAGATTCACCCCAACCTCTCCATCCCCCAGCTTGGTATGTTTTTTTAAATTTAGTAATCCATAGATTCCACTTTGTGCTGTCCATATACTTGTGAGTGTGGGCCCACCCCATGTGGCTCACACTTTCTACTTAGTGATTACTCAGCAGGTCTTGGCTGATTAGCTCAGGGTTTCTCATGTGCTGCAGCGCTGTGTATCATTTTTCATGGATACCTATAGACATTTTATTGCAGCTTTCCCTAGGGAGATAACAACAGTGAACCCAATCGAGGCACATTCTGAGTATGTGCTTTTCCAAAGCTAATTGGCACAGCCCCAGCTCCCTTTCCATATGATTCTGCTGAGCTTTACTTTCCTCTGCATAATGGACGGTGGTAATAATGAGGAAACCTGGTTTCAGTTATACATTACAGCATAATTTGGTTTGTTTAAGTCCTGTTGGTAAATGGTGAGTGCTGCTCTCATGACTGTTTTAGCTGATAATTTGAATTGATGTTAGGGTGAATTTGTCCATGAGCTGGCATTGAAATAGAAAAACTGACATTTAACCCCCCAAAGTGGATGCCGTTTTGCCCATTTATGTTGTCAAGAGGGCATTTTTACACAGAGCAGTGTGTGGTATTTCTGTCTCTGAAACCACTGTGCTTGCTGGGTTTGGAAGTGAATAGTAGCTCCCAGGTTTGGTCTTCTCCAGGTATATTGGCCACTGCTATTTTAAAAGGATCTGTTCCCCAGTTAAAAAGTTGCACTTAATTACAAAATGTTCTGATGCATGCCCTATTCTAAGGTCAAGCTAGTTGTACCCAACTGCTGTATTACTGTCCTGACGTTGTGCTGTAAGTGTAACTTTGTCGTTTTTAGAGAAGGAGAAATGGAACCAAAAGGAGAGAGTTGCAGATGGTGTAAATACTAAGATAATTCTCTGCAATATTTTAGTAACTCTGATGGATTTGATTTTTATCTATTGATTTAAGGATTCATCATAAAATTCAATTATAGATTAATGATACTGCATGAGCGTGTAATTGAATGTATTATGTATTTCATCTCATTGGACTATATTTTTTTACATTTATTTATTATTCATGCGTGTTTGTATGCATGTTCATATACATGCCTGCTTGTCTGTTTGTGCATGCGCACATGTGGAAGTCAGAGGACAACTTTGGAGTCTGTTCTTGTCTTCCTCTCTGTGTTGATCTCCTGGTTCTTGTCACTGTGCTGTGCGCTCCTAGTTGACAGCTTTCAAGCTTTTTGGCCAAGTCATTTTCCTCAGCTTCTTCTCTCACCACAGGAATGATGGAGTTACAGATGCAGTCCACTGACTGTATCAGGTTTATTTTGTGGATTTCAGGGATCTGAACCCAGGTTGTCAGGCTTGTGACGCAAGTGCTTTTACATACTGAGCCATTTGCCTACCCTCATGCAGTCATTATTTTACGAGCTGCAGTGAGTACAGTGAAGGTGCATGGAATCAGGCTTTTTATTTTTTAATGTGGAGAATTCAGATGAAGGCCTTGTACATGCTCAGTGCATACTAGACTGCCACCAGCTCGTGTGTCACTTTTGTCCTGGGAGTCATTTGGCCACATCACCATAGTATCAGAGTTTATTATATCCAGATAAACTTTAAGGAAATTACTGTTTGCAGTAACAGGTTTGAGTATTTTGATCGTCTGCACAGAGGGCCTTCTCTGCTTGCTCTTATCACAGGTGTTGGGTTCCTGTCTGCTGGATGCAGTGCAGACTGCTCACCACCCTGTAACACTTTTTCTTCTCATAAAGCATAAGGTATACGATTATGTTTCAATTTTCTCAATTACAATAGCATTCCATATTGGAATGGTGCAGTTATACTCCAGTTACTTGGAAATTGAATATCCCCATACATCCCTGAGTATATCTGTTTGGATCATTTTGGTTTTGTAAATTTTGGAGTAGCTTTTAATTTTACTTGAAGCTATTGGGAGGTCATGGCTTAGCTGTCCAAATTGTGACAGCAGTCTTGTAGGTTCACAGCAGCATTTATGCCAAGTGTTCTCTTCTCAACTGATTTTAGGATAATGAAGGTATCGTGGTTAATGAACTGCACCAGAATCATAACTCCTTAGTGGTTGTTTCTTAATTGCTTAATGTGTTTCTGTATTTCAAATGACTGTATGCCTGTACATCAGCTCATAGAATAGGAGTCCTGTCATGAGGACTTTTGAAGGCAGAGTCTTCCCGTAGGGTGGAGAGGTGCTTACTCTATACAGAAGCACACTATTGTGGCCCTCTTTTTGTGCTGTCCTGAGGAAGAGTCTCACATTTAAAGGTGTAAAATCTAGACATATTGAGTGACCTTTTCTTAATGGAGAGAAATTTTTGGGTAAAGTGCACATTTCTATGAATATTTTTGTATTAATACCAACTTTCAGAACGTGATTGAGGAATAAGAAAAATAAACATGGAGAATCCACAGTCTTCCCTGGCCTGTCTTTCTATAGAGAAAGAACTGTTTTTCTGCATACAGCTGTGAGTTTAGTGCTCTCCTATCATCAGACCAGTATCCTGCTCACTAGCCTTGGGTGAGTACAACAGTCAGATACTGAATTGACATTCTACTTGGAGCTTTGTACATGTCCGAGTGTTCTAGAGAAGAAACACTTTCTTAGTGTTTGTTACTGTGTTCTGAAATGTGGGACTTAGGAGTCAGGTGACCATGGAATCTTTTTGAAGCTCGGTTTCTTATCTTTGAAATAAAGGAGTGATACTTTGTCATCATTAGCTATCTTTGTGCTGCTGTGAATTTTAAGATTCTATACAAACTATTTCTTATGTTTGATATGCAGAAGAGGAGGTAGCTGCTTTATTTTTATTTTCTGTGTCACTCAAGTTAATGGTCTATGCAGGTGCATGGCACTAGTTTTATTTAGAAATATGTTTCAAGAATATATGAACCAGTATATTAAATTAACTTTATATTCATTAAATTTTTAATTAACATTCCAGTGTCACCTGAAAGGAAGACATGGTAATTCATACTATTTTAAACTTTCTTATGTTATTATTCTTAGCAGCATTCATATTTTGAAGGATAAAAGCTTTAAAAAATATCTCTTAGGTACATATCAAAAGAAAAATAACTTCACCTTGTATTAATGTGAACAAAGCTTATTAAAGAAAAAGAACAGACTGTAAGAAGGGAATGTTTAGAATGGGAACATTCTGAGAATCCGCATTAAAGATTTTGTCTCATCCGTTATTTTGGTCACATGTAAAGTGTGACATCAATATCCCATGGCTGGGCTGAGGTTTGGTTCAGATTGTACTTATAGTCTGTCCTGCTGGTTTGAAGCCAAATTCAGTAGCAGTTTGGAACAGTTCTTAGTAAGTTACTGGATAAGGCCTTTTCTGAATCTTCCCTCCTAATCTGGTGTTCCTCCCTTCTGAACCACCTGTTCTGGCTCGAGCTGTGGCTAGCACTGTCTTCCTGTCCTGCTTTCTGCTCATTGTCCCTGCTATGGCAGCTCTCTGCATCTTTCTTTGCCTTTGCTTCTGCCTCTCTCTTCTCACAGTTGCCAATAAAGGTTTCTCCATGAAGGCTTTTTCTGTCTGCACGTTGAACTTCGCTTTATGTCACCTGCTCTTTTATCGGCCACCGAGAGTTGTGTCCCTGGTGCCAAGTTGCTTATGGTTTTTTATATATCATCCTTAATTAACATTGTCTCTTGAATTGTAGGCATGGGTCTTCCTCATTTCTATGTTCCCCTAAAATCATTTTGTTTTATGATGATAAAGGATTTCATAAAAATGAAATAGGCATTTTCTTTAAACATTTTTTATGTTTATTTAACTGTTTTATGTTTATGAGTATTTTGCCTGCATGTATATATATGCACCATCTGCACACCTGGTACCCAAGAAGGTCAGAGGAAGGTTTTGGATCTCCTGGAACTAAAATTACAAATGGTTATGAGCCTCTGTATGGGTGCTGGGAATTGAACTCAGATCCTCTGGAAGAGCTACAAGTGCTCCTAACTGCTGAGTCATTTCTTTAGCCCCAGACATTTTCTTTGGGCATGATTATTGGCGATCTTTTAGATACTTGGCTGTGATTCTACATGGTATAGTGAAGGTTCTTAAAAAGCACAATGTTAACTGTCATGTAGAGTTTGATAATGAAAATGGAAAGATGTTTTCATTTGATAGGGAGTTTTACAGTCACTATAAAAATGTATTTGTTTGTAGTGAAGTGCTTATCCATCAAGTAATCAGGTGGCAGAGAGGGTTGACTAGTCCCTTGACTGTACTGTGAGTCAGCCAAGCTTGGATCTTTAACAAAATTCTTTGAGCAAGGGGTTTTAGAATTCTAAGTGGGAAAGTTTTATCAAAAAACTCAAGTTCCTGAAACAAAACATTTACAAGGGCTCCTGAGATAGCAAATTTATAGGTACCACAACCAGTCAAAATGTAGAGTGAGTGTGGAGCCCGGTCCCAATGGATGCATCTACAAAACACTCCCACGTCTAAGGCTCAAGGATCATTGTAGAAAAGGTGGTGGAAAGATTGTAAGAGCCAGAGGACCAGGGAGTTTGCTGTGAACTTATGTCTCCTAGTAACGCCAGAAGCTATACCCGCAAATACTCTTCTCATGACCATCCAAACCTGAACTGAACAAGGGTGATACTAATGAACATGCCTCAGCCTTACACAAGGACTACAAG
Source organism: Peromyscus leucopus (assembly GCF_004664715.2). Lineage (NCBI taxonomy): Eukaryota > Metazoa > Chordata > Mammalia > Rodentia > Cricetidae > Peromyscus > Peromyscus leucopus. The sequence continues at coordinate 33,841,790 of NC_051067.1, forward strand.
CAAGTGAATAAAGCTGGGAGTGAGAGACATGTTCTCCCCAGACAGGACCACACCAATTGGTTGTCCACTGCCAAATGGTCAGCCCTGAAAACATACATGCAAGTAACATTGTATAGACTCAACAGGTTATAGTTAGGCATATATATAAAAAATCAGATACATACACACACACACACATATATATTCACAATAACATTTAATTAAAAAGGAAGTTATGAATTTGAAGGAGAGTTGGGTGTGGTATATGGGAGGGTTTTCACAGAGAAAACAAAAACAAGAAATGTTATAATTAAACTACAATCTCAAACCTGGTGGTGGTGGTGGTGGTGGTGGTGGTGGTGGTGGTGGTGGTGGTGGTGCACGCCTTTAATCCCAGCACTTGGAAGGCAGAGGCAGGTGGATCTCTGTGAGTTCGAGGCCAGCCTGGACTACAGAGTGAGTTCCAGAATAGGCTCTAAAGCTACACAGAGAAACCCTGCCTTGAAAAACCAAAATAAACAAACAAACAAATAAATAAATAGATTAAAAATAAATTACAATCTCAAAAATAAAAAAAGAATAGTAAGTTTATACTTATTTATTAACCCTTCTTGTACTTCTCTGAAGTTTTCAATGTGCCTTTTTATCACAAGGACCTAGCTCTACTAGTCCCAGTTTTTTTCTTCCTATTCTGAACCTATGCCCTGAAAAAGTTGTCAAAAATGACAACAGATATATGCTGGGTATGGAGACAAGTCACTTTTTTTTTTTTTAAGATTTACTTATTTATTATGTATACAGTGTTCTGCCTGCACGTATGCCTGCAGGCCAGAAGAGTGCATCAGATCTCATTGTAGATGGTTTTGAGACACCATGTGGTTGTTGGGAATTGAACTCAGGACCTCTGGAAGAACATCCAGTGTTCTTAACCTCTCAGCCATCTCTCCAGCCCACCACTTCTTGATTAGAGTCCAAAGTCATGCCCATAAACTGGTCTGCAAGTACCTTCACTTTCTCAGTTGCTAGAGTAGCAAGAGACCCGGTTTGGTGCATAAAATATGGCACCCAAGAATGCAGTAATAAGAACAGCAACAACTTCTAAATTGATGCTCTTGAAAAAGAGTTGAAGACATGCACATTTAATTTTAAAAGGAGCAAAAGATATAGTTGATTCTAGGAGGTTTAGACACTTGAGTCTGTTCACTGTTCTTAGTAGCATAAAACCAGTGTTGCTGAAAACACTGGATGAATGAGTGATACTCATGTACAGATATGCCCATTTACTCTTCAGTAATGAAATGCTTTGTAAAATTGCAGATATGCTTTTGAATCAACATGTCTACTTAGAACTTATGTGTGTTCATGACCATTTATTGCTGTGAAAAAATACTACAGGAAATCAGTTTATAGGAAGAAAATTTATGTTAACTCGGGCTGCCAGATGATTCTGTCAGTGGTATGTGGGCAGCAGCACAGAACATCATGGTAGAGCAAAACTGCTCACATCTTGGCAGCCAGAAAGGAGGGAAGAGGAAATTGGAAGCAATAGAGGGAGGGTCCAGGGACAAAGTACACCTCTCAAGGACATGCTTTCAAGGGTGTACTTGCTCCAGTTTGTCCTGCCTCCTAGACTTCTGTCACTTCTACATAACCAGTCTGTTTATGAAGTGTCTAATGCATTAACCCATTGATGAAGTCAGGCTTCATAAACTGATTTTCTCATAGAATTCCTAACTCCAGCTTTTGTTGCACAGGGGAGCAGGCTTTCATCTTGTCATCCTTTGGGGGTCATTTCAGATCCAAACTGTAATATTATGCTATGGAGTGTAGATTTCACATCAAAGTTTATGTATTTTGGAAATACTTTTTTGAAATATTCATGAATGTATATAAATAAATATGTGTACAAATATGTACATTATGCACGTGTATGGATGCATACATCACCCAATCATGCTTGCTGTGTGAAGGATGACAGCAAACACAAGAAACCAATAATTGTGGGTTGTCTAGGGCAAAGAAGTGGACAGTGAGTTTGGGAATTTCCAGGATATGGAATATTTTACCTTCTTCTCTCCTGTTGGAATTGTTCTGAACTGAACTTTATTTTTATATTAGCCAAAGTCTTAGAAAGAATATGTGAAGTTTTATGTGCATTTTTATTAACATTTTAAACACATGACTTGTTTTAAGACTTTGTTTGGAAACGATTTTTGCAAGTGGTTCATATGAATGTTGCAAATTCTGTATGTTTTTTTGGTAACATGATGATAATGGAAGGCATTAATAAACACATGCATTTAATGATGAATTTTTTTTTTTTTAGCTCATTGCCAGAAAATCCTGGTTTATATTAGATGGTCTTGTTAATTGGAGAACTTAGGTTCACTGACATCAATTTCTAAGGCTGTGTCAGTGAGCAGGAGAATTCACAAAGGTTTTGCTCACTGTTACAGAAAAGCTCAAGAGGAGAATAAGAAAATTGTCCTAGCCGGCTGTGTTCCCCAAGCCCAGCCTCGTCAGGACTACCTCAAAGGATTGAGCATCATCGGGGTAAGTGTGGACCTGACAGGTAAATAGAACATCATGTCATTTACTCATTTTACCTCTTCTTTCTAGTTTCTTTAGGACTTTTTAAAGCATACTGTCTTCATCTCCTCTGAAACTTTGTCCTGTATGTGACTTTTCACCCCAACAAATACACACAATACACCCCATGTTGTAGGTTACTCACAGAGAAACTAGCACTGCAAAGAGCCACACTTTGAGGTTTATGCCTTATAATGACCTTGACTTCATCCCCTGTTATTGCTCTCTAAATCCTACCAAATTCCCCGCCTTGCTGAGCTACCCGCTCAGCTCATCGCTCAGCTCATCGTCCCCAGTATGTAAATGTAAGTTTTTAGAAAGCCCTGTTGTGTTCTCCCACCCCTGGGTCTCCTCTTCAGTGTGGCCCTCACAGCACAGCTCTCTGCTGCTGCACACAGTCCTCCAGGATCCCATCTCTGGGTGCTGTGCTCACTGTGTACTTGTTGCAGTGTCTGTCTTAGCATGGAATTAGGTTCTGAAATGTGATGGTACACATAAGCGGTTTTTTTTGTGTGTGTAAAAAACGCATGGCTGCAATGTAATTATTCATCCTTTCAGCCTGTCAGCCATGAGTTCAGCCTTCTCACCCTTTTGACAACTGTGTGTTTCTCTACGCATGCACACTTGAGTGCACACAGTAAATGTTTGTTGACTGATTTGACCAAGAAAATTTCCCTTTTATAGTTTTGTTCTTTTGCTTAACTATTGGGCAGTCAGTTCTGAGAAGTCCAGAGACTTGTCTGTTTGCCTTAGTTCACAAAGTGACCCAGTGCAGAGCTTCTTAAACTGTGGGTTGTGACCCCATAGGTGCGCAAATGAATGGGATGGGGATGGTCATGAAAAATTGGGCAAGTGTGAAACATTTCTGAACGCCTACCAACTAAAAAGAAATTCGAGTCACTCTAGCTACCCTGCAGTGTCTCTGGCAGTGCTTGCCTGTGTTGTATCATGTGACTTCACTGTAGCCTTGGTTCTGAGCACATCTGTGCACTTCAGACTGAGCATGCTGTCCGGTCCCACAGTGCCAGTGAACACCTCAGTCCGAGCTGCCTCCACTCAGATTCCAGACCATGAGCATTGTGAGCTGCAGTGCCTTTACCTTACTGTACATACAGTGCTTTCTGAACTTGCAGAAAGATGGTGGCTGAATTGCAGAAAACAAAGATGTTTGTCGTTTCCCTGCTGTAATTCTTCAGGATCTGTCAAAGCAGACATCTTTGCATTGTGTTGTTTAGACAGGCAAGCCCTCTGTCTCATTAGTATGCAAACTCGCTTTCATTTTCAATAAATGATAAAATTATATGCTGATGAAGTGTTTTAAAATTTTTCTATTGTTGCTGGGCAGTGGTGGTGCATGCCTTTAATCCCAGCACTCAGGAGGCAGAGCCAGGAAGATCTCTGTGAGTTTGAGGCCAGCCTGGTCTACAGATCCAGGACAGGTACCTAAACTACGCAGAGATACCCTGTCTTGAAAAAAAAAAAAAACAGAAATAAACAAATAAATAAATAAATAAAATAATTTTTTCTATTACTTATTGTCAATAAATGTTTGGTTTATATACTTATTTTATAATGTATATCTTTCTTCTCAGGTTCATCTAAAATTATTTTAGGCAGTCACAGTGGAAAATGTATAAGAAATTTGCCTGAGAGTATAATTGGATTCAGTCAGTATTTCTTTACCACATGGTGGCAGTTTTTTCTTCCTGCCATTTGACTGAGTATCTGCTCAAGAAGCTTACCAATGATTTTGAAAATAAGGCTTTATTTTATATAAGGGCAGGTGAGGTGGTTCAGTCGATAAGGGTGTTTACTGTCAAGCCTAATGTCCTGTTTTCAATCCCTAGAACTTTTAGGATTAAATACTAAATAAATTAATGTTCAATACTAGAATGCAACTAGAAACCAAGGAATTCCTTAAGAAATGTTGCTTTATCATTCTACCCATTGGCTTGTCTATCAGGCTGTTTAGGAAAAGGATAGCCTAGATGCGTGCCAGACCGGGACCTCTGACAGTTGAGTGCCCTTCACCTGGTCTCTAGTGACCCAGGTGTGTGAGCTTCTCTTCTAGCCAGTCGGCAAGTTGTCTTTGCGGTGGTCATTGGCTCCTGTCAGCTGAGCTGCAGAGTGGACGCTGACTTCAGTGGCTCAAGCCTGCGTGTTCCATATGGCTGTTTTACTTCTGGCTTCAACATTGAGTGTTTCAGCTGAGTGTGTAGTGACCACTGGTGTTGGTGACTGACACAGTGGACCGCACAGCTGGGGGTGTCCCTGTCTCCTCAGAAAGTTCTATTCTCAACAGTTGGGAGGTGTGAGAACAGCACTTTTCATTTGCTTTAGGTGCCAATGTGTTGGTTTGTTTCCTCTTTGCATGTTTAGTTATGAATCTCAAGTCTTTTCTGAGAGCAGCGTATAATATTTTTATGGGCTGTTTGAAAGTCCCTCATCAGAATGACTCATTAATACTATTTATGAATTGTTTGCTCACCAACTCCTTTCTTTCTTGTTGAGAACATATGGAGTCAGTAAGAGAACATGCTGCATGTTGTGCCCCTCCACCTTCCTGTATATTTATAATTAAATGCCCAAATGGTACAAGATACTGTTTTACTTATTTTATTTGAATTATATTCTATTGAATAAGCTTTTGTGTATTTGGGGCTATAATTTATGGTGCTGAGAATAGCTTTCCTCTTCTCCCAAAGAAAATTCAATCTATTGTGCACTCTTCAAGGGGATTTTCGGTCTGTTTTTGTCCAGGGTGTTTTCTCTGTCCCCTCCTCCCACCTGCGCTGATTTTGGCCTAACTTCCCCCTTTCTCACTCCTGCCTCTTGTTGTGGTCTCCACTCTCTACTTTTCTCTGCTTTATTTTCTCCACTGTCCTCATCACTGAACATGGACATAATAGTTTCCCCAAATTTCATACTGTGCTTCTTTTCTGCTTCTTTGTAATTAAGTAAATGATCACTTTCTGATTCTGTTTTTATACACACCTCTCACTGGGCCTTTGTCCCTGGTGGTCGCAAAGCCCTGAGGTGTGCAGTTCATTGAGTTCTGAGGTCCTCTCTGTCCTTAATCTGCGTGCTTCCTCAGCTGTTGTTTTTTTCTGTAATGACCTTCACAGTAGAACATTTGGCTAATTTCATCTTTTTGTTTTTAGATGTAATGGCTTATTTGAAATAAACTTCGTGCACCACACAGCGCATCCAACCACAGCTGTAATCCTGTGGTTTGCAGTTTATTCAGAATGTGTGACCATCACCACACACCACTGTCAGAACACCCTTCACTCCGGGAAGAAATACAGGGCTCCTTAGTGCACCTTTCTATTTGCCTTGGGCTCATCTATGGGCAGTCACCAACCTTCTGCCCCTCTCAAGTCTTGTGTTGTGGACTTTTCATCTAATGGGATTGCACAGTATGAGGACCACTCTGGTTTCTCACTGTGTGTAATGATGTAGTAGGTCTCATTGCTCCTATCCCTTTTATGACTTAATGTTTCATTATCAGTTGGTGGATATTTGAGCTCACATCCTTTGGCCGATATGAATATTGCTGTGAATACTGCTTTGTGCACAGGTTTTTGTGTGTATAAGTTTCATTTCTGTTGAGTAGATTTAGGACTGCTGGATTATATGGTAACTGTCTTTAACAGTTTGAAGAAGTGTCAGACTCTATTCCAGGCAGCAGCAGCAGCTGTTCACAGCTGTCGAACAGGCCCCAGGAGCTGGGACCCTCCGCCCTATGGGGACTAGTGTTACAGCTCTCTGGTGGCTAATGTTAAAACTCTCAGGCCCAGGTCACTTGAGACCTTTGCCTTTAAGGCTTGGCAACTCTTTGAACTTGTTCACTGGTGGAGGCTAGAGCTCTTTTGCTCTCACCAGCTGTCTGTCTGTCTTCAGTCTCTGCTCACTGCTCTTTCTTGCCCCCCCCCTTGTCATCCTTCATTCTCTCTCCTCTGTTCTCTCTGGTTTCTACCTTGGCCACTCTGGAATTCTTCAGCCCTCCTCCCATTGCCGTGGCTCCTGCTGGCCCAGGGTCCGCAATGCCTTTGTCTCCATTGCTGCCGTGCTGTGCTTCGGCTGCCTTCTAGCTTCTTTACCTCACACTTTACTGATGAGAAAGATAAAAGTAGGCAATGGAGTGGTGGGAGAAGCATTTAATTCAGGCTAATGTATCTGAGAGCAGCACAGACGGGAGCCTCCTGACCAACAGGAAGTAGGCTGCTTATATGTCCTGAAGGCAAGGGTGTTTGTACAGCCAGGGCACAGTTATTCTCACAAGTTAAGGTCTGTGTTTGTGCCAGTCACAGACTTTCTGCTGGGCTAGCAGGGGAAGCGCTCGGTGAAAATGGTTGCTAGATTTGAATTGTGATGGTAAGAAGTTTGGTGTGAGATGGTTAAAACAGTCATGTCTGGGGCTTTGCCTTCTGGAGCTGGAGTTGTGCTTTGGTGGCAAGCAGATGTGGTTGCTGTGCACTTTTTTAAGGCCTCAGTGAAGAGTTCTGAATAGTTGGCACTGCAGCTGGCTGCTTGACTCAAGGCAGCCAGGGCACCAGGGAAGGATCTAAATTGTCAATTAGTGTCTAGACCTCCATTATCGTAGCCTAAAGGAAAAAACAAATATGGTGCAGGTACTTCAGTAAATGCTTAACATCATTAACATTAATTCCAAAGTAGCTAACGATAATTTAACAATGCTTAATTCCTGCTTCAGTGTCCCAAAGAGTGGATCCTTCTCATCTGCCTCAAAACCACCATTCAGTGCAAGGTTCTCATGGTCCTATGGCTCTGTTTTCCTTATGGAGTTCATAGTTTAGCTTCTCAGCTCTGTAACTGATAACCACCACATTACACTGCTCTCCTGGTTCCTTATTCCATTTGTGTACTTAAGATCAACATTGGATTCTGTCCGAACCTTTCTATTTCTAAGCATGTAGGAAAACATTCTTGCTCTGGCTCCATCACCAATTTATTTCATGTTTTTCTCTTTTATTTGCTATCTGCTGCTCTCAAATGATACCTTGGTTATTCATCCATATAACAGCACGCAATTCGGCCATGTCCACTGCTTCTTACCTATGTTCAGGTCCCAGACGATCTGCGTCACTGTGTGTGTTGTGACTTGCACTTCCGCCCATGTCAAACTCCAGTGGGAATCACCCGCATGCCACTTCAGCATGTGTTTCTCTAAGCAGATGCCAGCCCTCACGTCTCTTCATAGGGACTCAATAGCTGAACCCACACTCATTAAAACCTCCTACATTTTTCCTTCTCTCTTCCCTTCCACTATATATTGGCACTACTTATTCATATATCTTCCAGGCTTCATCTGAGCCCCAGTGCATAGTCAACCATTTTCTTCCATTTCCTTCTGTTCCGCATCTCAAGTCTCTCCATGCGGTATTTGTTTCACTGTGGTATTTGCTAGACCCCAGGTGCATGCCACCTGACTGAGAGATGGGGTGAACAAACTTCGGATCAGTCAGTTTACCTTGAGGAAACCTAATCTGCTCGTGCAACCTCTGCCAGAAATAATCTCTAATTTCAACTAAGAATTTTTGCACATCCCTCATTCTCTGTCCGTCTCCATTCCTCCCATCTTCTCTTTCTCACTTTTAGCAGGTGACCTTGTTTCCTTTTGAAAACCGTGGAGGCCAGGGGATGAGTCTCCTGTGCCCTCTGCAGGAGTCCCTGCTCTGCGTGCCATGCTTCCTACTCACGCTTGAGTCAGTGGAGACTTTCCATTCCAGTCTTGTTCTTCCTCTCCCTCTTCTCTCCCCTCCCCACTCCAGTCTCCCTCCCCAGCCCCTCCTGCTTTCTTTCCTTCCTGCCTTCTCTCAGATTTGTGACTGTATGCCTGTTCTCCAAAAGAATGGATTTCATTGTAACATTTTCCAACATGTATATAATATATTTTGATCATATAAATCCATCTACCACCCTCTTACCTTTACCCTGTTCTGTTCTTTAATAGGCCCTGGCCTTTAAAACAGTCTCTATTTTGGCTGGGCAGTGGTGGCGCACACCTTGGTTTCAGCACCCAGGAGGCAGAGGCAGGAGGATCTTTGTGAGTTCGAAGCTACCTGGTCTACAGAGAGAGTTCCAGGACAGCCAGGGCTACACAGAGAAATTCTGTCTCTAAAAACTAAAAGAAAAAAAAAAAAGTCTCTATTTTGGCTTTTATGCTGTCAACCTTTTGTTTTTGTTTTTTAAATTATTTGTCCCTTGCTCATATAAACCCTCCTTTCTCTTGCCAATTGGACTCCCGGAGTTCCACCTGGGGTTTGGCTGTGGGTCTCTGCATCTGCTTCCATCAGTCACTGGATGAGGGTTCTATCACGACAATTAGGGTGTTCGGCCATCCGATCACCATAGTCGGTCGTCATCTCAGACACTCTCTCAACCATTGCCAACAGTCTATAGTGGAGGTATCTTTTGGGATTTCTGGTGACCTCTCTAGTACTCTGCTTCTTCCTATTCCCACAGGGTCTTCATTTATCATGGTATCTCTTTCCTTGTTCTCCCACTCTGTTCCTGATCCAGCTGGGACCTCCCACTCCCATAAGCTCGCTTTCCCCCAGTGCTTGCCCTTCATTAACTCCCCTTGCTCCAAGTTTGCTCATGTAGATCTCATCCATTTCTCTGTTGCTGGGCAATCCCTGTGTCTTTCTTAGGATCCTCTTTACTAGATAGCCTCCCTAGAGTTCTGAGTTGCAGTCTGGTTATCCTTTGTTTTACATCTAGTATCCACCTATGAGTGAGTACATACCATGTATGTCTTTCTGAGTCTGGGTTACCTCACTCAGGATGATATTTTCTAGTTCCATCCATTTGCCTGCATACCTCATGATATCATTGTTTTTCTCTGCTGAGTAGTACTCCATTGTGTATATGTACATTTTCTTTATCCATTCTTCAGTTGAAGGACATCTAGGTTGGATATTGAGACCATGATTGGAAAAAGCACAGGGACAAATAGCCAAACTAGCAGAAACACATGAACTGTAAACCAATAGCTGAGGAGCTCCCGTGGAACTAGACCAGGCACTCTAGATAAGTGAGACAGTTGATGAGATTGAACTGTTTAGGAGGCCCCAGGCAGTGGGACCAAGACCTGTCCTTGGTGCATGAGCTGGCTTTTTGGAACCTAGGACCTGTGCTGAGACACTTTGCTCAGCCTTGGTGTAGGGAGGAGGGGACTGGACCTGCCTGGACTGAGTCTACCAGGCTGGGCTGACTCCCCAGGGGAGACCTTGCATTGGAGGAGGTGGGATTGGGGTGGAAGGCTGGGGGGGGGAGGAGGGAGGACAGGGGAATCTGTGACTGATATGTACAATTAAATTAATTATAAAATAAAATATTTATAAAAAATATTTTTTCCACTTTTAACATTTCTTTCTCCACCACCTTTCTTCTCTTTGTATTTAAACTATTGAGAAATAGAGAAATAGTTACTCTGTGTGTGTGTATGTTTTGAGACAGGGTTTCCCTGTGTAGTTTAGGTGCCTCTTCTGGATCTAGCTCTGTAGACCAGATTGGCCATGAATTCACAGAGATCCTCTTTCTTGCCTCTGCCTCCCAAGTGCTGGGATTAAAGGCGTGCGCCACCACTGCTGTCCAGCAAAATAGTTACTCTTACCTAGACCGAAGTGCATAAATTATTATTGTTACTACATTATCTGTTTTTTTTTTTTTTTTTTTCTTGTTTCTAATGTGCGTACATCTTTTCCTGGGGTTTCCAAAGTGCTCACCACAGGCTGGATGTCTGTTGTTTTTTCTTTAGTTGACATAGGCAGCTCCCTCCTGAGAGCAGGCAGAGACAGTACATACACATACCTCTTCATTTTCTTGTGTGTGAGACACTGATGACAAAGAAATACTTTTCAGTGCCATCATGTGTATTTTTTTTTTTTTTGTGATATATATTTTTTATTTTACAATACCATTCAATTCTACATATCAGCCATGGGTTCCCCTATTCTCCCCCCTCCCACGCCCTCCCCTTACCCCCAGCCCACCCTCCATTCCCACCTCCTCCAGGACAAGTCCTCCCCCGAGGACTGTGATCAACTTGGTAGACTCAGTCCAGGGAGGTCCAGTCCCTTCCTCCCAGACTAAGCCAAGTGTCCCTGCATAAGTTCCTGGTTTCAAACAGCCAATTCATGCATTGAGCACAGGACTTGGTCCCACTGCCTAGATGCCTCCCAAACTGATCAAGCCAATCAACTGTCTCACCTATTCAGAGGGCCTGATCCAGCTGGGAGCCCCTCAGCCTTTGGTTCATAGTTCATGTGTTTCTATTCATTTGGCTATTTTTTTTCAATAATTGAGTAAAACTGAAATTTATTATAAGCCACAGTCGTCCTAGGGACCTCCATGCTATATATATATATAGCCTTTACATCATGTGTATTTTTAATACCTTTGTGTAAAAGGTTCTTCTATTCCAGGTCGGGTCCATCACATCGCTGTGGTATGATAGTGCCGTTCTTTTATCAGTAGGGTGTGGAGGAATGCTGTGGTCCTTCTGAGAATGGGATGGTAGGCAGCTGGTGAAATGAGTACAGTAGACCTAGATGCATGGATGATATTTACATATATAGTCGCCTCTTGATTTTTTTCCTTTGTCCACATGTATAACAACTTGTCCTATGGTTTGTTAAAATGAAAATGGCCACAGAGAACACAGGCACTCACCCAGAAAGACTTTTAGTATCTAGTTTTCATAATGGTTATTTTGTTTGTGCTGCAGAAATAGAATGTGAGCCAGGCATGCAACATGTGCTTTTCATTCTGGCACTTTGAAGGCAGAGGCAGGCAGGTCTCTGTGAGTTTGAGGCCAGTCTTGTGTACAGGTTTAAACCAGCCGGAGTTACATATAGTAAGATCCTTTCTGAGGGTGGGAGAGAGGCTTGTTGTGGGTTGATTTAGTCGTATTTTACTGTTCAGTTTTGCTTTGCTTTAATTTTCTGAGCCCTTACTTGTGTGTGTGTGTGTGTGTGTGTGTGTGTGTGTGTGTGTGTGTGTGTGTGTGTGTGAGAGAGAGAGAGAGAGAGAGAGAGAGAGAGAGAGAGAGAGAGAGAGAGAGAGAGAGAGAGAGAACAGTGATACTTGGAGCAATTTTAGAGGATCAGTCTTAAGCTATTTTACTTGACTTCTCTAACTTCTGGGATCATGATTTTATTTATTTTACTGTCTTCATTTCATTCTAAACTCCTCTGTGTTCCCTCAGTTTTCTTAGTGGCTTTTCCTGCCTTTGTTCAGAAGACACTTTTGGTCCATCATTCCAATTTATTACCTTTCTCTGTGCTCTTGTGGCATTCTGGGAATTTTTCCCTGGTCACTTATATGGGGAAAGTGATTTTTACTATTGACCTTGGGTACCCTGGGTCTGAATATGCTATTTACCACTAGGTACAAATTCACTAAAGAATTTTAAAAGTTGGTAACAAAGCAGGAGATTTCCCATGTATCTCCTTAATATTAGCAATTCTGTTGTGTGATCTGCCATTTTATACCCTGTAACATGCAGCTTTGTAGGAAGAGATATATTTCAATTAAAATTAAATGTGTGTTTCAGCTTGTGTTGAGTTTACATGGATAGCTGTTGCCTGGCTTTTTCTTGGGAGACAAGAGCAAATGTCTGTTTAACCAGTTAAAACCCTGACAGTAGATCAAATATACAATTCAACACAATTGTAGCCTGAGTGCACTAGTGAGTTTATAACTTTATTACAGGGTTGACTTAACAAAGCAGGGTGCCTCCTCACTGAAAATCCTAGCCCAGTGTTGGAAACAACTCACTAAAGCTACAACTTAAAGCACCTCCTCACTTCTTCCTAGCATATGTTTACTACATGAAATTTCTGAGCCTCCTCCTTTTCAGGAGTAATGTTCGGCTCCCAGTAATGGTGATGCAACAGGAAAATACTGTTTCCCGGCTGACTATGTCATACTGTGTGAAGTTTTCACTTACCATTGGAATACACACTTCAGTATTTCACATGACAGTCGCATAGATTATTTTTGGTTATCTATTTATCTATCATCTATCTATCTATCTATCTATCTATCTATCTATCTATCTATCATCAATCTAATGCATATATGTAATTAGGTAAATCAAGTAAAACCTACATAAGTAGTTCTATTTATCTATCATCTATCTATCATCTATCTATCTATCTATCTATCTATCTATCTATCTATCTATCTATCCATCCATCCATCCATCCATCCATCCATCCATCCATCCATCCATCCATCTTCATCATCTATCTAGTGCATATATATGTAATTAGGTAAATCAAGTAAAACTTCCATAAGTGGTTATCTATGTATCTATCTATCCATCCATCTTCATCATCTATCTAATGCATATATATATGTATATATATATATATATATATATATATATATATGTAACTAGGTAAATTAAGTAAAACCTACATGAGTGATTCTGTCTGTCATCTATTTATATTTATCTATATTTTAATATATATGTAAAATTAGGTAATTCAAATAAAGCCTATATCTATCTAATCCATCTATTTTATGTGAGTTCGCATACACACACATGCACACACATGCAATATTAAGTCAATTGTGTAAAACCTACATCAGCATTCTTAGAAAATGTACCTTGACTCTGGCAGGTGTGTAAATGCAGTTCCCCTCTCTGATGTCTTATCTGTCTCCCTTTCCAGGTTCAGCAGATTGACCGTGTGGTAGAAGTTGTGGAGGAAACAATTAAAGGTAATGGCGGAACATAAGATGAGCAGATGCATTTTCTGATCTAAAATTTTGGTATACCATCCTGTTAACACTTACTAAGCATTTTTATAATTTACTAAGCATTTTTATTTATGTTATTGTAGGATAAAACCATACATTTTATCCTTGGACTCACACGTAAACTAGGAGGTATATATATTGTTCTTAAAATTTTCATTTAAAATTTTCTATAAGACACTGGAAAGAATGAACAATGAAATCATAAAGACATAGAGAGTTTGCAGAGTAAAATGAGGTGGTCTTTAAAAGCCATATACTATGTGATGTCAACTATATGGCATTCTGGAAGAGGACAATTGTAGGAGCAATCAAAGGATCAATCCCCCTGAGGTGTAGGAAGAGTTGAGTAAGCAGAACACAGCAGGTATTCAGGCCAGCGATACTTGTGATGCTATTGTGATGCTGAACACCCTTCAGTATACATTTGCTCAAAATCCTCAAACTTCTTCTGTCAACTGTGAAGCCTAGTGACCTGTCAGTGTCAGCCTCATCCTTAACAAACCCACCACTGCGGCACTCTGGTGCAGTTTGTTGGCAGTGATGATGGAAACTCTCAGCTTCTGCTCAGTTTATCTGTGAACCTAAAACTTCTCTGAAAATTTAAATGGATTCTAAAAATGATTGGTATTCAATAGTGAGCTTACCTGGAGGTGTGTAGAGGTATGTTAGGAAACGGAGGCCTTTCTCTCCCAGGCCATGTTGACGAGGGAGGGCTTCTCACTGAGGAGTTCGGCCCAGTGTACATTCACTGGAGAGGTTGTGTTGAGTTTAGTTGTGAGAACAGAAGTAGAGATGAAATGAAGTTGGTGGAGTCTTCATTGGCTGGTTGGAGGATGGAAAGCGATGACTTCAGTGCTGGAGTTCTATCTAACGAGAAGTGGAGGCTGAGGATTAGTCCGACAGTCACTTAGCCGGGGTGGGCACTGAACCCAATAGAGGTTAAGTGACTGGCTCAGTTTGCTTAGTCCACTGACAGTGAGACTGCCTTCATCATCATCTGCAAGAGATTTGGCTCTTCACCTCCTTTTTCTACTGCCTTCACTTCATTTAGGGAGCCCAAACCAGAGAAATACTGTGCTCCTCTACCCCGTAGCATTGAGACATTTGTTGATTTCCTTTGAGCACATTATTCTTCTTATGCTTACTGTTCTCAGCTGCTGCTCGAGAGGATTTGAAGGTTTTTCTATAGACTTCAGCCGCTTTGCTTTTATCTTAATATCCCAAACAGAACTGTGTAGCCTCTGTGTGCCTCTCCAGAGCTATTTTCACATTCATTTGTGTCCATTCAGACTGGCATTTATGTGCTATATTATTTAAGATCCTTGTTCATTGGTACCCAGAGGGATTCTTGTTTTCTGGTGCCCAAAAAGATCTTCACTCTGTTGTCCATTAGAACCTTCGCTCTCTGGATCCTAGTAGGATCCTTGCTTTCTTGTGTCTAGTAGAGTCTCAGTCTCTGGAGCTCAGTGGGAATCTCACCCTCTGCCGTCTACTAGGATCCACATTCTTTGGCATCTAATGATATTTAGCTAATTGGGTGAGGGGGTTCTCTCCTTCTATCAGTTGGGTCCTGGGAATTCAACTCAGCTGTCAGATTTGCAGGCAGGTGTATTTACCCACTGACTCATCTTCCTCAAGTTTTAATTTCTCTCTCTTTCTCTGTGTTTATATGTATTTTGTTGAGGTAGAGTGCGAGTTATGAAACCAGAAATGGGACTGTGAGACCTGATCTTAAAGGAAGAAGGGAGGGAGGCGGGAGGGGGGGCAGGGAAGGAGGCAGAGTGGGAGAGAACGAGAACACGTATGTGCTGTGAATGCAGAAAGGGACTGTGGGGAAAGGGTACTAGTTTTGTGGGGAATAAGGGTTGGGGAGGGGAGGAGAACAAATATGTATGAAAATGCTGTAATGAATGTATTATTTTGTATTCTAACTTAAATGAATTAACACAGACTAGAATAAATAAACTCACTACCTGACAGTCAAATAGTCCTGCCTTTCTTCCTTGTTTAAATATTGACTTACCTACTGTCAGGCTGAGCTTACATGCTAACCCCCTTGTAAAACCTAATGTCTGGTTTCATGGGAAGACAAGACTCTTAAGTTTCATTAATAATCTTAATGAAAGAATTTGTGACATTTGCTACTGTAAGGCACTTTCCATTTGAATGACATTGGTTAAATGTCTTTATGCTGATTATTTATGCAGTCTATGTTGTATGCCCAGATATGTCCATTTCTAAGATCCATGTTCTGATTTCTACATCATATTGATTTATATCATATGATGAATATTGTAAAGTATCAGTCCCACAAAGAATTTGTATTGCATTTAAACTTTATATTCTTTACTCTAATAGGACTCATTTTGAAAAATAAAGCAAGTTCTGACTCCATTACCAAAACATGTTCACTCAACATATATAGCTCTAATATACTATACACTGCCTCTCTAAGGATAGATTCAGGCTGCAAAATGCTTGTGTTTCTAGGCCTGGGGACCTAAGTAGGATCTTGAGAACCCACAGGGAAAAACTGGCATGGTAGCATGTTTTTGTAAACCCAGCTCAGGGAAAGTGGATGGACATAGGTGGATCCCTAGGGCTCCCTGGCCAGCCAGCCTCACTGAATCTGCATTGTGAATTTTAAGCCAGTTAAAGATCCTGTCTCAGAAACAAGGTGGTTGGTCCCTAAGCAGTACCACACTGCGGTTGCCCTTCGGTCTCCATATCATATTCACACACCTTTGATGTGTACCTATGCACTTGTGTACCCATGTGCATGAATATGCAATACATACACGCACACATGCACACACTAAGTTTGTTTCCCCTATACATTATTTTAACAAAAATAAAAAAACTTAGGCTGGCTGACCATAACCTGGTTAGCTTGGTGTTGGAGATTGGCCTTGTCATTCCTCATGAGGTTCCTGGCATTGAGAGTCACTGTTTTGGCTCGGTATAATTTCAGGTCCAAAGATAGAAAAGCAGCTGGGGTTCTCCTAGCTTTTTACACATATGCTTATATTTCCAGGATGCCGTGAGGGTCTTGCCAACTCCGTCTTCTTTTTTTCTCATTACTGCACATGAGTGACTTCCTAGGGATCACCTTGAATCTATAATCCTTTAATTATTTAGCTAACAAATCACTTACAGCATTGATTTTCATTGTCTTTTTTTTTTTTTTTTTTTTAAGGAATGGAAGCTTATATTCACTCGTAGCGTTTGACACTTCCCTTGCATCATTAGCTGGTCTTGGTAGGACTATACTTGCATTAATTACTGTAGCAACTGTAATCAGTGCCTTGTCTAGCTCCTGGTAGCTTATCTTTTCCATAGACATGAATTTGTTTGTACTCTACAGGAAGCCTGGTCGCACTGATTAGGCACCGGGCAGCGGTAAGTCTGAAACCTTGCTCTCTGGTTCCAAAGCCCACGTTGTTTCTGCTCTGTGAGGCTGCTTACAATAAACAGAGGAAAGTGAGGATGGGGAGGACCTGTTTGTATAAATGCCACCCCTCCCCATTGTTTAACTTTGCTGCTCACCTTTTCTGATTCTTGTCCAGTCTTAATACAAGGGGAGGTACCTAGTCTTACTGCAACTTGATAAGCCATGTTTGGGTGATCTCCACGGGAGGACTGCCCTTTCCTAAACAGAAATGGAGGAGGGGTGGATGGGATGGGGCTGAAGGGAGGTAGAGGGAGGGACTTGGAGGAGAGGAGGGAGGGGAAACTGTGGTAGGGATGTTTAAAAAAATGTAAAAAAATATAAAATTTAATGTATATAATTTTGAATGTTTCAATAATAAAACATATATTCAGAAAAATTTAAGAATGCATTTGATTGACTGATTATAACCAGTGCCTGACAGCTTTCATCATATGTACTTCATAAATGCTGTGTAAAGACATTTTCAATTTTTAAGGTCTGGTGTTTCACCATGGGGCTCCTTCACCCCCAGTCTTAATAAATTTTTTTCCAGTGGAATTTGGTTGTGGTGAAAAGCTTTTTACTTGATTAGTTTTAAAGAAAATTAGCAAGAAGCTGGAGTTCTAGCAGAGTATACTATGAAATTGACTCTGAATGTCCTTCCTGAGACGAGGTCTGTCACTGAGCCTGGAGCTAGTTGTGTTTTGGCTTGGGTGGTGGCCAGGAAGCCACAGCCTCTGCTTTTCTCCCAGGGCTAGGATTAGAGGCTTGAGCTGCCACACCTGGCTTTTTATATGGGTGCTAGTGATTCAAACTCAGGCCCTCATACATGTGCAGCAAATTCTCTTACTCGCTGAGCCATTTCCCCAGCCCTATAGGGCTCAGTCTTTAAAGTTACATTTGGTTCACCAGTTCCCAAAGTTACGTGTTATACTCCTGTTGTTTTCTAGCAGCTAGCTCTGCTTCCATTGTTGGGTGTGGTAACTTTAGGATGGTAGCTGTGAGCAGGAGAAACAGTAATGTTTTATATTGTGACATGGATGCTTTATACACTGACAGAAGCATCTATCACTTTATTGTTTCAAGTACCACAACTTTGTAGCTCTTTAACAAATTTCTAAATTAGGAAGGTCTGTCCTAGCAAGGCAGGTGGTGGTCTGAGAGGCTTCTATTCAGGGTCAGGGCTAAGATACCTGCTCTTCTTTCAGGACTGTTTTGGCTGTTGACAGTTTGGATGGGCACTTGAGTTAGATTGCAGAAAATTGATACCCCACATATCTCCTTCCCTTGTCATAAAAGGCATCTGTGCTTACAGAAGTAGCAATTAAGATGGAAGATCAATGTGTGTTGTAATTCACTTACAGAAGGCATTTCTGTGAGAGTAAGAGGACATGTTGCTTAGGTGTATACTCTTTGTTGTAGCAGTTGGTCGATTAATCTAACTTTAATTATTATGTTCTAAGCCTACAATAGTATGCAATGGAGGCAGAGTGTCACTGAGAACCTCCCATCTAGCAATGCTTTCATTTTCCTTGTGAAGTTCTTTCTTGTCCACACATCAGTTCCACTCTTTACTGTGGTAGGGCAGGCACATTTGCCTGTGCATCATGACTCTTGACATAAAATAATCTTCAGGTTTGCAGAGCCTTAACCTGTCTTCTCTGATCTTATTTTAGCATCTTCCCAACCTACCTGCCTACCCAGAAAGGGTTTATTTTTAATTAAATAATTTAATTCATATTAAGTGGTATGATTTTTATTTATTCTTTGAGACTATCATGCAAGCAATGTGTTTTGGTCATGTTTATCCATCTCCACTCAAACTCTTCATAGTTTCCCCTTGCAACACCCTCCCAGCTTCAAGTCTTTTCAAGTCTTTTTTTTTTTTTTGACCTACCCACAGAGTCTAATAGTGCTGTCTATATACTCATTAATATGGGGCTACCCACTGGAGCATGGTCAACCTACCCTGACCACATCCCTAAAGAACACTGTCTGTCCGTCCCCTAGCAACCATTCACTATCATATTCTCAGTTAGGAATAGAGGCTCATGTGCTCCTCTTCCATCCAAGCTGGAATATTGACTGGGTTGTTCCTATATAGGTCTTATGTAGGCAGCCTCGGCTGCTGGGAGTTCATCAGCCCTGCTGTGTCCAGAAGAGACTATTTTGCATCAGTCCTTCCTGACCACTTGCTCTTACAGTCATTTTACCCTGTCTTCCTGAATGTTTTCTGAGCTTTGGGAGGAGAAGCTGTAATATAGATGTCTCATTTATGACTAAGCACTCCACAGACACTTGTTCTCTGCACTTGGGGCAGTTGTGAGTATCTGTAAAAATTGTCATCCACTCCACTAAGATGCTTCTCTGATTGGCCTTGAAAGCTCCCCAGTCTATGGATATAGACATAACTGTTCAAAGGGCAGTTTGATGCTATGTCCTATAAGAAAATAATAGTGAGAGTTTCCTCCCCAGTCCTTGGTCGCATATGCCAGGCATGAGCTTCTTCCTTTGGAGTAGGCATTCAATTCAGTCCGAAAGTGGTTGGTTATCCCCATCACATTTGTACCACTTTTACACCAGTGGGTGTATCTTGCTAGGCCAGTCATTATTGTAAGTTGCAGGTTTACTGCTGGATAAAACTGTTGTTGCTCTGCACTGGAGAGATGGCTCAGCAGTTGAGAGCACTGGTTGCTCTTCCAGAGGACCTCGATTCAGTTCCTAGCACCTACATGGCAGGTCTCAACTATCTGTTACTCTAGTTCCAGAGGATTTGACACCCTCACACAGACATACATGAAATTTAAAAAAAATTAAAAAAATAAAATGAATTTTAAAACAAACAAAACCACAAAAAATCCTGTTGCTGCCCTTTATCCCCAGCAGCCTGCATAGCACCTTCTGGTACCACGAAAGCTAGTCATAGGGAGAAAACTTCTAGGTCAGTACCAGCTTGATTTCTCCCAATCCTATGACCAAAGTATATGGAGTCCTCCGCAATCAGGTCTTATCACCAAGTTCTGGTGGGTAACCAAGTTTTACATTAAGGTCTAGAAACTATTGTGCTGAGAGACCAGTACTTCCACAGGTTGTCTTTCCCAATGTTGGGTTATGCTTTGAGTTCTTTAATTTTGGTGTATTAAGGAAAAGATATTTCTAAATAAATGTATGTGTGTTTCTGTGTTTGGGAATATGCATGGTGCCCCAGGAAGTCAGAGCTGTGGATCCAGTTGGAGCTGGAGTTCTAAGCAGTTGTCAGCCACCTGATTGATGTTCTGGGAACTGGATTCAGATTGCCTGCCAGGATGATAAGCACTCTTAACTGCTGAGCCATCTCTCCAGCCCCATCTCACCCTAAGTGCATTACTCTAGTCACTATTAAGTTCTCCCTTCTTGAGGAACACACTGTCTGTCTTAGTGACTGAGTGGGAGCTTGAGTTGTCAAGCCAGTTTTAATGTTAAATATTCTCTTCCAGCCTCAACTTGTGAAGAAGCGGCTGCGTCTGTTGAACTCATTTTATTTTTCAATGCTCAAGATGAAAATATTGGAAAGGAGGGTCATACTTTTTTTGTGGCTATCTGAAAGTGCTCCTCCCCATCAAAAGTGTTACATATGAGGAATTGCATTGAATGGAGTAGAGAAAAACTTGAACTACTCTTTGCCCTCTGCCCACTGTGTCACTTTGGGTTGCTTTCCTTGGAATTTTTCCAGTAGATTGACCCAGACCATAGCGTTCAGACCTGCCTTCTCAGTGTGAGTCTAGTAGCTCTATATTTGTGCCAAGTTAGCAGTCAGCAAGAGATCAAGAAATCATGGCAGGAGCCCTCGTTGTTGGTGGTAAGCTGGGTGGTCACATAGCAAGGAAACAATGGCCTGGCCTCTAAAACTAGGTGGGTTGAATGAAGTTTTGAAGGAAAGTCTTGGCTGTGGGCTGTTTTACAGAGCCTTTAGAAACAAATGAAAGACAAAAATATACAGAAGTAGTCCCAGTTGCCAGATTGTTGATATTTTTGTAGCCTGTAATGACTCTCCAAGGTAATGTGTGACAATGAGAAGAGGGAAGAGGTTGGTGCATAGTACCACAGCTTAGTCAGTAACTAATAAATGCACGTTTTCAGGATCATCATGTTTCTAACATTCTTTTACTGTGTGTGTTGGCTTGTGAATGACCTTGCTGACTGGCTTCCTAATCAGACACCTGGGTGGCCTTCTCTCATAAAGGCCTTTAGAACTGTGTGGTTTAGTCAGATTTTGCTTTTGATCCACAGACAACACTGAATATTGATGCAAATTGTATAGCGACTTTTGCATAGATCAGTTAGGATGGCTTGGCTTTTCCTGACCCAGGTTTAGTGTTAACAGTATGAAATTACTGTATAGCAGTGAATCATAAGCAGCTACCTTTTTGGATTCAAAATTCACTAATATGTAATAAAATCATTTCATGAAAGTTTTCAGTGGACTAGCTGCAATATAAATCCAGCATAGAATCAGGGGTTTGAAGTTAGTTTATAAATAGCTGTTTTATAGGTTTTAGGGATTATAATTGAATTTAGTTCTTATAGTGTTGGGTTTTAAGTGATATTTAAAAGTATTAGCTTAGAGAAGTGTTTATTAAAGATGGTTAATAATCTATTGAGCTATATCTGATCATTATATAGAGATATGAAGTGGCAGTGTATTTAAAATGGAAAGGAGAGGACCCTGGAAGCTCACTGCTTTTGTGGGTTCCATCCCACACATGACGTTTCTTCTCTTTCTTCCCTGTATCACAGTGGTATGTCCTTGTTTTCATCTTGTCCCACTCTTACCAGTTTCTCTGCAGGAAGAGTGTTAGGAATCATCCTTGTCAACCTAAGCATTGTTCTTAACATCTCTTTCTCCATTACTTTAACATGGACTTGATAAAAACAAAATAAAACAAAACAAAACTACCTATTTTGTTCTCCATTTCTCTTAAACTCTATTGTCTTGATTTCATTTTCTCATTCTCTTCATTCTAGTCAGAAAGGTAATAAAATCCAAGTCAACCTGTCCCCATTTTGTTTTAGTTTTAATTTCTTTCCTTGCCTGGCATAATGGATGGATTCCACTTTTTAAGACAGAGTCTTATGACCTTGCTCAGGCAAGCCTTGGTAATCCTTCTGCTGTAGCCTCCCGAGGTATCTAGGGTCACAGGCTCATACCACCAGGCCATGCTAGCAGTCATTCATTTTCTATCACTGTGCTAGACATGAGTAGCTAACGAGGAAGGGTCAAGCCAGGGTGCAGCGTGTGTGTGTTTAATTGTAGTTCCTGCTTCCTGGTCCTTTTGTGAATATTACATGTTAATTTTTATGATTAGTTTGCTCCAAGCATCTGCCCCTCCATCTCTACTCCCTTAGCTCGTTTCTCTGGTCTCCCTTGTTTCCTCTCAAAGTCATAACTTGTTTATGGCATCTCCTTTATGTTATTCTTTATATTTTCAAATTTTGGTTTGCTTCAGAAGGCAACAATATTGATAGCTGCACATGAAACCAGAAATAATTTGTAATGTGTGTATTCTGACTATGGCCTGTGGATTGATGAATATTTTGAAATAATTTCCTTTGAAACAGGATGTTAAAGAGAGATAATATATCACACATAATCATTTTATTTTGTTAGTCCATTTTAAAGGAAATTATGTTGTTTCCTTCCTTTTGTCTTTGTATATAACAAGCAACTTTTATATTTCCTATTTTGTCTTCGGTGCACTAAACTCCAACTACCCTATTGTTATATGTGACACTTTTTAACGAGTCATTGGATTAGAAAATAATTCTTTATGTCATTGCATGTAGATGTGTTTTTCTATTTACATGCAGATAGTGAAGATGAATAATTTATTGAATGTTATTAGAGCAGGTTGCATATTACAGTAGGACATGAGGAAATTTGCCTGGGGCTCATATGAAAATGGTTCTGCTTTTGCACAGTCATTCTTGACCTTTTAGACTCTCTCAGAGAACTCTTGTGTTATCCCACCAATCTCACTTCTTATCTTCAGCTCTTGGACATTGCAAGTCCAAGTTTATTGGCCTTTGACCTCTGGCACTCCTATTATCTGCATACTGGGCTCTTCTCATTTGCCTTTATCCTGATAATTACATCTTCAGTTTTCTTTGCTCTGAAGCCTTTTGATGTAGACTGAGCTTTGCTATTGGCTGATGAGTTTATCTAAATTATTCTATTATTAATAAAAACTTGGGAGTCAGAAATTGGGATAAAAATCCAGTGAATCCAAAGAGCGACAGTGGAGTGATCAGCTGACCCTACTTTCCGAATTTTCCAGAGTAAAAAGCCTGCAAATCTCTAAATCCCTCCCTACTACTTTCTGTGTATCTTTCTATCATACTCTGTGGGTCCTCCAACATCTTTATGGCTATTTCTGGTCAGCTAAATGTTGGCTCTGACCTCTGACTCAAGGTTTAACTTCATTGTCAGTCTCAGAGTGTTAGTGTAAAGAAATCTTCCACAACATTTCTCCTTTTTTTCTCCAAATTAAAAGGAAATTTTTTTTTTTTGGTTTTTCGAGACAGGGTTTCTCTGTGTAGCTTTGCGCCTTTCCTGGAACTCACTTGGTAGCCCAGGCTGGCCTCGAACTCACAAAGATCCGCCTGCCTCTGCCTCCCGAGTGCTGGGATTAAAGGCGTGCGCCACCACCGCCCGGCAAAAGGAAAATTTTTAACTTTTACATTAATACTATATACAATAAGAACAATTATCAGATATTGTCTAAATAGGGAAGGTTTTAAACCTAACACAGTAAAACTATATGCAGCAAGAATAATTATCAAGTAAGAATTATATTCACAATGTCCAGTCCATTTGTATTTGGCAAATTCAGAGAAAATACTCCATTGTCTATCCTATTCTGCTAAGTCCAAAGTTTTGTACAAAATTCCCTTTCTTTCCTACCTTGTATTATGAACACAAAACTCTTTTGAGACCTCAAAACATTTTCTTAAACAACTTAAGCCTTTATGTCTCTCAACCTTATACACTTTACACCTCTTTTGTGAGTTTTTTTTCTTAATTTGGTAACAAGGAAAACTGTAATTATAGCTATCTAATCTTCAACCCCTTCAGATACTCAAAAAGGATATAATATTACCTGAGTAAACAGAAAGTGCAAAGCAAACAACTTCGAAAACTATGGAAATGGCAGAGACATCTATCTGCCCAGATAGCCATCCAAGTTCCTCTTCAATGTTTGGTCATTCATCTTCAACCTACGAGTCTAGAATATCTGACAGACTTTTCTGAGAAACAAGAATTTTAAAGGACTGTCTTATTTTGTCTTGTCAAAGTTCGGCAGTCACCTTATTTTGTGTCTTGCTTGTCCAATTTGGACAGTATACTGTCAGCAATTGAGGCAAGACCAATCTCTTGCTGCCCAGTGGCTAACTTTGTCACAATGAAAGCAAACTCCATATGGAGGTTCTTCGATGTCCATCATCCTGTTTTGAAGTAAATTGGTGCTGTCTCACCAGATCTGCTGCTGCTGACAGCCTAGGCAGAGCTGTGGGAGAAGAGCCAGCTGCAGTACTAAGCAGTGCTCATTTGTGGTCCTGTGCAGAAGCTCTGTGCAGTGTTTTGGGCCCAGCTGCCTGACGCGTTTGGGGTGAGAGGTGGGGCAATGGCCCAAGGCTGCTATACAGAGGCTGCTATAGAGAGACTGCATTGGGAAAAGCCTGCGACTTGTGGGGCGGGGGAAAGCAGCTGCAGTGATGGTAGAGAGGTGGCAGCCTTGTTGCCTTCTTGTGATCTAATTAATGCCCCATATTGGATGTCAGGTAATGTGTTTATCTGAATTATTCTGTTATTAATAAAAACTCAGGAGTCAGAAATTGAGATAAAACCCTGATGAATCCAAAGAGTGACAGAGGAATCATCAGGTGATCCTACTCTCCACTTCTCCCAGATCAAAACGCCTGAAAATCTCTAAATCTCTCCATACTACTCCTGTGCATCTATCTATCTATCTACCGGCAGCTTCCAACATCTCTGTGGCTAGTTCTGGTCAGCTAAGTGTTTGTTGACTTTGTCCTCTGATTCAAGCTTTAACTTTATTGCTAGTCATGGAATGTGGTGGTATTCTAATTGTACTGAAATGTGATTTTGATTGTATGTTAATAAATAAAGTTGCCCGGGGGTCAGAACTATTAGAGCCATAGACAGAGTGTGGTGGTGGTGGTGGTGGTGGTGGTGGTGGTGGTGGTGGTGGTGGTGGTGGTGGTGGTGGTGGTGGCACACGCCTTTAATCCCATAGATCTCTGTGTGTTCAGGGATACAGCCAGCATTGGAGACATTTGCCTTTAAGACCTGGGGGGCTGTACATACAGACAGTGACGAGGCAGTCATGTGTTTGGGTTTACAACCAATGAGAAGGCAGAATGACTATGAAATGACTTACACACAGGGAAATAGCTCTCTTTCGGGAAGCCAGGACCACCGCAGGAGGAAGGGTAAGGTTTTAGCTCTGAGCTCTGACCTCTCGGCTTTCTCTTTTACATTGGTTCTGTGTTTCTTATATAATAAGATGGTTGGTTACATCTACAATGGAATGTCAATGCAACAAATTTTCTGCAACAATTGACTTCCCATGTTGTTGTTCAACCTCTATAGTCAAGTGATCTAGTTTCCTTAATAAATCCTATTTATCTCTTTATGCATCATTTCTGGTTCTCTGTAGCACCCTGAGTAAAAGAACTTTAAGGACCTGTTTTACATGTCTGCCATACACTAACAAATGTATTGTGGGAGTTGCAGAAGAATAGATAGAAAAAAAATGACACAGAAAATATTAAAAAAAAAACAATGAAATGAAATCATCCTAGGTGAATATAACTTTATGAGTTCAAAGAGCTCCCATATAGGCTACTGTAGAAATCCATACCTGGACCCCTACTGAAGTGAGATCTGTGAAGCATAAGAGAAGAAGTGACTTACTTTGTTCTTAGGAAAAGTAAGATAAATAGTTGACATCTAACTGTGAACAGTATAAACACCACAGACAATTGATAGCCAGTATACAGAGACAACAGCAGTTTTATATCTAGCACAAGTATCCTCTACAAATGAAGTAAAAATAACAGTGTTATCAAATAAGCAAAGAATATTGCTTTATTGATAAATGAGTTACTGTATAAAAAAAAAAACTAAAGAGAGTTGGTCAAGAGGAAAAGAAGTGGAACTACATGATAATATGAATTCCAAGGAGCATTAGGAAGTGTCAGAAGTAGTATGTTGGTAGGTGAATATACGCCATGCTATAAATATGTACTTTTGGGGCTGAAGAGATGGCTCAGAGGTTAAGAGCACCGACCACTCTTCCAGAGGTCCTGAGTTCAAATTCCCAGCACCCACATGGTGGCTCACAACCATCTCTAATGAGATCTGGCACCCTCTTCTGTGTACATAATAAATAAATCTTTAAAGAAAAATATGTACTTTTGTTTAAAATAATAATTGTAGCACTACCCTTTTGGCTTTGCATAACTGTTTATGTTAATATGTGTGACAAGAATAGCATGTGGATGAATAAGGCAAAGAAAAGGCACAGAGACCACTGAGTATTATTGTGGAAAGGTCTACATAGGCCCTCACTACAGAAAAAATAGGGTATATTCTTGACCCAAATTTAAGAGCTCAAACAATACAATAGAAGCAAAAAGAAAGAATACCTTTGTACCCCTAGGACAGACAATGAGATCTTAGAAATAACACCAAAACATGACCCATGAAGGTAATTGTTGATCATTTGAAGTTTTTTAAACTAGACAACATTTTTTTATGAAAACCACCATCATGAAAGTTAAAATATAATGTACAGAATGAGAGAAAATATTTAATAATCTTATGTCTGATGAAATTGGGAATATAAAATGGTCATTTCTTTGCAAAGCAGTTATTTCTTCAATGCTAAAATAAATTCACTAAACGATTCAGCAATTTCTTTATTAGGACTCTAAGAGAAGTGAAAGCATGGGTGTATAAAGGATTCTGTGCAGATATTCTTAGAAGTGTTGCTATACCAGATGTTGGAAATGAGGTGCATGCCTGTCTTCTGGCCATGACCTAATGACATATGCTGCGTGGGGCATGGGAACAGATGGGCTAAGCTAAAACTCAAAGGAGTTTCCAGTGTCATGATTACAAAACTGAAAATATTTATTTAAAATCATCCAGTTTTGTTTTCACAGTGGACAACTTTTATAGGCTGTAGTATAGTCACTGATAAAATTATAAAAACAGTATGTCACAGTAGAAATGTATTTGAAATCATTGCTGTGCACAGCCAAGATGGATGGTTTTATAGGATATATGACATGGTGCAGTCATAAACACATCATGTCCCGAGTGCAAAGAAGAAACACTAAATGGTAAAATTGTGACGAGAAGCTGAGGGGATGTGCCCATTCTTTCCTCTGTGTTTTCTACATGTCTGAAATTACTTCAAAGTTTTCAATACTCAAAACATTTTTAATGGATATTATATTCTGGTTGTATTTTGTTCAAGTAACCTTGAAAGATTTTGTTTAAAATACCTAGTCCTCGTCTTAGGTTTTATGATTTTTTTTTTTTGTGTGTGTGTGTGTGTGTGTGTGTGTGTGTGTGTGTGTGTGTGTGTGTGTGATATGAAAGTGTGAGTAAAGCTGGGAGGGAAAGAGGAGGGTAGGAGTGGGTGACTAGAAACACCAGCACAGGTAAGTGTTGAGTGCTGTTTCATCAAGCATTAGTTACCATCCGTATGTCTAACTGTTGCCAGAAAACAGCAGGCAGGCCTAATATGAAAGCCCGTTCTGTTGCATTCGAGTATCTGGTCAGTGTAGGGAGCGTGTTCACCCTTTTGAGATTATTTAAGGACATATTGATCCTTTCTCAAATGTGATCTGTAAATGTGCACACACTGTGAGCCAAGCATTGGAAAGTATAGTCAGTCCTTGGAACACAGTGCTTTTGTCCTTTTTTTCCTTTAACTGTATTTCTTATGTTCAAATGATCACATCTTCTTTAGGATGTTTTTTCCCCCTGGTCTCCTATACGAGAATGAAATCAAATACAATCCTGAACATATATATTGAAAATGGTAAATGACAGTGGATTTGTGTGGTGTGCTAATATGTGTCTGGTGCTTAATTTGAAGGTCACTCAGTGAGGCTCCTGGGCCAGAAGAAAGACAACGGGAAGCGGTTGGGGGGAGCGAGACTGGATTTGCCAAAGATCAGGAAGAATCCACTGATAGAAATCATTTCAATCAACACAGGGTGAGTATCTCTCAGAGTTGCTATTGACAATATGGACTGTGTGAGTTCATGGGGTGGCGGGATTTGGGTGGGGGAGAAAAATCACAAAAAATGCTAAAGCTGGTGAGTATAGTTTCTTCTAAGGTGTATCTTGTCTTTAAATTACATGGATGTTTGCGGCAGGATTTTATATCTTTGACTGATACGATTTTTCTCATTTTAGGCAATAAACATGGATTTCATTTCCCTATGTGTTACTCTTGTTTAAAAATCTTTTAGAAATCTTGAAAATATAAAACAATCTCATGTCATAGCTCACGCCTGGAATCCCAGGCTGAGTCAGTAGGATCTGGAGATTAAAACCAGTCTGTGGCATATAGTGAGCTCTAGGTCAGTGTGAGTGAGAGCCAGCCTGAACCCCTCACCATCCTTCTTCCCTGAAAACCAGAGCAAAAGAGATGGCACAGTCACAGGAATGGCTGGTTACTCAGCACCGCTGGTTGCTTGTACATGATTCTGGTAGAGAAAGATTGAAAAGACTAACTATGTTTGATCATTAGCTATCAGATGGACTGTGTAATTTAAAACATGATTCTTTATTTATGTATTTTTTCTTTATGGTTACTTTGTCTGCATATACATCTATCTGCATAGCAGAAGAGGGCACCAGACAGTTGTGGTCTGCCTTGTGGGTGCTGGGAATTGAACTCAGGACCTTTGGAAGAGCAGTGAGTGCTATTAATCACTGAGCCATCTCTCCAGCCTTAAAACATTCTTTTTTTTTTTTTTTTTTTTTTTGGTTTTTCGAGACAGGGTTTCTCTGTGTAGCTTTGCGCCTTTCCTGGAGCTCACTTGGTAGCCCAGGCTGGCCTCGAACTCACAGAGATCCACCTGGCTCTGCCTCCCGAGTGCTGGGATTAAAGGCGTGCGCCACCAACGCCCGGCAAAACATTATTCTTAAAACAACCTGTGACTGAATATTAAATGCTCTTTGAGTTGCCATGCCTTGGTCTAACTTCTCTCAAGCTACCACTCTGTGTTTTACTTATTCATGCTTTGTTCACACTTCTTGGGCTTTGTTTCTTTAAATTAGACTCCTGCGAAAGTAGGGGACATACATTCTTTAACCCCAAGAGTTCCTCCCCACCCCAGAGGTCAGCTGTTGGCTGACTTTTTCTTCCTTCTGTTCCCAGTGCAGCTGTTCCTCTGTCTCTCTGTCCTAGCTAGCTCCCAGGAGCATGCAGTCCTGCTCCATGTCCACCATGTCACCAGCTGTGTCCTTAGATTTTCCTTCATCTGGCTCACCCTTCACACTGCTGCTGTAGATCACAGGAGGTAGAAGAGGTCTCCTTGGTTTCCGTTAACATCCCTCTGGGGTGCCATTTAACCAACTGGGGAATCTTCTGTGGAACAAACTTCTGGCTTTCAGCATTGAGGGTGCAGAAGCTTGGTCTCAGAACCCAGAGGTTAAGCGGCATTTGACAACAGTGACTGCCTGACCCTATGATCACTATAAGGCTGTCTGCAGTTTCCTTCATCTCAGCTGTTCTTTACCTTTTCCTCGGGCGTCAGAATGCTGTTGCTGCCACACACCCCCACCCGCGTGGGTGTGTTGGTGTGTGGGTGTGGGCGTGCACATGCACACTGTTCCTCAGGAGCTATCTACCTTGTATTTTGAGACATGCTTTCTCATTTGGCCAAGTAGTTTGGGATCTGCTCATCTTTGACTCCTCAAAGTTGGGATTACAATTGCACACCACTGTGCCTGGAATTTTTATTTGTGTTCTAGAGATCATTCTGTGGTATTTGTGCTCCCAAGGCAGGAACTTCACCACTGAGCTATCTCCCTAGCCCCTCAATAAATGTTAGTTAATAATGAATTCATGTTTGTGTATGTAGAGGTTAGAGATCAGTGCTGGGTATCTGCCTCAGTCGCTTTCCATCTTACCTTTTGAGATAGGATCTGTTATGGAACCTGGAGCTCAGCAGTTCAGCTCTACTGACTGGCTGGACAGTGAGCTAAGACATCCTTCTGTCTCTGTTACCTCGATGTTGAGATCACAGGCCTATGCCGCCAGGTTTTATGTAGGCATCAGACATAGATCCTCACATTTGCATGGTAAACATTTTACCTATTTCGCTGTCTCTCCAGGCCCTGGTGGTTTTATTTTAAAGTCATTGCAATTTTGCCATATATTAATTATGAAATTATTAAATATTTTATATTACAATTTTATTTTAGCTTACAAAAGTAGCACAATGTTCAATTTTCTCTCACATGTGATCTGAACTCTTCTTCTATGGACTGAGTTCTGCAATGGGACTGTAATGAATACTGAAGTCAGTGGGTATTTGCTGTAACTTTCACAGTTTTGTCCCTCACATCAGAGAATATAGAATTGACCCTTGGAAGGAAGTAAGCAAGTACATTTTTGATGCTAAATCAATTCTTATTATCTCAGATCACAATAGGACTTTGTGAGCTGTGACTAGTCATCACTTTGCTGAGTTGCTGGCAGTCTTATCACTTCTCTCACATGAAATCAGCCCCACGAGTGTCATTCCATAGTATCAGCTTGTGAGATCTTTGCTGGGATTTCATTTTTTAACCCTTATTTCCAGTGCAACAAATTGCTTTTTTTAAAACTTGAAAATACTTTCAAATGGTTATGCTTATAATCATTCTCTTTATCAAAGTCCTAAGATTTCAGTGTTTTGTTGCAAATTAAATGTGGTGTTAGACCTTTCATACATGTGATTTATTTTAGGAAGGGAGCCCTCTTTGGACCATGTTTCATGATAGGGTTTACTAGGTCACCATTTGAATATGAACAGTTGTTTTTCTGTTAATGGTAACTTAAAAATATCAAAGTAGGGCTTGTGACATGGCTCAGCAGGAAAGAGCACAGACTGCTCCTGCAGAGGACTCAAGTTTCTTCCCAGATCCCATGTGGGGTGGTTCACCAATTCCTGTAGATCCAGCTCCAGGGTATCTGAACCTCCATTCCCTGAGGGCACTTGCACTCCTGTATGCACAGATAAACATACCATACTTTACATAGTTTAAAAAACAACATATCAGAGGAGTGTTTTAGTTGCTTTTAGCCAAGGAACAAGTTGACAATTTCAGATAATGTTGTTTTTGATAAACTAGAGGGATTGTTAATTTTATAACAGTACATATACAATGGCTTTGCTAAAGGTATTTTAATATTTTACATATGAAGATACAGAAGGAACCTTTTATCTTTAATATTTTGAATCTTTTCTCTGGTAAGTTTATCTTCAGTGCTTGTTTCTGTTTGTTATATTAAATATATGAATTTTAGTTAACTCAAGAGATTATTTACTCTAATTTTTCCTTGTATTAATTTTTCTTTATTTGTGAGAATTTCATATATGTATACAATGGAGCACCTTCATTCCTCTTCTCTGACTCCTTCTACCTCTACAACATGATCCCTCCCCAACTTTAAGTCCTCTTTAATTTTGATAACCTACCAAATCTAGTCAGTTTTGCCTCTTTGTGTATGGATGTGGGGCCGTCCACTAAAGCATCGATGTCTACCATTGGTTACACATTCAACAACGGATTCTTCCTGCCCCAGCAGCTGTCACCTACATTTAGCTCTTTGGGAAGGGGTGGGATCTGGAGAACATAACCCTATCTGTGCCAGGTATCTGGCTGGATCTTGTGCAGGTGACTCTAGCTGGCATGAGCTCATGAGCTCATTGGCCTGGTCAAACCTTGAACTTTACATTTGACAGCATTCTTCCCAATCAATCTTCCTCTCATATTCTTTCTGCCTCTTTCTTTGTGATGCTTCCTGAGCCTTTGGCATGGGGCATAGTTGTGGTGGTAAGGGTAGAGTGGGAAAGATATCCTAGTAAGGGCTGAGCACTCAGTCTCTTATTCTTTGACCAGTCATGCATCTTAGACTTACTTGACTGCTACCTGCTACCCACTGGGGAATTTTTTTAAAAAAAGCTCCTCTGACAAGATAGAGGGTAGCATAGGTCTATGGGCATAAAGACAGATATATAGAAAGCAATTGGGCAGCATTACCATTTAGTAAAAAATATTAATAGCAGGTTCTACACTAGGGCTCCCCACCCCAGCCACTAGCTTTTGACCAAGATTATAGTACCAAGCATGAAATTACCTCTTTTGGAACAGGCTTTAGCTCCAATCATAATGCAGTTAGTTCCCCCGTAATAGTCATGTTACAGGTGCACCAGTAAGGGAATCTTGTTTGCCCGTTCAGTGTTGGAGCTTGTGGAGTGCAGCTCTAGATAAGAAAATTGATGCTTTTTTCTCCTCAGAAGCCTGGAGAGCACCTTCTGGCACTATGAAAGCCTCGTATGAGGGAGAAAGCTTATGGCTCAGTTTGAGTTTGATTTCTGTATTGTCTTGCAGCCAAAGTGTGTTTTTAGTAATATGGTCTTTCCACGTGGCTATGGTGGGCCCCCAGGGCAATGGCGGTTGACTGTGTTGTTTTGGAGACTTTTGGGTTCTTCCTGGCTAGTAACTCATAAAGATATGTCCCGGGTCTGGAACTATGATTTCATTAAATAACCTAACTTATCCATGCATTGTAGTTCTCTTTAAATGCTTTTATGTTGTTTTGTTTTGTTTTTAAATAGTCTTGTTTTTTGAAGTGACATTTTTGAGATTAGCAGTCACTTGCCCTGGATGACTGTTATTTAGAGACTGTCCTCCATGTGTCACAGTTTCTGTACAGAGTAAGTAAATATGGGTAGGCCCATTCTTGTCTAGTAGGGTGATAAGACAGTACCATGGACATGACCCTGAAAATGCACTGAGGATAAGAACTAATGATAATTATGAATGCATATTCAGTATGCCTCATGTGCTGGATATAGTTCTATGAAGTGTACATTCTTTCCATTTAATTCTCACAACAACTTTTAAGGTACTTCTTGTATAGAAAACAAATCTAAGGTAAATAGAGAGGTCAGTTTGCTTCATATAGTTGTCTCTATAGGGTAGGACTTGGGTGAAGTCTTGCTCTTAACTCTCCTCAGATTCATTTGTGGGTTCAGAGAAATAAGATTTCATGTCTAATGTGGTCAGCAGAGATTTCTTTATTAGATGAGAAAGATGAGAAGGGATAAGGGGAGAAAGAATTTGGACAACTGCATACAGAGATGTATTTGATTTCACTTGCCAAGCACAGAGCTGGTAGCCCTGTGAACCTATTATCCTATGCTTCTGGAGGTGAGAAGTCTAATAGGTCTTACTGTGCCAGTTAGTGCTGCAGGGCAGTTCTGGAGGCTTCAGAGCCTTGGTGGCCATGCCCTTTCAGCCCCTGGAGACTCTTCCCTGTTCCTTATGTTTGTAGTTCACTTGACAACATTTACTTCTCTTTGTCTGTCTTCTCTTGTCTCCTTCCCTTCTAACTCCTCTGCTTTTAAGTGATGACTCTGGGCTCACTGGAATAACCCAGGGCAATCTGTATTTTAATGTCAGTGCATTGTCAACTTTAATTTCACTACAGCTTAAATCCCAGCTTGCCTCTCAGTGTTCTGGAGCTTAACATGCACATATGATTGGAGGGACATGCCTGCTCAGAACAGGAAGCTATGAAGAGCAAGTTACAGGAAGATAGGAAAGCTGAAGTTGCAAGGGCAGCAGGCATGTTGTATGACCTGTATAAATCTGTACAGTTGTCTGGAGATTCCAGAATATGTTGGAATGCTGAGGCGGATGGTCTTGTGTGTGAAGAATCCGATTGCCCAGGGTGAGAAGTGCAGTTCACCTCACTTTCTAGAGGTGGAGAGAGACGCTGAAATATGGAGCAGCTGTGAGATGGTTTTCTTGGCAGCAGTTTGTAATGTGAATTGGTTTGCAAAGATGGAGAGATGCAGGGATAATGCTCAGAAAGGAAGGTTGGCCAGCCAGGTGTTGGAGGAACACACCTGCCATCTCAGCTGATGGGAGGCTAATAGAGGGTGGTTGCCATGAGTTCAAGCCAAGCAGGGTTATCTAGTAAGAATCTTTCTCAACAAGAGAGAGGCTGGGGTCTGTGGGTGTACCTGAGTGGGTGGAGTGCTCTCCTGCCATGCCTGAGGCATATGTGAACCATTTCTGTACTCTGAAAATGAGAGTCCTGGTTAGAAGTCAGTAAGGTTTGCTGTGAGACTGCTTAACTGTGAAGTAAGAGGTAGTCTTTCTTGAATCTGAGCTTGTTTAGAAGCAGAGAAGCAAGGACCAAACACAGTGGCATGGCAGCTGCAAATGGTACCATAAGCACTAGTGGACAGTCAGCCTTGCAGAGGAAGGACACTTTTGTGTTTTCCAGAAACAGGAGTCAAGGAGGACAGACAGTGGCTGTGAACCCCCAGTTTTTCCTATTAGTTTCCTTACTGACTCAGATCAGAGAAAGCAGTTTGAATCTTTCATGTTGAGTTATTTCATGTTGAGTAAGTAACTGCAATGTCTCTTTTTAAACATTTTTATTCACATGTGTTAATTATATGTAGTAATGGGTATATCAGAAAATGTTTATATATGTGTTTACATATTCACTCCTGTTCCCTTCTCTTCTTCTCCTACTGTCCTCATCATTTTCTTTTCTTTTCCCAACTAGTCCCTTCTACTTTCATGTCTATCTGTGTGTATGTATGACCCCATAAGTTCCATTAGAGTCTTTTACAGGACACAGTGTGTGTGTGTCCATGTCTGTGTCCGTGTCCGTGTGCATGAGCGTGCGCATGCGCGAGCGTGCGTGTGCGCATGCGTGTGCGCGTGTGTGTGTGCGTGTGCGTGTGTGCGTGTGTGTGTGTGTGTGTGTGTGTGTGTGCGCGTGTGTGTGTGTTTTGTTCTCAGGAGCATCTTACCAGGCACTCCACCTGTTGCAAGCATGATCCTACAAGTATAAAGCCACCATTTTCATGAGAGCAGCTGTGAGTACTTGCCAGAGACCCTTGAGATTGATCTGATAACTGGTGGCATTCTCTCACAGAAAGTGGGGAGGTTCATCCCATCTGCGGTTGTGGTTTCTCTCTCCTTTGTAGTTTGTTGTATGTAATTCTTCCCTGGTTGCTTGTAGCCCCATGGTGCTAAGTACGCAGAAGGAGAAGGATAACTGAAGGGACAGCTCTATGCAGAAGTACAGAAGTTGCCATCCATCTGGGCTGAGACTTTTGGTGATGTGGCTGTTTTGGTATTACCCATGTGCCTATAAGTGAACTCTCTGTCATGCTCTGTAAGTAAGCCTGAAGCTCACGGTTCCCCCAAGTTGTTCTTCGTTTTGTTTTTGGTGCCCTACAAGAAGGGGGTAATCATTTGTCTTGTCCCTATGGAAAGGGTTCTCCCAGTACAACCACAGTATTTTGTTAGGGCTCCCTTGAGTGATGCCTTTGCTTTCTTATCAGTGGGAGTGGAGAGGAGAGAAAAGGATAGCAGAGGGCTGTGCCGAGGACACAAAGGAAGAAGGTGGACATTGGAAAATGAAGGCAGTTTGTATCTACTTGTGGATTCCGTTGAGTGTTAGTCATCATTTTTGGCAGTCTTCATGTTCCAAAGCTGAGAGTTATGATAGTGCAATCTCCAGAGCTGTCAGATTAACCTAGGGTGAAGGCTCCAAACCCCCCCCCCCTCACTAGAACACATTTCAGAAAATGCCACCTGGCCTCCTGGTGCCTGATACTTTATCTTTCATTCTTTATCTTGTCTCTTGTTATTTTCCCTCAGTCAGGTATGAGAAAGATGATAGTTAGAGACCTTGGGGAGAATTTAATTTTCTTAAATTACAGAATTAGATGTATTATCATTTTTAAAAAGTATCTGTTACTCCCCATCTCTCCCTCTTTTATAGTCCTTGATATATAGTCTCTCTATAAATACATAAATGAATGGCATTGGTTGTAAACTTAACCTACATAATTGAAATTATCTTTAGAGAAATAGTTACTATTAGTGCTGTTTTTTTAAAGCTTATGTGTCTATTTAAAACATGGACATTATTAGATGGATATAGTCACAGTACATTTGAAAATATAATTATTTTGTATTTATGTCATTATCAGTTTTTAGAATACAGAGATAAACTTCTCCCAAGTCACCTATAAAACTGAAATCATGGTTTTATATACGCTACAAGCAGGGGTATCAAAGATTCCATATTTGGGAAATTGCTTCAGCCATCTTCCTTGTGCTGAGGGCACCAGCAATGATTCTTTAGGTGTCAT
Organism: Peromyscus leucopus; assembly: GCF_004664715.2. Classification (NCBI taxonomy): domain Eukaryota; kingdom Metazoa; phylum Chordata; class Mammalia; order Rodentia; family Cricetidae; genus Peromyscus; species Peromyscus leucopus. Next base: position 33,878,070 of record NC_051067.1, read on the forward strand.
GAGAATCTCAGATGTCCTCTTAATGTCCCTCTCTGACACATGCAGAAGCAGCAAAGAGTAGTAGAATGGGCTGCATCTCCTTGGCCTCTGTCCTTAAACACATGTTCACCATCAGCATTCTAAACAACAAAGCTCCTGTGTTGTCTCTTTATGTCAGTGGTGCTTTGTGGTGATATTGTGTTCCCCAATATATTGTGCACTTTAATAAACTTATCTGGGGTTAGAGAACAGAACAGCCACTAGATAGACATAGAGGCCAGAAAATGATTGCACACACACCTTTAATTCTAGCATTCTGGAGGCAGAGATCCATTCGGATCTCTGTGAGTTCAAAGCCACACAGGAAACAGCCATGCATGGTGACACATGCCTTTAATCCCAGGAAGTGATGGCAGGAAACAGAAACATATGTAAAGTATGAGGACTAGGAACTAGAGCCTGGTTAAGCTTTTAGGCTTTTAGTTCAGCTGAGATTCATTCTGGATGAGGACTCAGAGGCTTCCAGTCTGAGGAAACAGGATCAGCTGAGGAATTGGCAAGATTTGTGCTACATTGCTCGAATAATAAATGGTCTTATAATAAAAACCTGGAGCCAGATATTAGGGTAAATGCTGAAAGATCAGAGGAAGCAACCCACAGCCACCTCTCACCTCTCCAACTCCACATGAATCCTCAGCCTGAATGCCTCTGAGTCCTCAGCTGAAAGAGCCTCTAGTTCCTGTCTCTTCACGCCTTGTATACCTTTCTCCACCCAGCCATTTCATTTCCTATCTCAACCTTCTTAGTGCTGGGATTAATGGCTTGTGTACTTCTCAGATACTGGGATTTGCAGCTGAAGTTTCTCTGGTCCCACCTGGCTCCTGTGGTCCTACAGCTGCTCAGACCCAAATGAACACACAAAGGCTTATGTTAATTATGAACAGTATGGCCTAATGGCTCAAGCTTCTTGTTAGCTAGCTCACTCTTACATCTTAAATTAACCCATTTCTAGAAATCTATACTTTGCCACGTGACTTGTGGCTTAAAGGTATCTTTATTTCTTGCTTCTCATGGTGGCAGCTGGCAGACTCTCCTCTGTTCTGCCTTTCTCCTTCCTTCTCTCTAGTTAGAATGTCCCATCTAACCCTATTTTGCCTCACCATTGGCCAAACAGCTTTATTTATCAACCAATCAGAGCAACCCATATTCACAGCATATAGAAAGACATCACCCATCAGGGAGTAAAGGTGCGTGCCACCATTGTCTGGCTTGGTTTCTCTCCTAAATAGAATCAATCTTATGTAGCCCAGTGTGTCCTTGAACTCACACAGAGATCTACATGGATCTCTGCCTCTGGAGTGCTAGGATTAAAGGTGTGTGCCACCACTGCCCGACCTCTATGTTTAACTCTGTGCCTGGCTCTGTCCTCTGATCTTCTTCAAATTGCCTTTGAATGTATTATCATAGCATAGCAACAGAGAGCAAGCCAAGACAACTATATATTTTAGTATATTCGAATTAATTTCTTAGATACTTTATATCTAGCATGTTCTCAAGAACCAAAGAAAGTCATTCATTTATTTTCATTTAGTTCAACAAGTTAGACTCCTGTTCAGATATTCATATTATATGAATCAGGCCCTCCTGAATCTGATTGCTTTAGGTTTTCAGCTTATGTGATATGCTCTGAGATAACTCTCCGAAGATCTTGCTACCTTTGTCTAAAGAGGTAATGACTCAAGACCAAATAATTGACAAAAGTGCTCAGCAATTTCAGTTATTCAGCAATGTAAGCAACATGGTGAAGTATTGCCGCCTTAAAATATCTATATACTAGTACTATATTTCCTCGGTTCCACCTCTCCTGCTACTTCACCAGCTTCCCCTTTACCCCCAACCTCTTCTCAAATTCATGACTTCTTCTTTTAAAATTACTATATATATATATATATATATATATATATATATATATATATATAGCCTGTTTTTAGCAATAAATTGAGCACTGGTGTTTGAAATTCAACCTTAGCTAATTATGTCATGCTCTCTCCTTCCCAACTCCCTCTTCTTCCCTCTTTTCCTCTTTCCATTCTGTTTTTCTCCTCTTACCCCTTTTCAGACTTCCTTTCCTCCTGTCCCCTGTCTCTTCCCCACTGTCTTTCTTCTCTCCATTCAGCTGTCTGTCACAGTGAAAACTCGTCCCAGAGCAGAATGCAGTGAGGCTGTTTGCAGGCTGGCACCTTCTAGTTGTTTCTGTCAGCGAGGTGAGACCCTCTTCTTGTCTCACTTGGTATGACTGAATCAAACCTTGCAGCGAAGGTTCACTTTGAGCTAGGTGAGACAACATGGCATGTAAGGACAGTATGTCTTTCAATAAGACCAGTTCAGGGACCAAGGCATGGTCATTTACTTAAATGTCCTGGCTGATGCCTCTCAGTGTGCGTTCTGTGGACCAGTATCTAATCATTAACTCTTTCCTGCTGGCCTGTGACAAGTAGAGAACTTGAGAGCTGGCATCTTTGAGCTTGTTAAGGGATTTAACTGCAGCTTAACTGTAGTAATCCATCCTCATTCTAATTTACACAAAGTGTAGTTTCCCGAAGACTGGAAATAGATCTGCGGTTGTTACTACAGATGCTTTAAGAAGAACTGAGTAGGCTTCTGTGTTGTAATTTTTTTCTCTGTTTGGAAAGTATTTCAGCCTACACACTGACCTTGATTTCTCCAACGAGGTATTATTTCTATTGCTTTTACGTTGCTATATAGCTAGAGTGGTTAGTAGTTGTGTTAGGCTTTTGTGCTGTTCTGACAAAAACACTTCAAAAGGGAAAAAGAGTTATTTTGGTTCACAGGCTCTGAGCTTTCAACCCATGGTTGCCTAGATACACTGTTTGGTGTAAAGGAGGCCAGTAGTGCAGAGTTCACCTGTGCCAGCCCACCTACCACCGTGTCCTCTTGTGGTCCACCTGGGCCCTATTGTATGTAGATGTCCCACTTCATTCAGGGCGCCTCTTCCTCTGTGTTAATATCCCTTGTGTGTGTTGTCTGTGGAGACACCCTCACAGGCACATATCCAAAGTGTGTTTTACTTATCCCATATCTGTCTCTGAATCCAGTTGAATTGACAGTCAAGATTAACCATCACAGTAGTTTGCTATTACTTTAAAAGAGGAAACTTAATCTGCCGATTGGTAGAGTGTCAAATGTTGACCAGAGCTCTAGGGTATGTAAGCAGTCATTTCTGCAGGGAGTGGCATTTTTGGTCATACATAGACCTAGAGCTTGACTGCTCTTAGAGTGGTAACTTGAAGCAGATCTCAGTCTGCATTTGCTCTGTGTTGATTTTTTTCCAAAGGAAATATGTAGTCATTCTAAGATGGGCTGTGAAATCTAGCCACTAAAAGCTGTAACTGTAAATGGTCACCTCCTAAGATGAGGCAGAGCTGTTGTTAATCATGTTGTGTAAGCCATGCAGAGTAGTCAATATGGAATGTGACAGCAGCCTGCTCTGGAGGCCACAGAGTTCACTGGGATGAGTCTGTGATTGGAGTTTGGAGTCCCAGACCCTGTTGGTTTCTAACTGGGGATTTGAGTAAATTAATTACTTCTCAGGTCACCTCTCTTTCTGATGGGATTCAGTACTGTCTACCATGTTCATAACTGATATATTGATGAGATTTTTCTGCAGAACTTTGGGGCTGTTGAACCATACTGTATGACCATTTCCTATAGTCCTTTCCCCTACTGGAGGCTTCACCCCGTTTTTGTTTGGCCACAAAAGCTTCAGGAGCTCATCTCTAAGGTTCTGACTTTATCCTCCATTAATCAGTTCTTCAACTTCTACTGCAGTGATTCAGGCTTTTCGTTTTTTGAGTCAGGATATACTCAAAGTCAAAGTGGTGATCTTCCTGTTTCTTCCTCGTTGGTGCAGGGTTCTCAAGTGTGTACCACCATGCCTGTTAAATATGTGTGCTGTGTAAGTAAATGCCTGATAAATAACCAAATAATTGCATCTTAGTTTCTGAGCCCTTTAGTGTGTGTCCTCCAGCATTCAGTCCGTTGATACTGGCTAAGCACTCCCACAGTAAGGTGAAAGAGAAACCTTTTGTAGCCCTGTTGGAACATGGTGCTTTTTACTTCTCTTCCTGTAGATGACTTTTTGTTGTTGTTGAAAACAAAAATGAAACATCCTCAACAATTAAATATCTTCAACTTGTAACACTTTTACTCTTTCAGCCCAAAACTATTTATCTTGAAATTTGTTGTTCTTTTCATGTCATCACTGGAGTCTCAAAATATATTACTTTCATTCAAATATTATACAAATGAGATTTCAATGCAATAGATTTTTTTATGCATTATAAAGCTGTATTTGGGAAAGATCTTTATAGGAACAGTGGATGGCACTATTGGCCCATACCTGTTATGTAATTATCCTTAAACTTCAGAACTTCCAAATACTGGCTCAATAAATGTTCTTAAAGTGAGTCATTCAGTTAACAAATGCTAGCCAATGTTAGGATAGCTTTAATATTAAATTTTGTACATTTTTCTTCATATAACTACTATTTTATGTAAACTTTGCAATGAATATGTATATCTATATATATACATGCATGGGTATGTATTGATCACTGCCATATATAAAGTATGATTTTAAAAATCAGTTCAATCCTATTGTGTTAAAGGATTCTCTTGCCCTTAGTAAAACAATATTACTTGATTATAATTTTTCTTATTAACAAAACTATTTAGTTTGAAGATGAGAGAATAAGTTTGAATTTGGATTTAAGAAAAACCTGAAGTAACGATACTGAAAGTTACACCCACCATTATAGATATGCGTTTAAAGAAGTTGAGTGAAATGATTGACAGTTTATTCAGGTTATTGCACAGATTGTATGGTGTGGACAAGCATGGGTATAACAACTTAGAGATGCATTTACAATTTAGAAAGTTTTTTAACTTTTGATTTGAAGCATCAACTTCCTGGGGGCTGGAGAGATGACTCAGGGATTAAGAGCACTTACTGCACTTGCAGGGGATCAAGGCTCAGTTCTCAGCACCCATGTAGCTGCTCAAAACTGTCGGTCACTCCAGTTCCAGGGGATCTCATGCCCTTTTCTGGCCATCATGGCGCCAAGCACACATATGTTGTATACACATGCAGACAAACATTCATATACATAAAATAAAATAAGTCTTAAGAAAATAACAGCTTACCTACATATGTAAAAGACTTCTGTGTTTGTTTGTTAAGGAAATCTAAGAGTTTATATCAGGATATTTACTTATTTTGTATTGTTTTTACCTTTGTTCAAATGTGATTGATAATTTTCCATTATTATGGATAACAGGAGTTCATTTATGTCTCCTGAGAATTCCACAGCAAAAGGCAAAGACACAAACTCAAAGCAGTGCTATAACACTGTGCAGTCTGGTAGTGTAGAAATGAAGAAAGGCACCTTAGCATGATGGTGGATTGTTGGGATGTTGGAGAGGGCTTCCTTGGAATGTTACGTGGAGGCTATGTCTTACTTTATCTTGTAGATGGCTTCAGAGGCAGTCAAAGGAGGGTTGACAATGAAACCAAATCCATGAGCAATAGCATTGACTGTAAACGGCCACTTGTGTGTAAAATGATGATGAGATCAGTGTTCTGGGGTTTTTCATAAGACGGTGGTGGGGGAGGGATTGGAAATAGTTTGATGGCTTTGTGTGGCAGCACCTATGTGTGATCCCAGCACTTAGGAGGCTGAGGTAGGAGAATTACACATTTCAGGCCTGCCTAGGATACACAGTGAGACTATACTTTTAAAAACATTGTAGTTTCATGAGATAGTTGAAGGATGGGACTTTTAAATCATATACATTGTTTTACAAATGATGCCCACTGTCCTGGCCCTTCATGCCTTCTTAGTTTCTCCTTTCAAGCCTCTATTTGCATTGTGGCCCATGGGACTGGGTTCTGTGTGCAAAGAATCAGTAAATGTGGTTGGATATATCAAGGGCCTTCTGTAGATGGGCCTGTTGCTTCGAGAAAACTACTTCCCAGTTTGGTCTGAAGGGGGGTGGGACCAAGTATGTAGTTCGACCAAAATGATGTGTAATTGGATACACATGTAACGTTCGGCAGGCCTGTCAGCTCTCTCCACCACTAGAATAACACATACCCCATATTTACTTTGAAAACCACTTTGCTTTCATTTTACTACGGTATCAGCATGGTAGCCTCAGTGGGTTTATTTTTTTTCTAACCCTGACAAAGCACAATGTTTTATTTGGCTTTTTAAAAAGGCAATAGTGCATGTAGTTAAGACCTCATTTACTTTATCTGATGAAATAGTCTCTGAGGAATGCATGTTTTTCCTATAGGTCCACTGAGAAAGTTGGTTTTACAATAAGGTCATTTGTAAGAATTCCTGGTTTCAGTTTTAAAACAACATATGTGATTTAGTTTTTTGTAATGTATATTTTTATGACTTTAAAAGGCTAACCTAAAGTAGGTATTAGTCATAAGATAATATGAGTTTATGTGGAATTTTTGTTTGTTTGTTTTTACCTTGTAAAATGCCTTTTATGTGTAGTTCTGCCTGTAGTGGTATTTTCGTCTATTCTTTTTCTCTTTTATTTTCCTCTACATGTTTATAAATTTGTGAAAGTATATATACAATAATACAAGAATGGACCTTGTAGCCGGAAGATAACTAATCACACTAATAGCATGTTATTTATTTGTTTGCATATCCACTAAATTATCCTTTGTTCATTCTGTTAATGTGCAGAGTACTTGGACACTGTACATGGTGAACAAACAAGACCTAATCCTAAACCACTGCGCTGGAGGGTCTTGCAATGTAATTTCTTAGCTCACTGGTAAATAACTTTTACTCTGTTGTCTGTGATAATGTTGCTGTTTATGTATTCGGGACTTAGAGTTACATTCCTTGAAACTACCACAACTGTCCAGAATGTATAACAGGTTTCCTACAATAGAAGGTAGCTGAACTGGGCTTGGGAGGTAGTAGTGTTCAACATGAATGTTTGGGTAGCTAGTGGCACTGTTTCGGATAATGAGCTAGTGGTGAGAATTTAAGTGCCTCCAATTGCATATTGCTCTTACTCTAAAGTGTGGATGACTGATTATATTTTTAATGCCCTTATGCTTATTCTTTAGAATAGCCATTGATGTCACTTCCAGAGTGGAAAATTGTTAAAGCTCTTTTCTGTCTTTCTTTTTTATATTTCTAGTTTTGAGTTTTTTCTTTATTTATATTTCCCTACCTTAATTCTCATTATTTACAGAGGAAAGAGGCAAAAGAACTGAAAGACAGGTTGCTGTGGAGACTGATGCCAACTCCTGGGAAGGGAGATGCCTGTCTGTAACAACTGCCCATGAGGAAAGAGGGCCCTGGGGCTCCCGTGCTGCACGATCAAGCTTATTAACACTTCTGGGGTGTCCAGCAGTGGCTTTGATAGCACAGTGGGTGTCTTTGTGTAGAATGGACTTCCATTATGTATTTTGTTCTTCAGTTATTTTTCAAATGATTAATTTTCATGTTTACTCTTGCTATTTTGCTCAAGTATTCTATTAGGAATGTAACTAATGTATTTAGGACTCTGTTAACATTAAATTCAAGGAAGATTGAGAAAAGCCAGTAACAGATGCATTTCTGAGTTGGTTCTTCTTTAATTTGACCACTGTTTTGTTATCTTTCCCACATAGTACAGCTGTGTCCTGGACTTACCCAGGCACTTTACAAATGCTTATTTGAAGCACAATCATATTGTGTTGTCTAATTTCTTAATTTCTTTTCTTTAACCGAGCATTTGCCTTTCTCTGAAGTCAATTGTAGTGGATATGTTTTACCTATGACCTTGAGGTACAGCCGCTCAAGATGTAGCAGGTACCTGTTCTGCCTATAACCTTGAAGTACTCACCCCTGGGGCATGGCCTCAGGGCTACCCGTAAGACCTGAGACACACTTTGCCACTCTCCTCTCTCACATGGGCTTGGATGGTGGGGACTGACTCAGGCGGCAGAGAGGCGTGGGATAGTACCCCAGCCTTCCAGGAGCCTGTGACGATTCTCCTATTCTGTTTAGTGAGTTTTCTTTCCTAATAAATTCCCTTTACCCGTTAAGCAGACTCCCATAGGTTTCTTGCATTAATCAATTGCCTTTCACGTCTACATTTTCTGTTCTTTATTCTGTACCTTTTCTTTTTGAAAGTTTTATTTTGTTGCCTTTGTCCCTCACCATATTCTATATTTCCAGCTGTTCTTTCCTTTTGAATTTATGACTTATATATAGCCGTGTTTTATTAAATACCTCCTCGTTTTGGTGTAGTAGATGAGAAATAACTGCTTGGATCCATTGATTTCTATTGTAAATATGCAGATTTTCGATTCTTTCTTTGGAATGGTTCCATGGCAAATGCTTGAATGGTACCAGAATAGTATAATCCACATAGTGAGCAACAGCTTGATTTAAGCAATTTTTTAATGGGTTATACTGCTTAAGATCTTTTGCCAATTATTGAGAGTTGTCTGATAGGTGAAAAAAAACCCCTCCTTTTAATTAGGGGTAAATTCTACAAAATATTTAATAAGTCCCTTTATTATTTATAGCCTCATGGCCAAATACCAAGTGCCCACACATCTCTTTAATATGAGTCTGTTCTTGGCTAATTAAAGTCCTTCTGGAAGATGCATATATAGTCGTAGACTTTAGAGGTAGAGAAGATGGTAGAAATTTAAATTTTCCATGTAGACAATGAAGCTGAAGTCCAAGGGCTCCCCATTCAGTGAGAACATGCTATGTCATTTCTGTGTTTGCTGTCGTAGCTTTCAGGAGAGGATGGTTCAGAAGAAATACAAGTTGGCCAGAGGTCCTGAGTTCAATTCCCAGCAACCACATGGTGACTCACAACCATCTGTAATGAGATCTGGTGCCCTCTTCTGGCATGCAGGTAGAACACTGCATACATAATAAACAAACAAACACAAAAATGAAAAAATAAAAAAGAAATAGAAGTTGGTGTTATGAGTGATGCACTTTAAGGTTTAGAAATGTGGGGCTTAGTGGCTGGTTTAGAAGGTTTTGTTGTCTATAAGACATTATAAAACCACATTTGATGCTACTTGTATTGAAACAGAGGTCAAAACGCCAGAAAAAGGAATCACTGTGGCCATTTACATTTGATGGTACAGAAAAAGTCAGCAAGATGAACTTTTTCCTTTTTAAAATAAAGTTTTTATTTATTCATTGATAATTTCACACAATGTAGTTTCATTATATTTATCTCCCTTCTCTAACTCCTCCCAGATCCTCTCTACTTCCCTACCCACCTATGTTCATATTTGTTGGCAAATGGAGTCTCATGGATGACCCCCAAAACATTACAGGCTATTGGCAGTACTAGTTGTTACCCTCCAGGACTTGATGCTAAGATCCTATTGCTAAAGACACCATTACTTGAGTTATAGAACATGGAGAAATTTAGCTGATATTTTATTTGATGCTTCATCCCAGCATTCATCCTACTGGTGGGTGTTGTGCATGTTACTGGAGGAGAAAAGTAATCAATGTACTCTTAATTTTGAACCTATGGGTGTAATTATAACTAGTCTGTCAAGATATGTCCATTGATGCAACAATGGCAGCAATGTTATGGGGGTAGCCAACTGCCTTTTGATTGGATTTAAGGCCTGCTCCTTGAGGAAGAACCCGCAACTGACATTATCAGTGAGACCCAGAACCCATGGACAGATAGTCCATGGACCATAGGGGAAAATCTACTTCTATTAGTCTACTAACTGGACACAGCAATAAAGTGGCTCCTAATGGCTTATTGATAAACCTATAGGTCAGTGAGACCTTCATCCTTCATCAGGGGAGCTTCTTGTAGTAGATGACTATTATCACAGAAACCCACTACTGGTCAATGTGTCAAGAATAAGAAAACATTGAAGTGATCTTTAAAAAAATTGAGAAGGCTGAGATTTCTTTTCATTGTCTGAGCACCTTCACAGGAATTCCGTGGCTACTCTTCTCATTTGTTTTTCTTTCACTCACCCATCATTGCCTTTTCCACTCATATTTCCTGGTAGTCTTATTTCTTTCTGTAGCACTTATACTGTTGAGTGTGTTGGTGTTCTGGATGACAACACCTTTTTCTGGCTGGATTTCCAGATGCCAAGAGTGCATTTTCATTCCACAGTTTGTCTTGATGCTTCCTGAGTGCAGCCCCTGTATTCCAGCCTTTCTCAGTGAGTGTTTTCTGAGAAAAGTACATTCACACCTGAGGGAATGGCCTAAGGCTCCCATTGTTGTGAATTAGTTATCTTTTGGTGATGTGGAATGTTCATAGCTGTGTACTAAGTTTGGGAGAACTGAAAAGTACTTACTCGATTGATTACTCTCATGGAAGGCAGGTTTGAGAAAAGCTGACTACTAATTTCATCAGACAGCCTTAAGGAATGAGTTAAATCTTTTTGAAGAAACACCATAAATGATTGACTTTACTTTAATGTTATTTCTTTTATTTCCCATAGACATTTTATATTGCATGGATTGAATTTTTAGTACAAATTGGTGCTAAATTGGTATAATGCTGAATAGAGTACAGTAAATTGGGTGCATTCTTTGAAATGGAGCACGCAATAAGTTTCTACTTGATTTCTCTGCTGTGTTTTTCTTGTGAAAGTGTATCCTACTTGACTATTGAACTGGTCTTTGTTTGTTGAGACTTGTACAGGAACATGCTGTGTCCACAGCAGCACAAGTTCAAAGGGTAAAGAGTGGATGGGAGAGCTAGGAGGTGAACGTGCTCGGCTGTGGATTGACTGCTGTGTCTGACACTAAAGAGTCCACGTTCTATTCAGGCATGGTACCCGAGGCTAGTAACTGCCTCAGTTTCTCATTCCCAAAACATTCTAATTGGTTTTGTCAGGCCAGAGTCCTGTGCAATTGGAAAAATAAAAATGTTTAGTGATCATATAATCATCTACACAGATAATCCCATGATATCTACACTAAAGCTCTTAGAACTCTGGCTTTAGAAAGGATAAAACATCAACTCACAAAATGATTCTATTTGTATATGGCAGCAATGCACAAATGGGAACTGCAGATTTTTCTTTCCATAGTTGTTCCAAGAACAACTATATACTTAGGAAAAAATGTAACAAATATTGTGCAGCATAAGTATTTTAAAACCTAAAAGTCTGCAGATAGTAAGGAAGACCTATATGAACCTAAATACTACATGCAGTATTCGTGAACTGGAAGATAAAGTAGGAAAGATGTCAAATCTCAAATTCATGGGTAGTTTTAAAGAGATCACAATATAAATGTCAATAGGAGTTTTTTTTCTTGTAGAAGATATACAAAGGAAATAGAGTTTTCTAATACAGTCGAGAATGAATAAAGTTGGATAAATACCATTCCCCACCTCATGGCCTTGTGAAATAGCCACACCAAAGCAGCGTGGAAGTGATGAGCAAAGCCTTATCAGCCACTGGAAACACAATAGTGAGTCTAGAAATAGAAATACACAGATTCAGCCAACTGATTTTTGTTATAGGTTCAAATGTCCATTCAAGGCGGGAAGCAGGGTTTTCATTATGATGAATATCCATATGGGAAAGGAAAAGAAACAGCCTTTTGATTCTAACTTCTCATGTATACAACAGTCAAACCAGTAGAGATCAAACAGAAAACGGAAAGACTCTAACAGCTGTATAATAAAATGTAGGAGAACATTTTTGCAACCTGCAGATAAGCAGAGAGATCCTAGACATGAAACACAAAACATGATCTATTAAAGGACAAAAGGTAGACTTTATCAAAGTGACAGCTCTTTCTCTATGACTCTTCCTATTTGCGGAATACAAAGCAAGCCACAGGTTGGTGACATTTATCCAGAATATAAAAAGAACCTTCAAAATAGCAGGAGAATAACACAATTTGAAAGCCTTGAACAGGCACCATCCACAGAAGAGATCCCAATGGAAACAAGTGCTTGTCAAGTATTTTCTCAAAAGCATCACTATCAAGGACTCCTAAACTAAGCTGTTAGATTAGCAAAGATGCAGTCTTGGTGCAGTGAGGTGTGGGGAAGATGTGGAGCATCTACTCTCTCGTATAGCCTCACTTAGATATGCATTGGCAAGAAGTTAAGCTTAGACTTGTCATGTGGCTATATTTTACTTTGAGGTGTAGGGGATGAAAATTTATGTCACACAAAAGAAATGCCACATGCGTTCTTTCTTATTTATGGGTTTTAGCTCCAAATCTTCAGATGTGAGCATATAATATGTAGTAACTGCAAATGCCAGAATTGTAAAATGGGACCATGGAGTGGGGCTACAGCTTTAGGGAGGATAATATTAGGGTACAGATGCCATAAAGGAGGATTTAGAAAAAAAAATGAGGCTGGGAGAGACTTAAATTGGGCAGAGGGGAGGGAGGAGAGAAAAATAACATTAAGAATGTTCAAAAAAGCTATAGTGAATATTATGTTTACTTGAAATTATGTGTGTGTATCTGTCTTAAATGAAGCTATACAACTTGAGGTAACAATGCTCCCTATAAAAGTCATAGATTATCTAACAAAACCCCCAGTGACAGGTATGGGAAACCCTCTTTAGGGTAATTGGTTAGTGGAGGCTATGAAATTTCCAAAACAATATGGGGTACTCCTATGGCCCTTGCCCCATAGAAACTGAAGGAAATACCCTGTTGGTGAAAACACCACACACTTTGGACACTTTGGAATTTGAAGAAGTTGAGCTAGATCTGACCCAAGAGCCCCTACCCTGAGGACAAGCTCTCATAATATCTGAATGTGATATTCGAGGTGAAATCAGTAGTCCTACCCATCTGAAATATCTTCAAATTACAGCAGTGAACAGAACAGCCAAATACCTCAAAAGCTGCAACAGTGGCACTCTATCTGCAGGTAAACAAACAGCCACCTAATTTGGCCAAGGCCAGTTCAATAGGAGGGATGACCTGGTACTTTAAACCTGGCCCACTACCTGTAGCTGGTGAGGCCATGGACTCTAAAGTAGACCCTACTTTTGCTTCTTTCTTAAACCAGTAAAATTTCTAGCTTCATTCTAAATACTTATCCTTATACCCACATGTAAGTGTAGATCTCATCCCTCACAAAGCAATTACCTTTTGAAGCAGATGGCGATGATTACAGAAAGCCACGATTGATCAAAGTGCAGAGAACAAATCACCATGGGGTACTGCATGAATCTTAAAAGTTCTTATTGATAAAAACAAACCTAATGCCAGTAATTGGGGTGAATGCTAGAAGATCAGAGAAGCAGAACAAGCCACAGCCACCTCACCTCACCAATTTCTCAGCTGATCCTGTTTCCTCAGACTGGAAGCCTCTGAGTCCTCATCCAAATGGATCTCAGCTGAACTGCTGCTAAAAGCCAAAAAGCTTAACCAGCTGTAGTTCCTGGTCCTCACGCCTTATATACTTTTCTGCTTCCTGCCATCACTTCCTGGGATTAAAGGCTCTTGTTACCACGCCTGGGTGTTTCCAGTGTGGTTTTGAACCTACAGAGATCCAGGTGGATCTCTGCCTCTGAAATGCTAGGATTAAAGGTACGTGCTACCATTGTCTAACCTCTATGTTTAATATTGTGGCTGTTCTGTTCTCTGACCCCAGATAAGTTTATTAGGGTGCACAATATTTTCAGGAACACAATACCACCACAGGGTACCCCAGCCCCAGTTGATACCTGTAACACAACCTTACACTTTAGACTCAGGGGACATCATAAAAGAGCACTCAGAAAGAGCCGAGAGTATCAGAAAATTTGTCGTATGGTAGTGTCCTCTAGATATGACAGGGAAGCCACACTCATGAAATCTCAAGTGTGCTGTCTGAACAAGAACTGCAGAACCTCAGCACTAGTTGAAAACATGCCCATTTGTCATTAGAAAGGCTTCCTCTGGCAGCTGTTGGGAGCAGATGCAGAGACCGACAGCCAAATATTAGGCAGAGAGAGCCGAAATTAGAGATTTCCATAGGGTTCTTCCCCATGGAGCTTGGAGAACCCTGCAGAAGAATGGAAGGGAGTATTATAGGAGCTAGAGGTATCCAAGACACAAGGAGAACACAGCCCACAGATTCAACTAAGCAGGGCCCATAGAGGCCCACAGAAAGCACAGTGGCTGCAGGGGTGTGGTATAAGTCCCCTGCTTATATGTTATGGTTGTTAGCTTGGGTTTTTTTGTGGGACTCCTCTAACAGTGGGAATGGGGGTGTTTCTGACTCTTGCCTTCTCTTGTGATCCTTTCCCTCCAACTGGATTGCTTTGTCCAGCCCTGATATGAGGCTTTGTACCTAGTCTTATTATATCTTGTTATGCTGTGTTTGGTTGATACCTTGGGAGACTTGCTCTTTTCTGAAGGGAAATGGAGGAGAGTGGATCTGGGGGAGAGAGGCAGTGGTAGGGTACTGGGAGGAGTGGAAACTGTTGTAGGGTTGTATTTATTATGTAAAAGAAGAATTAACAACAACCCCACCCCACCCCCCAAAACAAAACAAAACAAAAAACAAAAAATAAGCCAGTGTGGATAGGGAAATCACACAAGATCCCAACCACTATAAGATAAGCTACAGGCAATTAATGGTTTCTAAGAGAGGGAGAATCAGTTTTCTCCAGGGACAACCTCCTTCATAGTTTATCCAGTACCACGTTGGTAACCCCAAACACATGAGCATAATGAACAACTCTAAAAGGATTCAGCAGGTTGAATTTACAAATTTATATCTAAATATATATGTAACCATAATAAAGGATAAGAAGCCATGAATTTGAGAAGGAACTGGGGAGCAGAGACAGAGGAAGGAGGAGAGGGATGGAGAAGATGTAAATGTGTTGCTCATACATGAAATACTTAGTTTTTAAAAATTTACTATAGTTCCCTTCTTAATTGCAACAAGCTGAAAGCCCTTCTTGTGTCTTTTGTGGGATCATTGGGTAAACTGCTACCTTCTTTCAAATTGAGGACTGTTGAACCACAGACTAGAATGAGTACTGGTTTTATTGCCTTCTGGATTGATCTTGAAAGCCTTATGGAGAGGAAACCTGTCAAGTATCTATATGATAATCTCTCAAAGACCAAACCATGCCAGCAGAGCAGAGAGGTGCTCAGTGGTTCCTGTGGTTGGAAGTACCTCAAGGAAGGGCAGCACCTATAACTATTTGCAGGCTGTGTTGGCTGGGGGACGTTATAGTGAGGGGACTCTTCTGTATCTTTATATTGGTGTTGGTTTTGCGCATCTGTATTTATGTGCTGGGTTCATACATCTCTAAACCCGACAAAACACCAGTTTTACTACTAAGGATATCAAAACATTAATTGATTTGGCAAAAAAAAAAAATGACCTGAAGGGAATGGAAATTTATGTCTGTACATAATTCACACAGGAAGGATGGGTATGTGGGTTGAGGGAGAAGAATCTGGGTCTGAGTGTTTGAGCTGAGCTGAGAGTTGGACCTGTTGGCAAATGCATCTGAAGCCTTTCTGATGCTTCCTCACTGGTGAATGGAGTATTGTCTCCTCTGGACAGAATGCAATCAGGACACTGATCTGATTTATTAAATGTAAACTGTTCAATTACATGGTGTCTTTTCCCATTAAAGCAGGTCTTCTGAGTTTGGAGAAAGCCATCTGTCCCTCCCAGGGGTGTGAAGTGGCGGGAGTCGAGAAGTCTGATTAGAAGGGGATATGTTGCAAAGTTGTCCCCTGTGCCCACTGCCCTCCCCGGAGAGATGTGTGTCCCTGACCTTTTCATTTCTCATGCTAGGTTTCTGTATAGAGAAAGATGATTAATTTGTACTTGGTTTTAAGTCTGCATCTATGGCTTCCATGTCTTAGAATCGCTTCTTTAAATTTAACCTCTGTGTATCTGCGAAACTTTTCAAACTGTCATCTCCTGGCTTCTTGAAATCTTTTGATATTTATTAGGAATTTATAAATATTTCCATTGTAATGCCTTTTGGTGTTAGCTTTTCCCCTTAACTAATTTCATATTTTCATCTATTCTGGTATTTTTTTCTTTAGAATATGAAGGAAGATAAACCATAATGGTGATGAATACGAAGGTAGGAGAGAGTGGTGAGCTATGTATCCTGCTGGTCACAGACCACTGGAGGACTTCACCTCCACCCCCAGTTCGTGTGCATATTCTCCAGGTTACACATCCTAGGCTTCCTAGGCAGTCATTAGCACATACTGGGCACTTCGGGGTAACACTGAAGTCAGTTTTTTCCTTACTGTGACAAAATTCCTACCAGAAGCAGCTGAAGGGAGGAGAGGCTTGTTTTATCTCCTAGTTACAGAAGCTACAGTTCATCCTGAAGGGAAGGTTGTGGACTGAAAGAAAATGGCACTTAGGAGGTGTGGCTCTGTTGGAGTAGGTGTGGCCTTCTTGGAGGAAGTTTATCACTGTGTGGGCAGGCTTTGAGGTCCCCTATGCTTGAGCTATGCCCAATAACCCAGTTTACTTCCTGCTGCCTGTGGATGAAGATGTAGTACTCTCAGATCATTCTCCAGCACCATGTCCTGCCATAATGATAATGGACTGAATCTCTGAAACTAAGCCAGCCCAATTAAATATTTTACTTTATAAGAGTTGCCGTGGTCATGGTGTCTCTTCACAGCAATAGAAACCCTAACTAAGACAGAAGTCATCCTGGCTGGAGCATCTCTATCTGTTTGAGGTTACTGTCTCTTCATATCCTGCCTGACTGTGAAACAGTAAAGGAGACTGAAAGTCAGGCTGTGCTGTAGTTTCCAAGGGCACACCTTTACCACTCAGGCTTTAACTTCTACAAATAACATCATCAGTGTGGGCTGATTCATCAAATAGGTGAATCTGAAGATGTCTCCTACTCAAACCATAACATGTACCCTTTGACTACTTGCTCTGTATCACCATGTTTACACATTTTACAGAATTTCTTCACCATTATTATCCATAATTCAAATCTTGAATGCTTGCTATGAGGGTACAAAGAAAATAATGAAGAGCCAGTGTGACAGTTTGCCTTCCTAGGTAACTTAGTCCATCTGGTTTATTGACGTGGATTGCGGATGTCATCACCTCAACACTTTATTGTTAATATGCCTACATGTGTAGGTGCCTTTTCAATTAATAATTTATTAAAAATAACTTTTTGTTTACTTCTGAGGACCGCTGAAAACCCTTTCTTCCTTTTCCTTTCCCATCCTTCCACACCATAACAATGAAATTAAAAATATTTCTGTATATTTTGATGTACGTCACAGAATCTTTGAAACTCATGTTTATACTCTTAGGGATTCAAGCACTCATTAAAACTTATGGTCTATGTTTGGTGGTGGTGGTGGCATATCCCTCTAATCCCAGCACTCAGGAGACAGAGGCAGGCTGGTCTACAAAATGAGTTCCAGAACAGTCTGGGTTATACAGAGAAACTCTGTCTCAAAAAACTAAAACAACAACAACAACAGCAACAAAAAACCAAAACTAAAACACAAAACTAAAATAAAACCTTGTTTCTGGTCTAGGAAGTGATATTTATGATTTCCTTCCTTCTCTACCGCTTTCCTAATCCCCTTAGCCAGAGTTTAAGCCCAGGGATTACTTACTTTACTTCTTTGGGATCTGGGCGAGCTTGCCTATATACAGAGTTGGTTGAATTTCTTTTATGTTCATCATTAAATATCACAATGGAAGAATGTGGACCCCTATGGGGAGACTCATGTCCTTTTTCCATATTCCAGAAAGCATCAGGTGGTGGTTTTCATTTTAATCTAGCAGAAATATCAATGGAAACTCCTATTAGAGGATCTTCCAAGATTAGAATAAAAGAGAGTTGAATAAGACAGATGAGTCATCAGATGATAGTGTGTGAAGGACACTACCTTGAGAATGGCTCTGGGGATCCAGATACCCAAAGATGGAGGCAACAGATAGAGTTCAGTTTTCATCCTTTGAGGTGCATCCTCACGCTTGTCTATGACAGTACAGCAAGCTTCCTTTTTTTTTTTTTTCTGAAAAGTTAAGAAAAATTTCAAACAGTAACAGTGAGGGAATTTTTCAGTGGACAATGAACATCCACCATGAACATCCTGTCATGTTTACTGTCCTGTATCTATTGATCCACCCATTTCTCCCTACCCCTTATCGTATGTTATTCTTTTGAATTCTGTTTCAATTATAGCTGTCAAGAGTCTTGGTCTAAGTACTTTATTAGATGTGACAGCACTACCTAGGGTTCAGTATTAGTTTTTGAGATCTTATGGAAAATCTAGAAATAATAGAAGTATGTGCTTTATAGTTGCATTCATCTGTAAAACTCATAGTCTAGTACAGTTTGTAAGCCACTTTCTGCTCATGTAATATTCACAGTGGAAATGGAGCAACTCTTCAATATGACTGGAAGTGTAGGTGTGTGCTCTGTATTTGCTGCATTGAGAGAAGGAAGTGTATTCCCTTCTCTGATCTCCCACTTAACGTCCTCATAGAATTATGTAGATCATAGATGACTTTAGCCAGTTTTGTAGAGTCCTTTTTCATAGGCTATTTCCAACACATTATTATACAACACACTTGATACATTATTTTCCCCAGAGGCGTGTTTTCCCATCACTTGGCATATTTGCTATTGACCTTAAAAATGTGCCATTAAGTTACTTTTCTTTAGCAAATGACCTTTCTTCATAGAACTTTCTTAAACCATTGAAACATGACATTCTTTTTACCTCATTCTTTCTAAAAAGAAAGAAAAATCGAGATGTAATATTTCATTACATATTCTTGTTAAACAATTCTACCTTAAGTATTGTTTAACTCATCAAATAAAAAAATCATTACTGTATAACATGTCTGTATATCTGTCCTGAAAAATATGCATTCTTTTCAATTATATGATTGCAAAGGAGTATTACAAAATTAGACCCATAGTTAATTTAAAAATACTTTGAGGAGTAGGGGAGATAGATGAATTGGTAAAGTGCCTGCCATGTATGTTTGAAGACACGAGGTCAATTCCCAGGTTCTACTTATAAAGCCAAGTAGGCTGAGACAGGTAACTGGAGCTGCTGACAAGTTGCAAAGCAAAACTGGTAAACTGTAGGCCATTGAGGGACTCTGTCTCTGAAAACTTAAGTGGACCTTTCCTGAGGAACCACACCCAAGGCTGATCTTAGGCCTCCACTGCATGTACACACATGGGCATACACACCTAAATACATACGTACATACATACTTTGAGTCATAGATATTTACAGATGGTCCTTTGAGGTTTACTTTTTATTTTTGTATGTGTGATATTTGTGTTTACTTGTGTGCCTATGTGTTGACGCCCTATGTCAACATCACATATCTTCCTATATTAATTACTCTTCATCTTTTTTCCTCTTTGAGAGGGTCTCTTGCTGAACTCTTATTAATTGGCTAGACTGGCCACTGAGTTTAGGGATCCACCTGTCTCTGTAACCCCAACACTATGGTTACAGCTCTCGGCTACCCTACCTGATTTTTTTAAGAATATCTTTAAAGTATGAAGAATTGTGTTACAGGTTGAGTATCACTTATCCAAAATATTTGGAGTCAGAAATATTTTGGATTTTTAAAAATATTCTGAATGGATCCAGATAAGAAATTTGTTTACATATGTGTCATATACATAGCTTGAAAATGATTTTATTCATTGTTTCTTAGTAATTTTGTTTTGCGTGAAATAACTTTGCTGTTTAGAATTCTCTACTTCTGGGATCATGTCAACATTTAATTTTAGATTTTGTATTAGACTGCTCAGCATATTCAGCAGAAGTATGTGTGTGGTGTATATACATATATGTGTGCAGTGAGGAAGCCTGAGGAGGATATAGGATGCCTTGCTCTATCATGTTCAACCTTGCTCTTGGGAGAACTTGGAGCTTGCTGCTTTGGCTAGACTGGCAGTCAGCAAGAGCCAGCAAGCCTCCTGTCCCTGTTCTTCCTTAGCACTGTGTATGCAAAGGCCATGCCTAGTTTTTGCGTGGGTGTTGGGTATCTGAACCATGGTCCTCCTGCTTGTGCAGAAGGTGTTATGACCCAACTTTTAGTGGAAACATCTTGTGTGCATACTGTGGGGCAGCTGTAGTGTAAATGTGACAGGTAGAGTGATGAAGTGAAGAATTCTGAGCTTCAAAGAGTGGCAGTGTAAATTCTTTCTAAGGCAGTTAAAAGAGGGGGGAGTAATCACAGGACAGGCTGTGTGAGGGTTGGCAAACTACACCATGTAGGCCAAGTGGGGATGCTGCCTCCCTATTGCTCGTAATCTAAGAAAGGATTTGATGTATTTAAACAACTGAGGAAGGATGTCAAAGAATAATAATTTCAGACAAATGAAAATGACACGAAATTCAAAATCTGATATTGTTCGAGTTGTATGGGCAAGCAGCCCCCTGGACTGAACTTCTGATCCTCTGTGTTTACAGTCATGTCTGGTGGCAGTGGAGCATTACTACAGAGAATATGTGTGCTTTTTAACAGAAAAGACTTGGCAGAGCATGTCTGGAAGTGCCAGGGTTAGAGGATATGCCAGTGAGTTTGGTATTTGGTTAGCATGTGGGAATTCAGCTTGTAGAATTTTCGTCATGTAGATAAAACTATTTTACCTGTTTGGTATTGAGCATGGGCTTTTCTTCGGGGATCCTGCCAATTTGACAGATAAGGCTAAAATACATCTCTTGACTGACTCTCGAGTAGGCTGTCTTGGGCATAAATATTGCATTCGTGTGTCTCCTGGAAGGAGTATGTTCACTGGGGTCATCTCTGAGGAAATTCAAGGCTCCTGCACTGCTGCTCCAGGCTTCACCCGTCTTTTTCTCTAGCCGATTGTTGTAATAGATGATTGCCATGCGTGCAGCTGTCTCCCAGCACTGAGTTCTCCTGCTGAACCTCTGCACATGTGTTTGACCTCAGGACCCTTGGATGGGAGGTTTGGGTGTTTGCATTCCTCCTCTGCATACCACAAATCCCAGCTCTAAGTAATCTCAGTGGTGACTGGAGCGAATGCATATCACTGTTTTTATTTCTCCATTTTTCATTGCCATGGCATACTCACTGTACCAAAATGAAGATGAGTGGAGTGTGGGTCCCACTGTCAAATGTTTCTTATTTACAAGAGAATTAAGAAACCACAGATTCAGATAAGCAGAGGCAGAATGTGCTAGGATGTGTTAAACCTGGCAGGGGTAAAAATATGTATGGAAAAAGGCTTACAGTCACGATGTAGGTGTGATAGCATATATTTGGACATATATACTTATGTATATATATACACACATGTAGTCATACTCACTCTATTTGTCTGGTGTTACTTGTATTTGTTTTCCAGTGTTATGCATAAATAGATGCTGATGTAAGAGCAGAGCGCCTTGTGTACTTTGAACTAGTAGTGTCATTGCTAAACCTTACTTGCTGTTCAAAGACTCAGACATGGTTGGTTCCTTGAATTTTTCTAAGAACCAAAACTAGATAATTGCAAATAACCCCAGTATATAGCAGTTAGATAACTCAGCAATGGCCAAGTGTTACTGTGGTTTGTTTGCTTATTTTCTGTTGGGGAGCACAGTGTCTCTGTAGCCCAGACTGTCCTGCAACTAATGACCCTCCTTCCTGTGCTTCTGAATGTTGGGATTACATGTTTATGCCACCTCACTTGGTGTATTTTATTATTGTTGTGTTTTTTTTTTTTTTATAAGATCAAGGGCACAGTTCAAAGTTTCTCATGCAGTAGAACCACCTTTACCTACTAAATACGTCAGAGGATTAGATTTTGCCAAAGGCTTGTCAACATTTCTTAATATAAGGAAAAATTAAGAAGTGACAGTTATGCATAGAACTTTATTACAATAAAGTCATTCTGATAACAATATTCACAATAGAGTCCTGTCCAGCTGCCTACTGCCCTGCAGGCCTCCAACCCCAAACCGTGGCATTGAGTGTATCCCAATTTGTGGCAGATGCATGATTCCAGCAGTACCTGCAAGCCTAACAGCCGTTCCTTTCAGTGTCTTCAAGAACAAAGGCAATTTCCATATATCAAAGTTCATTTAGGTGTGCAGTGAGAACTGTCTCATCTCACAGAACCAACATTGGAAACAATTCCTCTGCATTGTAAATGACATCTTGAAAGATATATATGGAGAGCAGAATTCTACAAGGGCTTCCTACTGATGAATTTGCTCAACTAAGAGGCTTGTGGAATGAATGCTGCTAGTATTTATGGTTACCTATGTATGTGAAGACATTTTTAAAATAGGGAATAAGTAAAATCTTGTCACATATTAGTACAACAGAAATATAGTTGTAATTATTTTGATACTTAAGTAAAACATTATTATTTCATAAAGAAGAAATTCTGTTCTTCTTAATAGTTTTGTATTACAAAAATTGCATTTTATTTGTGTTACTAATTTTAAATTTTGCCAAGAGGATTCTTCCTCTCTGAGTACCCATGTAATGTCTTTGATCCTGCCTTTTGGCATGGAAAGCCTGGTCTGAACTTATTCACTATTTCTTTATAGAAAGATAGCTGATGGGATGTAGAAAGGTGAGGGTGTCTGAAAAAGGGAAAGGCAGTGTTTGTAGTTGCTGGTGAAAAAGGGAGAGGCAGTGTCTAGAGTTGCTGGCTGGGTCATGTTGTAGAGCGCTGCCCTCCAAGCAAGCTGTCATCTTCACCAAAAGAGCTGCTATTTGTTAGAGACTCTAGGATTGGATTTCCTCAGAGAAGGAGACTTAGGAGGGGTATTGCACCTCCACCTGATGTTTCAGGAGCTCCCCTTTTACTCCCTGGTCATTTATATGTAAATCTGCCATAATTTTCTTGTGACCCTGTGTTCTTGGGATGTGTCCTAGTATACAGACATGGAAGGCTAAGTAAAGGAGGGGCTCCATCTACCTAGCTATGAGGCAGTTTTCATCTATACTGGGTGAGATATTCTGGTTGGTATAGCTTCTTTGGGTCACCCATGCTCCTGTTAGTGACCTGTAGCAGGATTCTTAAAAGTTCTTATTGATAAAATCAAACCCGAGGCCAGTTATTGGGGTCAATGCTGGTAGATCAGAGAGACAGAACAAGCCACAGCTATCTCACCTTGCCAGTTCCTCAACTGGTCCTGTTTTCTCAGACTGGAAGCTTCTGTGTCCTCATCCCAATGGCTCTCAGCTGAACTGCTGCTGGAAAGCCTGAAGCTTAACCAGCCACATGCTTAACCAGCCAAAATGCTTCTGGTTTCTGGTCCTCACGCCTTATATACCTTTCTGCTTTCTACCACCACTCCCTGGGATTAAAGGTTGGCTTTCTGGGATTAAAGGCGTGTGTCACCATGCTTGGCTTTTTCCAATGTGGCCTTGAACTCACAGAGATCCAGAGGGATTTCTATCTCTGGAATGCTAGGATTAAAGGTGTGAGTGCCACCATTTTCTAGCCTTTGTATCTAGTGGCTGTCTGTTCTCTGACCCCAGATAAATTTATTAGAGTACACAATATTTTGGGGAACACAATACCACCACATTTCCTCTCTTTTTGTCTAAAATTAAAAAAGCTTATAACTAATACAAAAAAAACTATCTTCAATAAGTATATGCAATATACAGTCAAGATTACATTAACAATGTCTAGTCCATTAACATTTGACAGATCCAGACAAAAAACTCCATTATATATATTAACAATGTCCAGTCCAGTAACATCTGATAAACTCAGACCAAAAAATTTTCATTACTTATCTTATTTAAAACAAGTAGTTCCTTTTTAAAAGTAGATTCCATAATCTCCCTTTTTATCTTATCATATCCATAGTGACCCCTCACTTATACTTGGTAAACATAGTAGACTTGTTGGTTTTATAAGTCCAGTTTTGGTGGAATCATGCTTGGTTTGTTGGTGATGCTCTGTAAAGAGGGTAGGGAAGGTCATGTCTTCTCAGGGAAGGCCTTCCCACAATAGACAGTGCAATGCTGTTCTATATGTATCAGTTTCAGGAGAAGGAGAGGTTGAACAATGATGAGCCAGTTGAATTTTGGACCTGTGTTTGAGATGCTTTCGTGAGATTTTTCAGCTGTCAGCTGTCAATTTGTGTCTTATTCTTGCTTGCTTCTCTATAGTTGTGCTGGAACATTGACCAAAGCCAACTTGGTGAGGAGAGGATTTATTTCAGCTTACAGGTTATACATAGTCCATCACTGAGGGAAACTTAGGCAGAGAGTGAAGCAGAACCATGATGGAATACTACATACAGCCTTGTTCTTCCTGGCTTCCTCAGATTACTTTCATATACTACCCCAGACCAACTGCTCACCAGAGGCATTGCCCACAGTGAGCTGGGCACTCTCACATACCAGTCAAGGCAATGCCCCATGTAGTTACCGTAGGATATTCTTATGGAGGCAATTCCTTAGTTGAGATTCCTGCTTCTCTGGTAACTCTCTATTGTATCAGATTGACGAAAACCAACCCAGCACAGGTCTGGAACCAGATTTCAGAGAGAAATAGGGTTGTATGTGTTGTCATCATATCAGATGATGACAAAATTCATTGCCTGTCCTTTGTGTGTTCTGTGTTCCTTAGAAAGGAAGTACCTATTTCTGTTTTCTGCTATGAAACATTCCTGAAATAGATGTCAGGCCTTCACTAATTAGGTTTTTTGGTTTTGTACAGAGGAATGCATGTCACTTTCTTCCGTTGACTCTAATTCTTTCACTCCATATAAGTGCCTCTCAGTTGTACAACTTGAAGTAGAATCCAGACCTTTTTTGAAGGTGAAGAGCATCCATGTCTTTTGGCTCTTTTAATGTTGCTTCCAAAACCCACAGTGTTTATCAGAGGGAAAGCAAACAGTCATTTACAGCGTCGAGTCTAACGAAATCTGTGATCTTTTTGCCTGAGGACTCTTTCCAAAACAACATCTCGACCAGCATTTCCCAACTGAGAGTATTGGGCTGGAGCTCCCATCTGGGCCATCACTCAGGCCTGGGCCTTCCTTGTCTTCTTAATTCAGGCTTCCTGTCAGCGCTCAGACCTTACTTTCTGGCTGTATCTTTTTAACCCTAGGGCTCTTAAAAAGTGAACAGTGTTTTCTCATTTTTCTTAAAAGTTCTCATACATTTTTGGGAGAGTGGAGATTCAAATTTACCCCAAAGAACTTCAGTTTTCTAAGTTCTTATAAATGAGCATAAATATTTTTATCTTCCAAATATTTATTACTATTATGTATAATTGAGGTTTTAGTGTGGACACTATAGCATACTTGTTTAATAAGTCTAATTTTTTTTTAGAAATTTCTTTCTAGTTTTCTGTGTTGTGTGGGAATGTATTGTAGGATGGATTCTGCTTCCTTCTCTTTGCTTCTCTACCTGGAGGTTGGTTGGTTTGGTTTTTGAGACAGGGTTCCTCTGTGTAGCCTTGGATGTTCTAGAACTCTTTCTTTAGACCAGGCTGGCCTTGAACTCACAGAGATCTGCCTCCCTCTACCTCTCCAGTGCTTGCCACCACCATCTGCCAAGATTGTTTTTATCTGTGTTGGCTGGGCCAATCTCCCTAGTGTGACCCTGAAGCCTGAGAGCAGACACATTAGGTAGAAGGCATTGGTCATTCAGTGTTTATTTACTGTGATGCTCTGAGTTTTGTGTGGTAGAAGAAGTTTGTTTCTGTTCTGAGTTTGTTAAAATGTTTAATCATAAATGGATGCTCAGTCTTATCAAATACTTTCCACTTATTGGGGCGATCATTTGACTTTTTGTTTTAGACTGTTAATGTAGTGCATTATTGGGTAAGTTGTTCTTTGTTAAGCCCCCATTGCTTTACTAATCTAAACTATGGTTGGCGGTGGTGCATTATCATTTTATATATGTTGTGAGTTAGTATATTAGCATTTGACAAAGATACTACTTTTAGGGAGTTAGTGTTCAGGGTCAGCAGAGGTCTGTAGTTTCCTTGAAGTCTAGGGTTATACTTTTTTGTTTTAAATATTGAGACATGAAATTACTCTGTAGCCTAGGCTAGACGAAATCTCTAAGTAGCCCTGATGTTTGAGTATAGTTAGCTCTGTTTCTTTTTCTCCTGTGGCCACCTGCTTGAAGAATTAAATCGATGTAAGTATACCTTGCTTGGCTGTTCCTTTTTCCCTCCAAGGGAATTTTCCTTCACTTCATTGTCTTTTCTAATAGCAGAAGACTCTTCTGTATTGCCTCTGGGGTTTTTGGTTGTATAAGGATTGCTGCTAATGTCTCTTTGTGTTTCTTTTCTCTTATTTTGTGGCTGATCTGCCCAGGTTGTCAGTTCATCAATATTTTCAGAGAACTAGCTTTAGTTTTAGAGATTTCATTTCTGATCTTTTTTTTTGTCATGGATTTCTGTTCTTCCTCAATTAGAAAAAAATTTCTTACATTCAAGGCTTAGATTATTCATTTTAGACTTGTTTTCCAGGGAAAACATTCAAGGCTGTCTATTTCCTTGTAAGCATTATTGTTGACATCTTGTGAATTGACATATAGGCCCATACCTTTATTTATTTCAATTTACTTTAAGTTCCACTTGTAATTTCATATTTAGCCTTTGTAATATTAGAAGCATGTTTATTAGCCTCAGACTTTTCAGGTGCTATCAAAATGTTCTGATGCTGTTTTCTTCTCTCAATTCTCTATTGCTCAGAAGCTATGAATTCAACATATCTTGATTTATTTTGTCCAGAATATAATGTGTCTTGGTGAATATTTCATGCCTTTTGATAGGATGTCAATCAGATCAGGTTGTTAGCAGTGTCATTCTGGTTCTCTTTGGGGTAGCTCATCTTCTTTCTTTCTCTTCCATAATTGAGAGCTGACTGTTGATGTTCTGAAGCGTAACTGTGGCCTTTTCGGTGCGTCCTTTCAATTCTACTCATATCTACTTCATGTATTTGAAGCTATAATTTTATATCATGTTCTTATTGTCTGTAGATAAATCTACTCATTCTCATTATGAAGAGTCACTGCCAACCTCTGATAATACTTGTAGCTCTAAAATCTACTTTCTTTATTGATAAGATTACTCTAAACCTCTGCTGTTTGGTGTGAGTTGGACATGCCCTTTACTATCATTTTACCTTAAACTATTAGGCCTTTAAGTTGATTTTTTTGTTGCTGTTTTTTTCCCCACAGAATTTATATATTCTGATCTTGTTTTGTCCAGTCTGGCAACATCTATATTTTTATTCTTTAATTGGTATGTGTAGGTCCTATAAACTTCATATATTTGAGATGTCTTCAGTTTGTTTCTCCTCTTATGTCATTTTTTCATCTCACGTATTTTTGTTTTTGTTTCTATTCTTACCCT
The DNA here is from genome assembly GCF_004664715.2 of Peromyscus leucopus. NCBI lineage: Eukaryota > Metazoa > Chordata > Mammalia > Rodentia > Cricetidae > Peromyscus > Peromyscus leucopus. The sequence continues at coordinate 33,905,440 of NC_051067.1, forward strand.
TTATTAAACATGGATTGTCATTTTTCTGTTTTTCCTTGTTCTCATTGCCTTAGTAACTGCTCTGTGGTTTTTCAGGATTTATATGTAACTTACTATAATTTTCTTCAGTTATACTACACCCCTACATATATACTTTAGGAACTTCCTGGCCTTTGACTATTCACATCTTCTGTCTCATTTATTCCACTTTTATCCTACATTTTACACCTGTAAACTGGCCATATGGCCCATGTAATTCTTTCTCCAGACAGAAAGATATTTATTAAAGAGGTTTTACCAGGAGGTCTAAAATCTTTCCTCTTGACTCCTGTTCTTAATCAGTTCTGGTGCTCTCCATTTCTTTTCGTAAGTTCAGATTCTCATCTGGGTCACTTTCTCTGCGATCCTTTTAACACGCCTCTCGTCTAGTCTGTTTCTGTAATTTAGTCTGTTTTATCTTTTTCAGATCATAAATAGTGGTGGTGTGTGTGTGTGTGTGTGTGTGTGTGTGTGTGTGTGTGTGTGTGTGTTTGAGACAGGGTTTCTCTGTGTAGCTTTGGAACCTGTCCCATCACCTCACTCTGTAGCCCAGGCTGGCCTGGAACTCACAGAGATCCGCCTGGCTCTGCCTCCCGAGTGCTGGGATTAAAGGCGTGTGCCACCACCACCTGACCATAAATAGTGTTTTTGTTACTCTGGTTTTTCAATATTTTCAGTGCATTCAAAATTGTCAATATTTTCAATACTTTCTTTTACTACTTTGAGAGCTTGCCCATTTTTTACTACAGCTCATTGTTTCTTGCCAGAGGTCATTTTTTAATTTTCTTTAGCAAAAATAGAATGTGTTTTTAAATATTTCCTGAGTACTGTACAGCGTTATCAGTGTTTCTGAGCATTGTGATTGTGGCCTGTCTTGTGGTTTGTTGTGTTGTTTCTAGGCTACGCTCCTGAAGCTTCTTGGTCTCTGTGGTTTAGACTTTCCATCAGGTTTGAAGAAGTTGGACATTGTTTGCTGCATGTCCTTCCTGCCCCTCGCTCTATGGTAGCTGGTTCGTCCACTTCATGTCCCACAGCTCAGTTGCATTCTGTCACTTTTTAATCTTTTCTCTGTATTTCATTAGGGGGAATTTCTATTTTGGGCTAAAGGCTTACTCATCCCATCTATTTTTCTTCTTTACTATTCTATTTTTAACTGCCATAAGTTTGACTGAGCCTTTTAAAAAACATACACTTACATTTGTACATCAGTTCATATCCTCATTGTGCCCATAGATTCCTCTGTCACTTTGAACACATGGGTTATGTTTGGCTGTTGATACTCTTGTCTACTAATTTTATCATCCGTGTCATTTCTCATTCTGTTCCTACTGACTTATTTTTCTTCTCATCATGGGTCATGTTTTCTTACTTCTTCTCATGTCTGGAAATTGGTTATTAATATCCAGATTGTAAATTTTATGTCATTAGGTGCTGGCTTATTTTTATTCTCCCAAATATTTTTGGATTGTGTTCTTGGTTCCAGTTTGGTTACTTGGAAACAGTGGGTCTTTTCTGGGTTTTCTCTTAATTGAAGTTAGCAGGTGAAAAATAGCTTTTAGTGGAGGGCTAACTTTCCTTAAGGCAAATAAATCTGCTTTTGAAGAGTCTGCTCAGTGTCCTGTGTGTGTGTGGGCAACTTTTTCTTCCAGCAGATAAGACACTGTTTGGTCTGTTTCCAGGGCTTCCTTCCCTTGCTCCTGTCACAGCTCATGTGCACAGGACAGTCAGTCCATAAGAGACCTGCTCTAGTTCTCCAGACCTCTTTAAAGCTCTCACCCTGCATTTACCAGCCTGCTGATTCTCAAGCACTTAGAATTGGTACCCAACTCTTGCCCACCAGAGCTGCCTCCTCTCCTTGGGTACCTCATCGAAACACACTGGGATGTGGGAAGTGTTTCACGGAGCACATGGGAGAACGGAAAGGCTTATCGGGCTCATTTTTTTCACTTCCCCACTGTTTGGCCTTCATTTATTTATTTGCTTGTTTATTTTTGGTCCAACATCTGAAACTGTCTTTGCCTGTTTTTTGTCATTTTTAGTTATTTTGGAAAGACTGATCAAGTCTTTATCCAGAACTCCTTTTGCTAATGTTTTGCTTAGTATTTTTGTATTGATTTTTCCATACAATGGAGGTCCCCTCCCCACACCTCTATCCTCTCCTCCCCTCCCCTCTGCCGCCCAGAGGTTTCTTTTTCAGAATTAAGAAACTAACAGAAAGAAGAAAGTAAGTAAGTAAGTAAGTAAGAAAGAAAGAAAGAAAGAAAGAAAGAAAGAAAGAAAGAAAGAAAGGAAAAGAAGGAAGGAAGGTCTTGTGGTGTTTTTCTGTATTTAGGAATTATTTATGTACTCATTGTATCATTCAGTCTTTTAGAGTTACATAGAAGAAATGTTCATAGTTTAACTATGGTAATTTACCTTTTTAGACTTTTTGTCTTTTATGGAATCAAATTGCATTTGGTAAATTTGGAAAATTGCCTTCTTCTATAAAAGTATTCACTTTATCTAGATTTTCAAAATCATCTACAAAAATTTGTGTAATGTCTCTTATTTTAACAAAAATATGTATTTTGATAGACAATCATTCCTTGTCCTTTCTATTTTTGAATGTTTTTATTTATGCTTTGCTTCCTGATTAACTTAACTCTGTACAATTGTGTGTGTGTGTGTGTGTGTGTGTGTGTGTGTTTAGTCATCACTATTAGCTTTTGTTCTGATTATGAAAGTAAACATGTTTATTGGAAAAAGGTTTTATAAAATTTGGCAAGAGCACAGACAGTAGAACAAAAATCAGCCACTCTTTCACCCAGAGATAATCAGTGTTCCCAACTTGGTAACTCCTTATGTGCTGGTCTGCATGTAACTACATGTTAGTTGTAACACACTAACACACTGATATCAGTTTTCTGAGTACATATGTAGTTTTTTTTTTTTTCACTCTTACTCTTTGTGGGGCCTGCCACCCAGCTCCCAAAGAAATACACGGAGATTTATTCTTATGAATGCTCAGCCTTAGCTTGGCTTGTTTCTAGCCAGCTTTTCTTAAATTATCCTGTCTACCTATTGCCTCTGGACTTTTACCTTTCCTTGTTCTATATACCTTTGTTTACTTCTTACTCTGTAGCTGGTTGTGTGGCTGGGTGGTTGGCCCCTGCCATCCTCTGTCCTTCAACTTTTCTTGATCCTCCCTCTTCTTCCTCTCCTATTTATCCTCTCTGCCTGGCAGCCCCACCTATCCTTTCTCCTGCCTTGCTATTGTCCATTCAGCTCTTTATTAGACCAACCAGGTGTTTTAGACAGGCAAAGTAATACAGCTTTACAGAATTAAACAAATGCAACATAAAGAATGCAACACATCTTTGCATCATTAAACAAATGTTCCACAGCATAAATTAATGTAACATATCTTCAACTAATTTTCCACAATGTACATATTTGTGTTAGATTCCAACGGTGATTAAAACAAAGAACCTCAAACTGGGTGGCTTAGAATTGAGTTTCCGAGGAGTTTCAGAGTCTGGTAACTCCAACAAAAGATGTAGGCAGTACCATGCTTCCTTAAGTGTCTAGGGCAGGGTCCTCCATTCCTCTCCTCAACTTTGATGGGCACTCTCCATTCCTGGCCTTGGATTATTACCTCTCTGTACCCATCTTCCTTGGCCTTTGAATGCATTAGCTCTCCACACCTGTCTTCCTTGGCCTTCCTTGTCTGTGTCTCTGTCCAATTCTTCATGCTTTTAAGGAAAATAGTCATTGGATTAGGTCCTACTCTATTCCAGAATGATCTCACCCAAATTAGATTTTATCTATAAAGGCACTATTTCCAAATAAGGGTTCAGGTAGATATGAATTTGGGGGAAACACTGTTTTCTCCAGTACAGTATTATATTGCCATTTCTCATTCTATCTCTTTCAAGAATTCTGTGTACTTTTGTTTGTGAAAGTGTATTTTAGGGCAAAACCAGTACTGCTGCTAGGCTGCATTAGCACCGGTCTATGTGAATATTGGATGTGTAGCATCTAGCTGTACTTATGGTTTATTAAATAATACAGATTCCTACCTATATCTACCAAACACCATCCTAGAAAAGACACCAGACCTCACCAAACTTCCTCACAACTTACATCTTCATCAGGTTTAGAAAATTCTGTTCTTCTGCCATTCTTCAAATTTTTTGTGATACATATTTCAGTGAGTAAAATGAATGGAATTCTTTCCAACTCAAACTAAGAGTCATAAAAAGCAAGTAGAAATAATCAAATTGCATTAGAAAACTCTAAAACTATCTTGAGTCTTTTGTTTGCCTGGATTCAACAAGTCATTCCCAGAGCTTTTCATTTTGTGTTTTCTGGTCTTCCCTTAAGCTGCCACATTCTTAATCATTTCTCTCATTTCTTGAGAACACTTTCCCCCCTCTGGAAATAGGGTTTATATATCCCTGGATGTCTTGGAACTCGCTCTGTAGATTATGTTGGCCTCGAACTCAGAGATCCGCTTGCCTCTGCTTCCCAAGTGCTGGTATTAATGGCATGATCCACCACCACCCTGCTGAGCACAAGTTTATCTGCAATCTTTAGTGCTAATTTTTTTCAGAATCAATATCTGTTTTATATTATGGGGAATTAATTGTTTATTATTGTGACCATCACTTTGAATTTTCATTAGCCTAGATAGAAGAGTGAGTGTTCAGGCTTAGTATAGGGATGGATTCAGTAAATAATATACTATGTATCACATGTTGCATGTGGACTTTTCTTTAAATCCTGAATCTTAATGAGAGGAATTATTTTATTAATTTAATTAAGTATTAAGAAATAAAGACAAAATCAAAGGACTAGTTTTTGGTAGTTCCTGGTATTGTGTAACCTAGAGTCTAGGTCATGGCTTTCTGATTTTGCATGTCATGTAACACAAGTCCATTTTGTTAATGTGTTTATAGATAGCTTATAGTTTCAGGTTGGAGATACACATAAACATCCTCTATAAAGTTCTCTTGCCAGTAACCATTTCTAAAAATTGAAGTAGGACTTTGCTCAGTTTTTATTACTTTTAATTCCATTCTCATTCATATACATTCTGTTCATGGTAAAATTATAGTTTTAAATTTTTCTCTATTTTTCAGATTAAGGAAAATCCATTTTGTAGTTTTTATAATCTTTTTTATTATATTATATTAAATGAGTTGAGTATGTTTAGATTTAAAGGAAAAAAAACCCCACAGTTAAACTAGAGAGTAGACACATGCTTGTAATCCAGCACTTAGGAGGCTAAAGTAGCAGGATTAAGAGTTTTAAGGTTAATGTGGTTCCGTAGCAAGTTCCAGCACAGTCTGACCTTCCTCAGTGAGACCCTGTCCCCAGAGTGATACCAGAGATCTGAAAAGATGTTGTTGAGTGAAGTGTAATGGTGGTAGATAGATGCCCTACATTCCAAAGGGCACAACCAGGATGATGTGATCCAAGAGAGCACAGATCTATCATTTGGTACTAAGGATTTTTTAAGATTTACTTCAATAAGTAAATTTGTTGTTGTTTTAGTGTGTGGGCTTTTTTTATTTTTATTTTTTTTTTAAATATAACCTTGGCTGAACTGGTTGATTATATTCCTCCTTCTGTCTCCCAAGTCTTGAGATGAGATCACACACATGCTCTTTGTACAGTTGTGTGTGTGTGTAACTCATGTGGTCCTGCTGCATGCTTCATGAACATGGTTCATGACTCTCAAGCAAGCTTCCTGCTTGTTGTGTGGGTCTGGGCTCTGAAGGTGTTCTCCTGGTACTAAGTCATTTTGGGATGATTGCTTGCTTCATAGCTTTCAGCATCTCTTGTTTGGTTTTGTGGAACCAAACATTTAAGTGTCACAATGAAAGATTAGTTTACATTATTTTGCTAACGGTTTTTCTTTTTTCTTTTCTTTTTAAAAAAATTTTATAATTTAATTTTATATATCAGCCACGGATTCCCTTGTTCTCCCCCCTCCTGCACCCCCCCCAGTGTCTTCCCTCCCAGTCTACCCCCCATTCCCATCTCCTCCATGGCAAAGACTCCCCCTGAGGATTGAGTTCAACTTGGTAGATTCAGTCCAGGCAGGTCCAGTCCCCTCCTCCCAGGCTGAGCTAAGTGTCCCTGTATAAGCCCCAGGTTCCAAACAGCCAACTCATGCATTGAGGACAGGTCCCAGTCCTAGTGCCTGGATGCTTCCCAAACAGATTAAGCTAATCAACTGTCTCACTTATTCAGAGGGCCTGATCCATTTGGGGGCTCCTCAGCTATTGGTTCATAGTTCATGTGGTTCCATTCGTTTGGTTATTTGTCCCTATGCTTTTTCCACTCTTGGTCTCAACAATTCTTGTTCATACAAACCCTCCTCTTTCTCGTCAACTGGACTCCTGGAGCTCCACCTGGGGCCTGGCCATGGATCTCTGCATCCGGTTCCCTCAGCCATTGGATGAGGTTTCTAGCACGACAATTAGGGTTTTTGGCCATCCTATCACCAGAGTAGGTCAGAAAACAGGACCCCAAGAAAGACACAGGGATCACCCAATGACAGAGAAATGGATGAGATCTACATGAACAACCTGGACATGAGTGGGGTAATGAAGGGCAAGGGTCCAGGGAAAGAGAGCTTAGGGGAGCGGGAGATCCCAGCTGGATCAAGAACATAGAGGGAGAACAAGGAATAAGAGACCATGATAAACGAAGACCACATGAGAATAGGAAGAAGCAAAGTGCTAGAGAGGTCCACAGAAATCCACAAAGATACCTCCACAATAGACTACTGGCAATGGTCAAGAGAAAGCCCGACCTGGCCAACGGTTTTTCAATCAGTTATCATCTTGTTCTCCTGAGACATGTTCCTGAATTGCATGGGCTAAATGGCAGGGGCCTCACATCTTCACTTCAGTCTTGGGTGCTGAGAAACAGACTCTAGATACTGTACTATCAGATGCTATTTTAAAGGGCAGCCCGATCTCTAATTGAAGCCAGCTACTTAAAACAGTTGTAGATATGCATCATGACCACTGAAAACAGAATGTGGCTAAAGTCATTCATGACTCTAGCTTTTAAGGCATTTTTTTTAGAGTGAGAATAGGCTGTAGTAGAACACATATTAGACTCAGGAAAACATAGAATTTATATAAACTCATATAAGTTAATTTTTATAATTGTTATAAATATAGTGGGTTTGTATGCGTGTGCTTCTGTGTGTGTGTGTGTGCATGGGATTCTGCTACTGTGAAGACACACTGAGTTGTTCTAGCCCGGGGCAGAGTGAGAGGCTCTCTGTTCCTCCTGTTGTAGCACATTCTGGGTATTCATATGGTCAGTATTTATGTTGTATAAAATAGACTTTTAAAGTCTTGTATTCTTTTGTGTTCTTAATAGATAGAGGAGTTGTGTTGTTTTAGTTGTGGATCACACAAGACTTTGCTTAATTTATGGTTTAAATTAAAACAATCATTTGATTGAACTAAAGTTATTTGTGTTTCACAAGCTGCTTGTTTAATCTGTGTGTTCAGGACAGCTTCTGAAAGTGCCATTTCAATTGCTATTCACCATTTCCCCCAGTCCATGGAGCTCAGACATTTTACTGTAAATTTTTGGCTTAATGCCTGTTGTTTTATGCTTCCCCCTTTTTCAGTGTTAATGCTTATTCAAATTATACATTGTATCCTCTATTAATGAATAGTTTCAGCAAGATAAATACCTTCTGTGATGTCCTAAAAATTCTACTGACTGAAGCAAGCATTTCTCCATCTATAATACATATGATAGCTAGTTTTTTTTAAATGCTTTCTTACAGTTTTGCCTTGTAAATTTCTTCCACGAATATAGCAATTTTCAGTTTTTAAAAGAAGTAGTGGAGTTATCTGTAGATGTAACCGTCTTATTAAATAAGAAACACAGAGCCAATGCAAAGATGAAAGCCCAAGAGGTCAGAGCTAAAAACCTTACCCTTCACTGCCCTGTTGTCCTCTTCAGCAAGAGACCTACTTCCTGTCTGTTTGTCTTTTTAATAGACTTTCTATTCTGTCTTGTCATTGGTTGTAAACCCAACCACATGACCTCCTCATCACTGCCTGTCTGTACAGACCTCCAGGTATTTTTTTTTATGGTTGGTATTGAGATTAAAGGTGTGTGTCTCCATGCTGGCTGGGAGAAGGAGGAGTAGCATGACCCTGTGGTAGCAGGTGAGATGGGGTGGAAGCATCCTCCTAGTGCTCTGGGGAGTGCCACTGGCACGGTTTCCTCCTTTAGTCCAGGCCTAACTCAACCACATTGCACGATGCCTCCTGCTTCCCTTCCCTGGCAGTCCCTGGCTTGTTTCTTTCTTTTTTGCATGGCCCTGTCAAGCCTGTTCACTGTGTGGATTATTAACACATTTCTCTCCAGAATGTTAGCTCCCCCAAGGCAGGGGTTTTCTGCCTCTCATGCAGTGTGTTGAGCAGAGTGTGTGCTTGAGCAGAGTGACAGGAGTGGCTGACGGCTGATGGCGAGGAGAAGCCACTGCACAGAGGAGGCATTCTGCGATGAAGCAGACAGGGCTCGCTTCTATACGCTTTTGTTGTCTACTCCTGGATGCTGTTAAAGTGAGGGAATAAACTTACCTTAGTGCCCTGTGTGAGGCAAAACCTCTCAAAGACATGGATGCCATTATATCATGGGGAGGCCCCTTTTACTCTTTTATGAGAAACAACGTGTATGGAGCAAAATACAGATTAGAGGTCAGCAAACGGTAGCCCATGGGAAGACCCAGTCTGGCATCTTTGTAAATAAATTTTAATTGCACCATGGCTGTGCTCACACATTTTTACATTGTCATTTGCTGCATTGGCTGTTCAAGAGAATCTAGTATGTGGACAGTGTCTCTACTCATTAAAATCTGACATTCTGGTACTTCAGTAAAGTGTAGTAGATCCCATTCGGAGCATTACTCTGAAATTATAATGCATTATGTTTTAAAGTATAGATTTGGTCTATAAAAAATGTTCCAATGAAGTTGGGTTAGCAAAAAATTTGAGCAACAGACTAGATCTATTCATGAATTAATACAGGCTTATTTCCAGTGAGTTGTTTATTTTCATCAAAGGACAGAATTGGCCAGGAAGTTCTACGCATAATCAGGTTGAAATGTCATCAGAACAGGCCACACTGTGAGTCTGGCCCTGGGGATGTTTCCCAGGTATCAGTCCCAGAATCAGCAATACCAGGCCACATGGCAAACAGTAACGTTTTCTGTGACCCAGTGTGTTTAGCTTTTTATAGATGTCTAGTAAATTATGCACACACTTCTCAGTCAGCCAGCCATTTGGTCTCCCGGAAGCCTGACTGTCTGAATAGCTTCTACTGCCACCCCCATCTCTTCCTGTTTCTTTCTCTTCTTGCCTCCTCCCCCTTGAACTGCCCACTGGATGGCCAGATGTTGGATCTTGAAGAATGCTTTTGCTCTGCTCCTCCATACCCCAGCGTCCTCTTGGGGAAAGCCACATTCTTACTGTTTGCCTGTGTATAGTTACCCGTGCACTTGTCAGGTTCCTCTCTTCCCACCCCATTAACAAATACACAGTGTTTTGTGCAGAGTCAATGTTCAGTGATCCAAAAGTTGAAATGAATCAATACCACACATACTTAGGTGGCATGCCTTCTGAGATTTCCTTGTCTAGTATAGTACTAAGTAACCAATGCCAATCACAACTTAAAACATGGTACACTAGTGTATTTTTGTGGTTTGTCATGATGGATTTTCAATATTGTGAACTTGGAGACTATGTATGAGTTATAACTTGGGTGCGGTCAGTGTGGGCTCACCTTCCAAAGGGGCACATTCCTCCTCACTGCTGCTCATTCTGCATCCATGCTGTGGCTTGTCTGTTCCACAGAGGAGCTAGAGTTTGTGAATCTTCTTGAAACTTTCCCAGAAGGAACACATTTTCCTGACCATCTAGTGTTCCTAGAAATGGATTATTTCAAAACTTCTAATAGTTCTACTTTTTTCCCTTTTCTTACTTTTGTTACATTTTAAAATTATTTTTAAAATTTATTATTCAGTATATTTGATCATATTCTTTCCCTTCTCCCAAGTCCTTCCTTTTTCCTCCCTATCCATCTCTATGTTCTTTCTCTTCCTCTCAATAAATAACAGAAAAGCTACAAGCAAACGAAACAAAAGAAAACTAAAAAGAGAGAAACCCACCCCAGCATAGGAAAACAGGAAAAAAAAAAAAAGGCACACACAAAAGCTTGGAGGCTTTTTATGTTGCATTACTACACCTGAACATGAGGTCTGCACTGGAGCGTGGCTGACATCCAGTGGCAGCCCATTCCCATTGTCAAAACTGGTTTTTCCATCTTATCAGATATCAGTTACAAGTAGCCTGTTGGTCAGAGGTGAGACTTTCTGCTCATGTACCCTTCTTAGTGCTGGTTTGGTTGGCTTGAGCCTGTGCATGTCTGTGCCTGCCACCACAGTCTCTGTGAGTTCATATGTACATCAGTCCTGGGATGCTGGTTCTTTCCAGTCACCTCCACCTCTGGTTCTTAGAATGTTTCTCCTATTTGACACAGGTTTCTGAGCCCTGAGGAAAGGTTTTTGATTTAGATATCCCATTTAGAGCTGACTGCTGCAAGGTCCCTCCACTGTGTGTACATCGTCAAGTTGTGGGTCTCTGTTAATTACCATATACTGCAAGAAGAAGCATCTCTGATAAGGGGTGAGCAGTGTTCTGGGTCCTGGCCTAGTTAGCATTAGTTATTTATTGATGTATAACAAAATTACCCCAAATGTGGCTGTTCAGCACATTTATTTGCTTCTGTCCATGAGTCAAGTGTCAGGGCTCTGTAATCTTCAGCCAGCCTGCAGTCAAGATGATTGCAGTAGCTATCATATCATTTGAAGTCTCATCTAACAGGGGAGGAGACTTTCTCACGTTTTGTGTTGTTTGAGGACATGCAGTTCTTTATAGGCTGTTGGATCATGGTCCCTAGTCTCTAGTTGGTGCTCCACTAGAGAATACCAGTTCTGTGCAGTGCTGTTCCTACATGACAGCTTGCTCCTTCAGAGCCAGCAAAGGAGTGCTTTCTCGCTGGGCAGAAGTTATGGAGTCATGCAAGGGACTTCTTATCACTTTCAAATACTGGAGTGGTAAGAAGCAGGTTTCAGATCCTGCTTACACTGTAGAGAAAGGTTCCCACATGGTAATAGATTCTAGGAGGTGGGAGAGTGGAGGCCATCGAACTCTATCAGGAGAGCCCTATATACACAGGATGTCTGGAAGCAATGCCATGCTCACACAGTTCTGTTGAATAAATTAGTGAAATGGTATGTTTGTGATAATTAAAAAAAAAGTATGCTATTCTGTCTCTTCTAGGCTGTGAATTATGGTTAATTGCTAAATCCTGTTGGGTATATACTTAGATTTCTGCTGGCTCCTGACCCCACTTCTTCCCATCATTCTTCTGAGGAACTGGAGAAAGCAGTTACTCAATTTTGACCTCTTGGTGGTGTTTAGGACTGTTGGTGACTTTCCATTATTAATCCTTTCTCTTATGTATAGCTCTTCTTCTGAGTCTTCTAACTTTTTTCACTGTTCTTTTCTATTCTCTTCTTCTGGAGTCTATTTTCTTTAAATTTTTATAATTTGGTCATTTTTTGTTCCCCACACATAGGTTAAATGCTCCATAAATCCACATGGAATTAGTGATTTCAATAGCAAGGTGGACTTGCACTTGTTTATAACAGGTTTTCCAACTGAGCCTTGCTGAGTCTGTGTAAGGAGTATAAGTGGGCAGCTAACCAGGTTGAGCTGAAAGCCAATTCTGCTTCAGGTATGATGGCTGCTGGCTGCTGTAAGGTAGTTACTGGCCTGAGAAGATGCATGGAGAGGTAGAGATAGTGTTCAGATGCCTGTGTAGGGCTTGGCTTTGCTCTTTTCTTTTGGGAGTAATGGTACCATGTATCTCTATGTCTTTCTAACTACTGCCTTGAACATATGAAGCATGACCTTGTTCCTCTAGTAGTTCTGGGCATGGGTGCATATCACTCGGTGACAGACTGTATTTACTTTAAAACTATTGCTGCAACTGGAGAGATGGCTCAGTTGTTTAGAGTACTTGGTGCTTTACAAAGGACCTGGTCCAATTCTCAGCATGCTTACTACAGCTCATACCATCCTAATTCTAGTTCTAGAGGATTCAACATCCTCTTCCAACCTCTATGGGTACCAACCATGCACATGGTTGACAAACATATATGCAGGCAAAACATCCATGCATATAAAACTAAATAAATCTAAAAAAAGTGTTGCTGATGATACAAGTGCAATTAATGGATCACAAATGGCTCTGGTTTATTAATATTAACACTAGTTAATTGTTAGTTGTGACTCAATGAAACCCTGCTAAATCCTAGCCTTGGTAAGGCCCCTTCCCAGGCCCTTGCCTGGCCTGGGGCACTCTATTTTCATGGCATCTTTATTGGGTCTTTTTTTTTTTTTTTTTGGTGGGATCTTTGTACTGCATTTTGGGGACACAAACTTCTTTGTCTTTCCTAATAGATGGGATTCGAATTGGGTCTGAATATGTTCTTGCTTTGGATCACTATTTCACAACCTTCAAACAGAATCTGTGTTTGAGGGGATGTGTCAACGTCAGTCTGTCTCTAGCTGTTTCTTCTTTGTTAGGGAAGCTGGGCTTCTAAGTGGAAGTGTGTATTACATGCCTGTGGACTCGAACTGCAAAGCCCAAGGCAGGAAGGGGCGACTACCCTGAATTCATGCTAATAAGGAGAAAGCCCTTCCTACTGAAGCCAGTGTGACAGAAAGCTGAGGATTTCACTCTTTTGATGTAGTAGATCTTACTACAGTGCATCCCAAGATTTGACTTACAAAGTGACCTTTTCATTTTCTTTCCTAACTTGTCTTGTGAAACTTGCTGTTTTCAGGTGTTTTGAAATTTTGTGTAATTTATAAATGGCATTGTATATTTCAGAGGTCAGGTTTACAGTCATCACTCGTCATGTGCCTCTCCACCCTTTTATTTTTAACCAGCACACGAGCGTCTGACTTTCACGTGGTCTTTCCTGCTTGTGGGCTGCTGCCAGACCCAGCGTCTTGTTTGGAGGAGATAAATGTCTGGTGGATTTTGTTTTGCTGTGAGATGCATGAGTCATACTTAGCATGAACTCTGTCCTTCCTCCAGACCTCTAATTATTTTGGGTAGTCTACCTGCATCTCAACAATGTGCGGCTGATGTGCTGAAATGTCTCATCATGTGTCAGTTTGTGAAAGTTCTGATTAGTCACCTGCACTTTCATGTCCTTCAAAGATGATGTGCTTATTTCTTTGCTGTGCCATGTACCAAGCCTGTTGGCTTCACTTTTATATTCATATATTGTTTGTGAAATTAGGGAAAAGAAGTTGTTCTGTTTGTTTTAAGGCAGGTCCCAATCTCACAGTCCTGCCTTAGCCTCTCAATTAGCTGGGATTACATGTTCTACATGCTTAGATTTTCACAAAAGATTTTTAGAAGTAGCTGTTAATAATCTTTAATTATTTTCTTAATGTTAATGAATACTACCAAAAATCTAGGCTTTATCATATGTTTAACCCTGTAAGACACACATACTTCTAGGATAGTGGTTTATAGTTCAAAACAAAACAGAATAATAAGGGGATCAGCAAGACAACTGAATCCTTGTATATTATGTTCCCATTAAAGAGCTTGTTAAGCATTATCAAAAGTATCTTTATTTCCAATATGTTATGACATGTTGCATGTGTAATAGTAGCAAGTATGGGTAGTGGAGCCAGACTGTCTGGTTCACCTACTTAACCAGCTGTGTAATGTTTGGGATATTTGTCAGATTATTTGTGTTTCTATGTCTGTTTCATCTTTGGAGAGAATGCCCATGGTAGCCACTTCATGGGGGGTGATTTTTGGGATTAGCACAGTGTGTATAAAGAGCCTGTAACAGTGTCGCCTCCATCCCATGAGTGCCGTTTGTTACTTGTCTGTCATTGTCCATCCTTGATTGCACAGCTTTACAAAATATTTAATTTATTTAATTTTATCTATCTATCTATCTATCTATCTATCTATCTATCATGTTTGTGTGTGTGTGTGTGTGTGTGTGTGTGTGTGTGTGTGTGTGTGTGCACAAGTGTGCATTTGAGGAGTCCAGAAGAGGGCATCAGATTCCCTGAATCTGGAGTTACAGGCTGTTGTGAGCTTCTCAGTTTTGGTGCTAGGAACCAAGGTCAGGTTCTCTGCAGGAGCAATAAGAGCTTTTAAATTGTGAGCAGTCCCTCCAGTCTCCTAATATAACCTCTCTTTTCAAGATACATAATGGGCTTTAAATTTCAAAGACTAAGGAAGTCAGTTTTCTGTAACAAAGAAATGAGAAATTAAAATGAAACAGTCATTATCAAGGGCTGCTATGCTGTATGTTAGTCTATTAAATATTAAAAGGTTACATGGAAAACTCAATAATATAGTTCTGGTGGCAGGGGCTGTAACTCAGTCAGCCACTAGAATTCTGGCTTAGCATTCATCAGGCCCTGGGTTCAATCCCATTTGTATAGCAGCATATGTTTGTAATCACAGCTATGGGAAGGTAGATACAGGAAGATCAGCGTCCTGGAGGTAGAAAGAGTAAGCATAGTTGTCCAGAGTCCTGAGGACCAAAGTCCTAATTTCATTTGTGGAAAAATTGTGTGGCCTAGTGCAGAACTTTCTGTGATAGTCAGTCTTTCTGGTCAGCTGGACCAGATTGAAATCAGTTCTGGATTTATCAGAGGAGGAAAGACCCACTGTGAATGTGGAGGCATCATCCCATGGGCTAGGGTGATGGGCTGCATATAAAGAGAAGTGGGTGGAGCTCCAGCATTCCCTGTCTGCTTCTTTCCTGTGGATGCTACGTGACCATCCGCTTCAGGCTCCCAACCCTATGCTGGAACTGCTTTCTCCACCTTGCTTCCCTGTCATGATGAACTGTATCCTCAAACCATGAGTCCTTTTCTTTAAAAAAAGTTGTAAAGAAAAAAAAATTGAGGTCAACCTGAGCGATATGAGATACTGTTCCAAAAAAACAACACAAAAAAGTTCTGCCTGCCTCACTCTCAGCACAGGGGCATTCTGCAGACATTTCTAAGTTTCTGGTTGGAGACATAGACTAGGAGTGTTGGTAGTGCATTGTCACATCCCACCCAAGGTTAATTGGAGTCACCTCAGCTGTTCCCCAGACTGCTGATGCACTTCCACATCATTGTTTTGTTGTCTTTTATTGGGAACATTTCCTTGAACATTTTCTTTGAGTATCAAAAGAAGTTTTGTCTGTGGTTGGAAAAAATGTCTCTAACCTGCCAACGAAACTTGAAATTGCATAAGAAAATGAGTGTTGATGCTGAGAAATGGTGTGTAGGCAACAGCCCTCCTGCTCTGTGTGAAAACAGTGATGAAATACCAACAGCACATGTGGAGTTGCTCTTGCTTTATTTTTGTTTTGAAAGAGCTTTGGGTAGGAAGAACCACTTCTGCTGCTTAATAAACTTCATTATATTTAGACATGGGATTTGGTTAGCAGTCATAACAGGGACAACACAGAGCTAATTCTGTACAAAGCTCCTTGGTTCCTGTTTCTTCATGTTTGTGTTGAAATTTAACAGCCATGTATGATTTATAGATCATTGACTGTCTTTAGGTGATCAGTGAACTCCTGAAATTGTCTGTAGAATTTTATTCTTTTTCCAGTTTTTATTTTTTTAAATTTTATTTTATTTTACAATACCATTCAGTTTTACATATCAGCCACGGGTTCCCCTATTCTCCCCCCTCCCACTCCCTCCTCTTACCCCCTAACCTACCCCCCATTCCCACCTCCTCCAGGGCAAATCCTCCCCAGAGGACTGCGATCAACCTGGTAGACTCAGTCCAGGCAGGTCCAGTCCCTTCCTCCCAGACTGAGCCAAGTGTCCCTGCATAAGCTCCAGGTTTCAAACAGCCAACTCATGCAATGAGCACAGGACTCGGTCCCACTGCCTAGTTGCCTCCCAAACTGATCAAGCCAATCAACTGTCTCACCTATTCAGAGGGCCTGATCCAGTTGGGGGCCCCTCAGCCTTTGGTTCATAGTTCATGTGTTTCCATTCATTTGGCTATTTTTTTTCAATAATTGAGTAAAACTGAAATTTATTATAAGCCACAGTTGTCCTAGGGACCTCCATATTATATATATAGCCTCTGTGGTTCTATGGGTTGTGGTCTGATTGTTCTTTATTTTATATCTAGAATACACTTATGAGTGAGTACATACCACGACTGTCTTTCTGGGTTTGGGTTACCTCACTCAGGATGATTTTTTCTAGTTCCATCCATTTGCCTGCAAATTTCATGCTTTTATTGTTTTTCTCTGCTGAGTAGTACTCCATTGTGTATATGTACCACATTTTTTTCATCCATTCTTCCGTTGATCGGCATCTAGGTTGTTTCCAGGTTCTGGCTATTACAAATAGTGCTGCTATGATCATAGCTGAGCATGTATCTTTATGGTATGAATCAGCATTCCTGGGGTATATGCCCAAGAGTGGGATGGCTGGGTCTTGAGGTAGTTCGATTCCTAATTTTCTGAGAAACTGCCATACTGATTTCCACAGTGGTTGTACAAGTTTACATTCCCACCAACAGTGGAGGAGTGTTCCCTTTGCTCCACATCCTCTCCAACATTGGCTATCATTGGTGTTTTTTATTGTAGCCATTCAAACAGGTGTAAGGTGGTATCTCAGAGTCGTTTTGATTTGCATTTCTCTGATGATTAAGGATGTTGAGCATTTCTTTAAATGTCTTTCAGCCATTTGTAGTTCTTATTTTGTAAATTCACTGTTTAGCTCTTTAGCCCTTTTTTTAAATTGGACTGTTCAGTATTTTGATGTCTAGTTTCTCGAGTTCTTTATATACTGTGGAGATCAATCCTCTGTCAGATGTGGGGTTGGTGAAGATCTTTTCGCATTGTTGGCTGTCTTTTTGTCTTATTGACTGTGTCTTTTGCCCTGCAAAAGCTTCTCAATTTTGAGAGGTCCCATTTATTAATTGTTGTGCTCAGGGTCTGTGCTGTTGGTGTTTTATTTAGGAAATGGTCTCCGGTGCCAATGCATTCAAGAGTGCTTCCTACTTTCTTTTCTATTAAGTTTAGTGTAACTGGATTTATGTTCAGGTCTTTGATCCACTTGGACTTGAGTTTTGTGCATGGTGACAGATATGGATCTATTTGTAATCTTTTACATATTGACATCCAGTTATGCCAGCACCATTTGTTGAAGATACTTTCTTTGTTCCATTGTATAGTTTTGGCTCCTTTGTCAAAAACCAGGTGTTCATATGTGCATGGATTAATGTCAGGGTCTTCAATTCGATTCCATTGGTCCGTATGTCAGTTTTTTATACCAGTACCAAGCTGTTTTTATTACTATAGCTCTATAGTAGAGTTTGAGGTCAGGGATGGTGATGCCTCCAAAGGTTGCTTTATCGTATAGGATTCTTTTAGCTATCCTGGGTCTTTTGTTTTTCCATATGAAGTTAAGTATTTTTCTTTCCAAGTCTGTGAAGAATTGTGTTGGGATTTTGATGGGGATTGCATTGAATCTGTAGATTGCTTTTGGTAAGATTGCCATTTTTACTATGTTAATCCTACCTATCCATGAGCATGGGAGATCCTTCCATTTTCTGATATCTTCTTCAATTTCTTTCTTTAGAGATTTAAAGTTCTTATCAAAAAGGTCCTTCATTTGTTTAGTTAGTGTTATCCCAAGGTATTTTATATTATTTGTGGCTATTGTAAAGGGTGATGTTTCTCTGACTTCTTTCTCAGCCCTTTTATCATTTGTGTATAGGAAGACTACTGATTTTTTTGAGTTGATCTTGTATCCTGCCACTTTACTGAAGGAGTTTATCAGCTGTAGGAGTTCCCTGGTAGAGTTTTTGGGGTCACTTATGTATACTATCATATCATCTGCAAATAGTGAAAGTTTGACTTCTTCCTTGCCAATTTGTATCCCTTTGATCTCCTTTTGTTGTCTTATTGCTCTAGCTAGAACTTCTAGTACTATATTGAATACATATGGGGAGAGTGGACAGCCTTGTCTTGTTCCTGAATTTAGTGGTATCGCTTTGAGTTTTTCTCCGTTTAATTTGGTGTTTGCTGTTGGCTTGCTATAAATTGCTTTTATTATGTTTAGAAATGTTCCTTGTATTCCTGATCTTTCTAAGACCTTTATCATGAAGGGGTGTTGGATTTTGTCAAAGGCTTTTTCAGCATCTGAGGAGATGATCATGTGTTTTTTTTTCTTTCAGTTTGTTTATATGGTCTATTACATTGACTGATTTTCATATGTTGAACCATCCTTGCATCCCTGGGATGAATCCTACTTGGTCGTGATGGATGATTGTTTTGATGTATTCTTGGATTCGGTTTGCCAATATTTTGTTGAGTTTTTTTGCATCAATGTTTATGAGGGAGATTGGTCTGTAGTTCTCTTTCTTTGTTGCATCTTTATGTGGTTTGGGTATCAGGGTAATTGTAGCCTCATAAAAAGAGTTTGGTAGTGTTCCTTCTGTTTCTATTGTGTGGAACACTTTGAAGAGGATTGGTATTAGTTCTTTGAAAGTCTGGTAAAATTCTGCACTGAAACCATCTGGTCCTGGGCTTTTTTTGGTTGGGAGACTTTTGATGACTGTTTCTATTTCTTTAGGGGTTATTGGTCTATTTAAATGGTTTATCTGGTCTTGATTTAATTTTGGTATGTGGTATTTATCCAGAAAATTGTCCATTTCTTCCTGGTTTTCCATTTTTGTGGAGTATAGGTTTTTGAAGTATGATCTAATGATTCTCTGGATTTCCTCGTTGTCTGTTGTTATGTTTCCCTTTTCATTTTTGATTTTGTGAATTTGGGTGCTCTCTCTTTGCCTTTTGGTTAATTTGGCTAGGGGTTTGTCTATCCTGTTGATTTTTTTCAAAGAACGAACTCTTTGTTTCATTGATTTTTTTGTATTGTTCTCTTGTTTTCTATTTCGTTGATTTCAGCCCTCAATTTGATTATTTCCTGGCGTCTATTTCTCCTGGGTGAGTTTGTTTCTTTTTGTTCTAGAACTTTCAGTTGTGCTGTTAATTCATTTGTATGAGATTGCTCCATCTTCTTTATGTGTGCATTTAGAGCTATGAATTTTCCTCTTAGCACTGCTTTCATAGTGTCCCATAAGTTTGGGTATGTTGTACTTTCATTTTCATTGAATTCTAGGAACTCTTTAATTTCTTTCTTTATTTCTTCCTTGACCCATTGATGTTTCAGGTGGGCATTATTCAGTTTCCATGAATTTGTGGGTTTTCTATAATTTTTGTTGTTGTTGAGGTCTAACTTTAAGGCATGGTGGTCTGATAAGATACAGGAGGTTATTCCAATTTTTTTGTATCTGTTGAGATTTGTTTTGTGTCCAAGCATGTGGTCAATTTTTGAGAAGGTTCCATGGGGTGCTGAGAAGAAGGTATATTCTTTTGTGTTAGGATGGAATGTTCTGTTGATATCTATTAGGTCCATTTGAGTCATAACATCTGTTAGGTCCTTTATTTCTTTGTTAAGTTTCAGTCTGGTAGATCTGTCTTTTGATGAGAGTGGTGTGTTAAAATCTCCCACTACTAATGTGTGGGGTTTGATGTGCGTTTTAAACTTTAGTAGTGTTTCTTTTATGAATGTGGGTGCTTTTGTATTTGGAGCATAAATTTTTAGAATCGAGACTTCATCTTGGTGGATTTTTCCCATGATGAATATGTAATGTCCATCCTGATCTCTTTTGATTGATTTTAGTTTGAAGTCTATTTTATTAGATATTAGGATAGCTATACCAGCTTGTTTCTTAGGTCCATTTGCTTGGAAAGCCTTTTCCCAGCCCTTTACTCAGAGGTAGTGTCTGTCTTTGAAGTTAAGGTGTGTTTCTTGTATGCAGCAGATGGATGGGTTCTGTTTTCTTATCCATTCTGTTAGCCTGTGTCTTTTTATAGGTGAGTTGAGACCATTGATATTGATGGATATTAATGACCAGTGATTGTTAATTCCTGTTATTTTTTGTGGTTGTGTTGTGTTGTCCTTCTGTGGTGTATGTTGGTGTGAGATTATCTATTGCTTGATTTTTCATGGATGTGTTTAGCTTCTTTGGGTTGGATTTTCCCTTTTAGTGCTTTCTGTAGGGCTGGGTTTGTGGACAGGTATTGATTAAATCTGGTTTTATCCTGGAATATTTTGTTTACTCCGCCTATGGTGATTGAGAGTTTTGCTGGGTACAATAGTCTGGGTTGGCATCCGTGGTCTCTTAGTGTCTGCATGAGATTTGTCCATGATCTTCTAGCTTTCATAGTCTCTATTGAGTAGTGTGGTGTTATTCTGATGGGCTTGCCTTTATATGTTACTTGGTCTTTTTCCTTTGTAGCTCTTAATATTTTTTCTTTGTTCTGTGTTTTTAGCGTTTTGATTATTATGTGTTACAGAACAGCCTATTTGGTGTTCTGTAAGCTTCTTGTATCTTCATAGGTATTTCTTTCTTTAGGTTAGGAAAGTTTTCTTCTATGATTTTGTTGAATATATTTTCTGTGCCTTTGAGTTGGTATTCTCCTTCTTCTATCCCTATTATTCTTAGGTTTGGTCTTTTCATGGTGTCCCAAATTTCCTGGACGTTTTTTGTTACGACTTTTTTGTCTTTAGTGTTTTCTTTGACTGAGGAATCTATTTTCTCTATCGTGTCTTCCGTGTCAGAGATTCTCTGTTCCATCTCTTGCAATTGGTTGGTTATGCTTGTTTCTGTAGTTCCTTTTCGTTTAGTCAGGATTTCTATTTCCAGCATTCCCTCAGCATGTGTTTTCTTTATTGTCTCAAATTCATTTTTCAGATCTTGGAATGTTTCTTTCATCTGTTTAATTGCTTTTTCTTGGCTTTCTTTGATTTCTTCCCATTTTTTGTTTGTTTTTTCTTCCATTTTTTTAAGGGAGTTTTTTATTTCCTCTTTAATGGAGTTTTTCATTTCCTCTTTAAGGGAAGTTTTTATTTCCTCTTTAAGGGAGTTTTTCATT
Organism: Peromyscus leucopus; assembly: GCF_004664715.2. Classification (NCBI taxonomy): domain Eukaryota; kingdom Metazoa; phylum Chordata; class Mammalia; order Rodentia; family Cricetidae; genus Peromyscus; species Peromyscus leucopus. The sequence continues at coordinate 33,926,561 of NC_051067.1, forward strand.
TCCTCTTTAAGGAAAGTTTTTATTTCCTCTTTGAGGGAATGTTTTATTTCTTTTTTAAGGGCCTCTATCATTTTCTTAAAGTCATTTTTAGGGTTGATTTCTTCTGTTTCTTCTGTCATGGTATGTTCAGGTCTTGCAGGTATAGAATCACTAGGTTCTGATGTTGCCATATAGGTCTTTATTTTGTTGCCTGTATTTTTGCACTGGCATCTACTCATGTCTTCCTCTGTGCGGAGCAGGTGGTGTCTGTGTCTGAGAGTGCCTCTCTTGTTCTAATTTTTAGTCTTGGTTTAGTAGGAGTTCTTGGTTAAATTGGTGCTATTGGGCTATTTCTTCAGGGGCAGCTGATCTCATTCGGTGAAGTATATACTTATGATTCTGGTGATCTGGTTTGGTGGCTGGGCAGCGCCTTCTTCTGTGTTCCCAGGTCACGTTTTGTCCATTCGTCAACTCCTCAGCTGATCTTGTTTCTTCAGACTTCCAACTGTAGGCATCTAAATCGTCTCCCAGATGGGTTTCAGCTGAGTGGGGTAGTCTCACCAACACCTCCAAGTTGTTGGGTTTAACAGGATCAGCAGCTGGGCCCTGGGTTGTCCTCAGACAGAGTGTTCAGATTCATTCTGGTTCCGTCCCACGGGGATAGCTTCTTCTCCAGGTGTTGGGGTTAGAGGCGTCCCTGTTCCAAGCTGTGTCTGCTTGTCTCTGTAGCCAGGCCTGTCTACCTCTGCCATCTGCCGCCAGGCCTGTATGTCCCTGTCAGCTGCCGCTGGGTCTGTCTGCCTCTGCGGGCCACCCCCGGGGTTGTATGTCTTTGCCAGCTGCTGCAGGGCCTGTATGTCTCTGCCGGCTGCTGCCGCGGGCCTACTTACCTCTGCTTGTCACTGCCGCAGGGCCCGTCTACCTCTGCAGGCCGCCACCGGGCCTGTATGTCTCTGCTGGCTGCGGAAGGGCCTGTATGTCCCTGTTGTCCGCTGCCGGGCCCGTCTACCTCTGCAGGCCGCCATCGCGGGCCTACCTGCGTCTGCTTGACTCCGCTGGTCCTGTCTACCTCTGTGGGCAGCTGCTCGGCCTGTATGTCTCTGCTGGCTGCCAAAGGGCCTGTATGTCCCTGTAGGCTGCCGCCGCCGCCGCGGGCCTACCTGCGTCTGCTTGTCTCCACAGGTCCTGTCTACCTCTGTGGGCAGCTGCTGGGCCTGTATGTCTCTGCTGGCTGCTGCTGGGCCTGAATGTCCCTGTCGACCGCTGCCGCAGGCCTGTCTACCACTGCAGGCCGCTCTCCTGTTTTTATTATATAGTGTTATTTACCAGTTATGTATCTGTGTACGTCTTTAGGTGTGTGCATGCTTGTGTGTAGCCCAGAGATTAATTGCACATGTGATTCTTCGAGAGATGTCTCTGAGTGGTCTGAGAATTTCCAATTGGCCAGGCAAGCATTTTATCAACTAAGCTATCTGTGCAGTCTTTCAACTAGTCTGTGTTTTAAGCCAGACATGGTGACTCATGCCATTCAGGATGTTAAGGTAGAAGGATCATAGTAAGTTTGAGTCTAACCTGGGCAACATTAGTAAGAGCTGTTCAGGATTAACGAGTGAGACCTTTCTTCTCCTCACTTCAACTTTTATTACCACCACCACCCCTCCCCCCACCTCCCCCACAGACACACTCACACATGCCTTAAAACTGAGCCCTTTACTTTTCTTGGTTGTGCAACCTGGGAGTGCTCACCTCATTCTTAGTGTTGACCGTGAGTCTCTCCGCACCATCTGGCACCAGAGTCTTTCTTTCTCCAACCTGACACTGAGTTCCTTGACCAAGAGCCTTCTTGTTCCCTCTTGCCTTGATTCCTGGCAACCACTAAACACTTCCTGCATCTGAACTTGAGTACTGTGCCTGCCTTTCGGTTGGAATTACATCATTTTAGTTCTCTTGTGACTTGCATTTTACACTTAATGTTGCATCTTTATGTTTCTCCCAAGGTGTAGCATGTGACAGATTTCGTTTTTTTAAGCCAGATATTATTCCAATTTATGTATATACCAAACTTGCTTTTTGTATTCTAATTCTGATCAATGTTTGTATTGCTTTGGCAATTTTGCTGTTGAATACTGTTTACTGAAAACCTTGTTAAACACATATGTATTTAAGTCCTTCCGTATAGCTCTTTTCTTTCGATGCTCAGAGCGGAGTGTCTGGATCGTATCACAGCTCTGCTCTCTTCTGGAGGAACCACTGTGCTGTTTTCTGTAGCCTCCGTGTTGTTTCACATTTCCATAGCCTGCAGAATTTTGTTTGCTCCTTACTTGAGAGTTGGTTAGTGGACATCCTCAAAGCATCAGAATAATTCTCCATTCAAGTGTATAGTCAGCAGAAGACTAATCTTAATTTCTCCATGTACAAAGCCGTGAATATTACCGGCTTTCATTCTGTGATGTCTATCTGCCTCCTTTCTCTTTACACCATAGTTTTTGGGTAGATGCAGTATGAGGCATTATCCTCAACTGTAGTCAAAAAGATCACCTTAGTAGTAGGTAGAATCTTGTGTGCAGGTACCCAGGGAATAAAATTTAAGGTCCCCAATGACTGAAATAAGAGAAAACAATATAAGAATCACCAGCTGTTTCACCCTAGAGTCTTATTCTGAACATGAAAGTGCACTGGCAGTAGCAGTTGTGATTTCTCAGAGTGAAGACGAGATCTGTAGGCCTGCAAGCACCACTATGTATCTGCAGACACTTTGATTAGTTAATTTCTTTAGAGTCATTTATTTATTTATTTATTTATTTATTTATTTATTTATTTATTTATTTAATTTTTTGGTGTTTTCGAGACAGGGTTCAGAAAAGGGCATCTGTTGGAACTGGAGTTAGGGATGATTGTGAGCTGCCATGTGGGTGCTGGGAACCAAAAGTGGATCTTCCTAAGAGCAACAAGTGCTCTAAATTGTGGAGCCCCTGATGGATTATTTTCAATGTGAATATTTTTTTCAATTTAAAATAAAATAAAATACCAAAAACAAAACTAAATTGATAATAGACTAAAGAGATGATTCTGCAGTCAAGTTCACTTGCTTCTCTTATAGAGAGGACCACAATTAGTTTCCCAGCATCCATGTTGGGTGGTTTACAACTGCCTGTAACTGTAGCTCCAGGGGTCTTAATGCCTCTTCTGGCTACTGTTGGCACCCCCCCCCATATATATATGTACAGACAGACATAAATAAATAAAAATAAAATAAATTTGTGTTCTGAAAAAGTAAGTTGATAATGGTGGTATGTCTCCCCTTTACATTTCCCCAAATAAATAAGAATAACTCAGTGACAAGTCAAGGAAAAACATGGCACTTGTCGGTCTTCGTTCAGAAGCACTTTCGTTGGTTGATGGAGGTAGAACAGTTCTGAGCGGCTGCAGAGACTTCCTTCTTCGTATTCTGCTTACAGAGATGGTGGATTTGTATGCTGTGTCTGCCAAAGATTTTCTTTAATAGATGAATTTTAGAAATATTTGAGACCAATTTTTAAAATATGATCTAAGCTAACATTTAAAATACAATTAAAGTGAATTATCTTCCCCCAGAACATTGGAAATGAGCCACACTTCTACCCTCCTCTCTCCTTTCCACACTTTCGCGCTTCTGGAGGGTTCCTGTGTTGGACGGGGCCTGTGCCCTATATGGTAATAATGTCTTTAGCCAGGAGGAACAGTTTCTGTGGTAGTATTAAGCTGCATTTCCAATCTGTGTTTTTCTCATCGGGTTCTATTAGCTAAATTGTGTAGGTTTATTTTGTAGCTGTAAAAATTAGAATAATGTCCTTGGTGAGTATGTTTGAAGTTTTTAATCTCTATTTCTTTTTCTTTTGATTTTCCACAAATTCAGAAGCTTAAACAGTTCTCTACACAGTTCCTTCTACAGGGCCTTTGTTGAATTCCTGCTCTTTAATCTTTTTCTGTTTTGATGTAAGGACTATTTTGTTCATTATTTTTATCTCGTATGACCCAATACCAAGTATTCTAAAAGTTGGCAACTAGAAAAATTGCAAATGTGAAAGATTGTCCCACAGTTGGATGGGTGGCACACAGCTGAATTTTAGGCCAGCCTGGGCTACCCAGTGAGACTCTGTCTCCAGAAACTTTTTTTTATGGTTAAAGACAGTCTAAAATTTAATTGTTTCTTTAGTGTTCCTGATGGATGTTACTAAATACATTGGTTATTTGGTCCATGTGTCTCTACTTGAAACTTTTTCTCTGTATCTTCCTGTCTTAGTCTTACAGTCTGAGGATCAAATGGTCCAGTTTGCAAGCTTGTCACAATCTCTAGAACAAAAGTGTTCCATTTTACGCATAAAGCAGTATCTCTCCAGGAATACTAAGTACATTTCCTTGATTGGAATTTTGTCCCATGTACTTTCCTGGGCTAATGGCAGTTTCCATGTGAATGCTGAGTGTCAACTGACTTTGGTTGAACGTATTTCTCAGACTCATTCCCCTTTTGTTGAACAGGGGAATGGAATGTTTAAATGAGCCATGCTGTGTGCTCTGGGACAGGTGCTAGCCCGAGTTACCTTTGAGCTTTCCAGATTATATAAGAGAAAAGTAGATTCTTGAACAAAATCTCAATCTCTCCCTCCCTCCCTCCTTCCCCAAAAGGGTTAGATTAATTGCTGGATGGAATCTACCCCAAAACAGTATAATTCATCCCCTTCTCTCAGACAGCCAAATACATCTCAGTACCCCTCATAACCCACACACAATCTTTAATTTTATTTATTTATTAAAGTAATTTTATTGCTTGAGTACATAGAACAGATTTATGTGTCTAGACCGAAGATCAAGGAGGACAAAGGGGAGAAAATGAGTGAGAAACTGGTTTTAGTACTGCTCTTCAGCACCTACTCACACAACTCTCCCTGCTAACGGAGCTGCCATCCCCATAGCTAAGGTCAACATGATGCACATGAGTGCACCAAACTGAGTGAGGATCCAGAATCAGTTCATAGTACTTAACCACGGTGGTGAATGACAGTTCAGACTCAGACATCCAAGGAAGAACTGGCCAACATGAGGAAATACCTTTCTGGTCCAAACTTGCTATAATTCATTCCCGTACTCCTAGACAGCCATACACACCTCAGCAGCCTCACCTGCACATATTCAGTAGTAAAACATGACCTTTGGGGATATCACATCACCACTTCCAGAACAGGAACACTCAGAGTCTCATCCAGTTCCAAGACCAGAATCTCTGGGTGGTCCTTGGTCCCTCTCTCAGGTCTGTAGTAGTCCTTCATGGTTATGAAATGTTTAGTTCAAGAGGAACTCATTAATATTGTTCACAGTACTGAAGCAAGCAGAGCGGTGATTACTGCTAGCAACTCTCACTTTGAAAGAAGGGTGGTAGGAAATGATAGAAGAGCTCATGGATTTGAGAGAGAGTCTGGCAATTTGGGAGAAGCTGGGGTGGGGAGAGGAAGGTGTGGAAATGATGAAAATCAATACTGGTATGAGAGTCTCAAAAAACAAAACCAATACTCATGAAGCAGAAATGAACTCCCGCCCCTCTGCCAACCTCTAATCAAAAGACCTTTTCAGTGGCTGCATCTGTAGTACCCTATGTCCCCTCACCATCCTGAAAAGTGGAGCTTGGACCCCTTAAATGCAGGCTGCTTCCTAAGAAGATGAAGAATCTCCGTGTACAGGATCCCTGCTGCCTTAACCTTAGCTTCCCCCTTTTCTTGGCCTTTTCATTGAGCCAGTTGTTGAAAAGATGCATTTTTGCTTCCTCTGGCATTCCTCTTCTGTCTTCAAAGTAAGTGATGGAAAAGGGGGATAGGAGAAGCCACTTCAGCATGTTCTGTGACAGAATTGTTAGAGAACTGTGTCCTTCACTTGGAGATGTCTTCAAGATTTAAGGTGGAATCAAGAATTAGCAGCAGGAAAAGAAAAGCCTTGAAATAAATGGAACAAACAAATCCCTTACAAAGCCTGTGTGATGGGCAGGAATTCCATTAGTATATTACCAACAGTACAGTGTTCACATATTATCACAGAACTGTTTTCTCTTATATATAAAAAAGGAAAAGCAGCACCGTTCAGGTAACAAAACAGAAACTGAGGTTATACTGTGGCTATTCTGTGTCAAATTAGATGCCAGGACAGCAAGAAAGAAATAGAGGAGGAGGGATTCAGGTGGCTCAGCCTGCAACTTTGCCTCTGTTGCCAGATAGCATCAGTGGTAAACAAGGGGTTGTCACCACCTCCTGATAAGTTCTTCCCAACTGACTCATCTCAAAAGTGGGTGTGTTAGTTACTTTTCTATTACTGTGATAAAACGCCATGGCCAAGGGAAGTTATAGGAGAAAAGAGGTTATGATTCCAGGCTTATGATTCTATAGTAGTCCATGATAGCAGAGCAAATGCATGGTGGCATGAGCAGAAAGCCGAGGGCTTACATTCTGAACCACAGCAGGAGGTAGAGAGAGCAAACTGCAGATGGTGTGTGTTTTGAAACCTCAAAGCCTGCCTCCAATGATATACTTCCTCCAGCTAGGCCACACCTCCCAGACCTACCTAAACAGCACCACCAACTCAGCACCAAGTATTCTGATATCTGATACTATGGGACCATCTCATTCAGACTACCATGTTTGATGTGCTGGGAATGAACACAGGATTTCCAGCCCATGCTGGCAAATACTCTACCGTGAAGATATATGCTAGCCTCAACATTTGAGTTCCTAAATTGACTTATTTCCTTTCTCTGAGATATATTTTTCTTTTTCCAGACTTAATATTTCTAAAAATATCATAGTCTTTTATAAGTGATTGAATTAGTTACTTAATGGGGGTCATTAAAAAAAGATTTCTTTAGTTTCCTGCATGTATATGTGTGAATCTTATACATGGTTGGTGCCCTCAGAGGTCAGGAGAGTCTTGGATCCTCTGGAACTGGAGTTCCATATGGCTGTGCAGTCCCTTGTGGGTATTGGGAACCAAACCTGGGTCCTCTGCAAGAGCATCTAGTGCTCTTAATTCCTGAGCCATCTCTCCAGCCCACAGAGATAGTGGTTTTAAAAATCATCCTAACCTCCTTTCCCAGAACTGATCTTTATCAAAGACCTGGGAAGGAAATACTCTCTTCTCACATACCTTGTCTGACATGCCTTGGGATATCAACGTGATCACCAGGGGACTGGACAGCACAGAGCTTTGCCATTCATTTTGTCTCTCTGGTAATAGTACTCTCACATGTTAGACATCTATCTGAAATTAGCTTCCTAGTTTCAGGACACTTGAAATATAACAATATCCCCCCTTTCTCAGGATGTTTTGACCAATGTTAGAACAATACCTTGTATCCTAGGTGCCAAAATTGGGTACCTCTTGAATAGTATAGAATTAGCTCCAACAGTATTTCCTGTAGATTTCACCTTGGCAGAGGTCAGGCTTTAGAGCTGCCAAGGAAGCAAAAGCAATAGTTGTTGCTGTTCCTTCTTTTAAGCTGTAGCTTGAAGTCCATTCTTCAGAGTGTTAGGTTGGTATGTAATGGTGGGTCCTTATACCTACAGATAAGTGTAGTCCTCATCCAGTGTCATCGAGGAAAATTCTCTTCATTTTCTTTTTTAAATTTATTTTACATACCAACCACAGTTTGCCCTCCCTGTCTCTGTGGTTTTCCCATCATGATCTTGAAACCCTTGCTCATACAATCCCTCTTCCCTCTCTTCAACTGGACTCCAGGAACTCTGCCCAGTGCTTAGCAGATCTCTGCATCTGCTTCCATCAGTTAATGGATGTAGGTTCTATGATGACAGTTAGGGTAGTCATCAATCTGATTATAGGAGAAGGCCAGTTCAGGCACCCTCTCCACTATTGCCAGGAGTCTTAGCTGGGGTCATCCTTGTGGGTTCCTGTGAATTTCCCTCACACCAGGTTTCTCCCTAACCCCATTATGGTCCCCTCTAATCAAAATATCTCTTCCATTGCACTCCCTCTCCATCCTGCCCCTAACTCGACCATTCTGATCCCTCATGTTCCCATCCCCCATCATCTCCCCTCCACACACACACCGCCCCCAGTTTACCCAGGAGATGTCATCTATTTTTCCCTTCCTAGGGCAATCTATACGTCCCTCTTAGGGTCCTCTTTGTTACTTAGCTTCTCTGGGGCTTTGTAGCATAGGCTGGTTATCCTTTGCTTTACATCTAATATCCACTTAAGAGTGAGAAACTTCTCCTTTCACCAGAGCCCAATATGGAAAGCCACAACATTCAAATTGCAGAGATGTGGAGCTCAGTTTATGATGCAACTCCCATACATCATTTTATGGCTCAGTAGTCATTGTGGAATAGGAGTGGAATGATGGTCAGAACCAGGAGCAACAGGGAATTTGCTGTGACATTGTGTCTTCTGGGAATGTGAGAAACTATACCCATGCCTCACCAGCATGACTTCCTAAACATGAACTGAACAAGGACAACAGACATGCTAACATGGAGGGAGGGAAAGCCCACAAGACTTCAACCCTACACAAAGAACTACAGACAATTAGAGAGGGCTGGGGGTGGTTGGGGGAAGGTGGGGGAAGACATAGTCTTCTCTAGGGAAGACATACCAACTGGTCATCCAATACCAAATGGTCAGCCCTGAAAAACTTACATACAAGTAACATTATACAGACTGAGCAGGGTGTGTGTGTGTGTGTGTGTGTGTGTGTGTGTGTGTGTGTGTGTGTGTGTGTGTGTGTTTAGTAACGATTAATGAAAAAAGGAGGCCATGAGTTTGAAAAAGAACAATGAAGGATATATGGGAGAGTTCAGAGGGAAGAAAAGGAAGGGGTATGGTCCAATCTCAAAATATAAAAGAAATAGTTTAAAAAACAGTAGTGGCAGGACAAGCTAGTTTAACTTTAGAGAAAGTTCTTGTTGCTAAACATGGTGTCTTCCTTCTCCCTATGTGTGTCTTACTGAGGACTTCCCTGTTTAGCACATCTCCTTACTGAGTGGAGAGTGATGACTGATAACTTGTCCAATCCATTATGAAATCTCCAGTAGCATCAAGTATTGCAGATATTTTAGTGGTATACTAGGACTGTGTTAAAGGCGGTGGCACACAATGAAACTTGCTGCATGCTTCTGAAGGCAACTGCAAGGTTTTTATTTGCATGTGTATGTATGTGGTGTCTGTAGATACATGGACACATGTAAAGGCCTGGGGAGGTGCTTTATTTTATAGGTCTCTTCCTTATTCCTTTGGGACAGTGTCTTTCATTGAACCTGGAGCTAGGCTGGTGGCCCAGATCCTCAGCAGTCTTCCTGTCTCCATCTTGCCACACTGCGTGGTTAATAGTTGAATGGGTGGCTACACCTAGCTTTTTAAATGAGTGTTGAGGATTTCAACTTAAATCCCCACTGTTGTGTAGCAAGGACTCTTCCTCAGTAAGGCATCTCACCAACCCCAACTATAAGGTTTTTAAAGGCTCATGCAATCAGTCTGTAGTCTCATATAGTTTTGGGGTCATTAGAGCAGTACAGAATACAATTTGTGCTGTGGGAATTTCTGATAAGATGGACTGGGTCCAAGGCTGGGGTTATAATAGCACAAGCTTAGGGTATTTGAAGTCCTGGGTGTGGTCTCCAGCATCACAGAAAGAAAGGAGGGAGGAAGGAATTGAGTCTGACTTGGTTCTGTGTAGCTTTGGGTACAATTTATAATCCTTTTGAGCTTTAGTTTGCTTTATGAAAGATGCAGATAATGAATGCCTCTTGCATCTTTATTATGTAAAATGCCTAACTTAATGTCTGGCAAGCATGCAGCAATCTTCTTTGGTGTTATTAGCTGCCATTCCTGCCAAAATTATTTTAAAGGTCTTGAATTTTATGGAAATCGATGGGTACTGGCCATAAGAATAATCCTTTCAGGTAAAAGGGATGGAGATGAAATCCATGGGAATGAAAATCCATTAATTCAGCCTCTTGAAGTAAAGAATGGAGCTAATAGGGATGGAGTAAAGGAAATGGCGGTGCAATCTGTATAATGTCATTTTTAACACCTAGGAGAAGGAGGTCCGGAAAGGGCACAATGGAAGATGATGCAGAGTTATCCCGGAAGCGTTGGCTTTAGAGAGAGCAGGAGTCAGTGACAAGGGTGGAAGGCAGTATGTGGTGGGAGAGTCCTGCTCTCAGAAAGCCGAAGCCTTCCTGATTCTGGAGCCTCACTTCTGCTCTTTTCTGGTGCTCTGGCAAACGGGCATCTTTATTACCTGAATACCTCATCAGCCTGCTGCTAGCATCTCCTGTATTTGCTTGATAGTTCAAACACTTGGTCCTTTTTCCTTGGAAAAATCCTTTAAAATCCTGATGAGGAGGCACAGTAGGTGCTGTTTAACAGCCAGGTCTGTCTCAACCTGTATCCTGTGAACATTTTGTTTTTTGAATTTTTCTTTTCCTTTTGCATGATGATACCTCAGTACAGAAGAACACAGCTAGATAACAGTGTGGCTTTTCCAAGTCGTAGTGCTCTCTGAGAGCTTATTATTTTGTCACACTTGAAGCTTCTAAAAAAATTTTATATTCTACCAACTGATTAAAAATAAGTTAGGATTAAAGTATATGGAGAGACTGCAGTGCCCTATTTCAGTAACTAATACTTCAGTCATAATGCTTTATTCTCAAATAGGTTTTGCATATTCAAATTTATTCTCTCCCAAGAATCAAGGAGAAGCAGGAGCTTAAGTCCTATTAGGTTTCTCACTCTGCCCCCTCTTCATTAAAAACAAATAATATGGGCTATGTTTTAGAGTGTGGCTATGGCTTCTAAATTATTTCAGAACTTATAGTATCTAAGTTTTTTGAAAAGACTGTGCTGTAAAGGTTTGCTTTCATTTGCTTCATATGGTCAGGTATTGAGTCAGTACATATCCTGTGTTCCAGTCTTTTGGGATATCATGATTTTTGAACCTTCATTGTTATCCCATTTGTTTAGGTTATATAGTCTAAAAATATTCTACTGCATATGTTCTTTCAGGCTTTGGGGCTATGCTGCTGAGTTCAATCTAATCTCTCCCTGCTCTGGAGCCTGGTAGTGTCTTTTGGCCAACGGCCAATTCACAAGATGTGTAGGTGTGTTGGGCTTTCTCTTCTGTCCCCACAGCCAGGGTCTGGGGAGGGCTTCCTGCATCCTTGCAGTTCAGTGGCCACCTCAGTTTGGTTTTGGCTTTTAGCAGTGAGCCTTCAAAGAGCTTTTGTGTTCTGACAGTTGAAAAACTGGCTCAGAGTTCTTACTCTTGGACAATTGTTTAATTGCTTAAGGACAATTGAAACTGTCTATTAAGAATTCCCTTATTTTAAAGGAGGTTTGAAGTGTTGAAATGCTTGGTTAACACAGTTCCTGGTGACTGCAAAAAAAGTTGTTTTGAAACATCAAAAAAACTCATTCTTTTCTGCTTTGGCACTGTGTGTCCCCCCCCCAACAGACCCTTCCTATTAGTTAGACATAAGACTTACTGCCTGAGTTGGTCCTGTTGTGGCATGCTTACAGAAGTATGCACCTTACATACAGAAATGTGCACTTTAGAATTGGTAAGTTTAAGGTTACTATCAGTAGTAAGCTTTTTTTTTAGATCAATGGCTGAGAATGCATCTATCTTATTCAAAGAAAATTAAGAATCTCAGAATGTCTCATCAACACCTTGGGGAAGAGCAGTTGAGTGAAGAGTATTTTGAACTCCTAATGGAGTATTTCTATTCCCTGGCTTTTCTGACTATTAGAAATGTTTTAGGATATTACTTATTTCCACATTTTCATAAGCAGTTTTTCATGGAGAGGCTGTGCTTCTACCATTATTCAGTAAGACAGTAGGAAAATGCCATTTGGTTTCCACTCCTGGTTTTAAGCTAAGCCACCCTCAGTACATCTTTTCTACAGAGTTTGACTGGTACTTCAAATTCACCAGCAGTAAAAACTTTTCTACGTGGTTTACCTGTATCATTCACCCGTGTTTTATTTCAAACAGTACTTTCCTTTCCTTCTTTCCATTTTCCCTTCCCGACCCTGTTCTCTGAAGAGGTATCCCGTAAGAAGCAACCCTAATCAGAAGTCTTAGTGGCTTTTCTCAAGATTGTCCATGGGCTTTTCAGTGCCTTTCATGTGGACGGACAAAGAAGAGGAGAGCAGGGTCCCTGAAGTAGTGTTAGAACTTGAAGTGGCAGCTTGCCTGAACAGTGTTGATTTCAGTGAATGACAGTCACAGGGGAATCCCAGAGCCCTGGGAACACTTGAGGAAAAGGAAGAGAGCACACTGGCCTCCAGTGTACCCAGCACAGCACTGGGAATAGAGTTCCAGAATTCGAAACAGAACGAGTCATATGAGGTGACACATTTTGCCAGTAGACTCAGCAAGAAGATGAGAAACAGAAAACAGATGATAGCAGGAATGCAAAGTACAAGTCTGGGCCAGTCCAGACAGGAAGCCTGACTTCAGAGCCTCAGAACTACAGCAGAGAAGTACACAGTTTAAAGAAATGCTTCTATGTAGGAGAGTAAGTGCTCTCAAGTTATGCTGTGTTACCCTAGCTCCTGCTGGATGAGGACCTTCTTTCTTTCTTTGTATGTAGCGAGGATGATTTCTGTTCTTGTTTTGGGGTGTTTGTTTTTTTGTTTTTGATACTAGAATGCTGGAAATGGAACCCAGAGCCCCATTTCTGCTAAACATAGTCTCTGCCACCCCACCCCAAGTATGTTTGATGCACATTTATTCCAGGGGCATGTTCATAGGGAAGAACCACAGAGTTGGTGTCTGGCAGGCCTGGACTTGAACCCAAGCTGTTCTATGACTTTGAGCTACTCACATGTCTGACTTTTTGAGGTAGATTCCCGTTCTGTGTGGTGGACATTGTTGATAATATGCTCTGCACTCCCCAATCCCCAACCCCTCACTGCATAGACAAGGCTAAAGGAGATCCAGTGTGCCTAATCTAACAGATTTCTCCTTTGTCAGGAGGAAACAGAAGGGTTATCCTTTGTGGACAGCACAGCCAAGCATCATTCAAAAATTATAGAAGGCACTCAATTTTTTAAATTAAATATAAGGTGCTTGGGAGAAACAGTGTTGAAAGTTAATGATAGTGGTTGTTTAAATAATAAAACATATTTCCAAGTGTACTTGTTACTGTTCCCTAGAGTTATATGTAAAACTGTCAGACATTAAGCATTGTTGGTTTGACTACTAAGGAGAGTGATTCATATCTATCTCACAGTTACATACCAGTAAAATGCTGGTAACATTCATTTATCAAATTCTGTTTTTTGCAATGTGGAAATTTAAAGCATTTGTGTAATAGTGGTCTTTTGAGATCCTTGTTCTTTATAGTAGATACTGAACCACTGAGGTTAGACAACTTCTGTTTTGTTCAGTGTTTTTAGACTTCACCTTTTTGTGTATTAAAAATTGTCTCTTTTATTTGGTAATTCCTTCATTTAAATTGTATTTCAAAACTAACAGAATCAATATTCTAGTGTGTACAAGTAACTTTTTACCCATGGCTGAAACTCCTGGGACATGACTCAGTTTACATTTCCCACCACTACTGTTGTCATCCTCTTTGTTTTCTTTCTCTTGCTAATGGAACTCCCAGAATGCACAGGAGCATCTTCATATTTTCCTCTTAAGAGTGAAAAATAATCTGAAATTTTCTGAAAGTCTTTAGTTTTCTAAAAATGCTGTTGTCTATTCATTGATTTTTAAATCATTAGTTAAAAGTTCAATGAATAATCTAATATTCCTAAAAAGCTACATATAAATAATACTAAAAATTTTCTAGTTATTTGATGGCAAAAAAAAAATACTGGTAGTTTACAAAAAAAAGTGCTGTGTATTGAATTTCCTTTGATTAATCATGGAGTTTATAAACTTGGGTTCTCATAGAAACGTGTGTTTAATCATTTAAAGTGTTTATAAACTTTGCTCCTTGTAGATTTGTATGTTTAGGATAATCTGTGGCTTTTTGTGATCATTCTCTCACAGTTAAAAGTCACAAGGATTATTAACTCTGCTCCTCATGGATGTTAAATATGAGTCATGTAGATAATTATTTTTGTATCTCCTATAAATTAAGCAAATGTTACTAAAATGTCACTGCACTGTTTGTTTGCCTGTCAGTCTGTGTATGCCCAGTCTTTAAGGTTTTGAGCCTTGTTTATTGTCTCCCTTTAAACAGGTGTCTCAATGCTTGTACCTACTGCAAAACGAAGCACGCCAGAGGAAACCTGGCCAGCTACCCCATTGATGAGCTTGTAGAGAGAGCCAAGCAATCCTTTCAAGGTAAGAGTTTCTAGAATTATCTATGAAGTCAGTCTTCTTAACAAATCATATTCAGCTGAAGAGATGGCTCAGTGGTTGAGAGTACTGGCTGCTCTTCCAGAGGACCTGAATTCAATTCCCAGCACCCACATGGTAGCTCATGACTGTTTTTAATTCCAGTTCCAGAGGATCCAACACCCTCACACAGACATATATGCAGGACAAACACCATAAAAAGAAATTAAAAAAAAAAAAAGTCACATTCATCTTCTAACCAATACTTCCTTTTAGAAAGGTTCCAGTTTCTTTAGCTGTCTGAAGCTTAAATGTGTCTGCTCAGCTAGCAGAGGATAGTACCCGGTTAATCGTTCAAGCTGTGTTTATTTTAATTGTGGTCCTATATGACTTTTGTGTTTAAGCACTCTCAGGTAAGCAACACATTGCAGCATCACCCATCTCTAGCTACGGAAAAGGGAAAATAAGGGATGAATGAGTGGAAGAGAGAACTTAATCAGTCAGTCAATCAGTCATCCACACAGCTCTGAAATTTTTAAGGATTTTTGTGGGGTGAATGAAATCCATAGCTGTGGGTCCAGGGAGTAGTGTACTAGGGAGAGTTGTGAGAGGAGCAGGCTGCCTGTGTTGTACTGCCCTCTGAATCACTGCCTCCTGCCCTCAGCAAATAGCACGGCTTATCTTTAGCATGAGTCACAGTTGTTTTGACACATAACTGCCTAATCCATGAACTTCCTCTTTTGTCTTTGTTTTTAGTCTGTCTATATAACAGTGGTGTGTTTTTACATCCAACATGTGGGTAGTCTATTGTCTCCTCCTCTTGTGGGTTAATGGTTACTGGCAATGTTCTTTTCCTATTAGCAAGTAACCTGGAAAACTGCGTTCCGTGCTTAAACCCTGAATGTCACAGTACTTGCATTCCAAACACATTTCTTTATTCAGTCTATTTAAAGCTTTTATCAACATGAATTTGGAATGTTTCATGTAATAGAGAAAAACATACCCTTGGCTCATTTATTGTCATAAAAACCAAGTTTTTAACCATTTATTTTTAACTTACTTCTTTTCCATGTTTACATTCAACAGGTGCTGTTGAGAAACAAAGAGAGCTTATTGGTTTTTGGTAACATTCTGTTTTTAGTGTTAGTTTTTTGTGCGTGTGTTCTGGGAAACCCTGGGAGATTGTCTTTTCTGCAGTAAGATTCCTGGAAGTATTTTAAGAAGGGGCACAAGTTTGGATAGAAACTTTCTCTATGCACCTGGTTATCTTGGCTGACACTTTTGACTGGTACTCGTCTTTCCATGTGTCTCTCTGATAATGGAGATATTAAGTGTGTCTGCTCTATATATGAACCACTGTAGTTGGAATTTTCTTTGGGCCGCCAACCAGCCCCTAAAGACACTGAGATTTATTATTAATTATGAACGCTCAGCCTTAGCTTAGGCTTGTTCTACTAGTTCTTTTAACTTAATTTAACCAGTTTCTCTTCACCTACATTTTGCCTTGGGGCCTTTTCCCTTTCTTTCATTCTGTATATCCTACTTTTCTGCTGCCTCTGTACCTGGCTGGCTGGCCCCAGGTGTCTCCCTGTTTCTTTCCCTGGACTCTAAATTCCTCCTGCTACTTACTCTTCCTGCCTGGAAGTTCTGACTATACTTCCTCTCTTGCTATTGGCTGTTCAACTTTTTATTAGACCAATCAGGTGGCTTAGGCAGGCAAAGTAAAACAGCAACACATCTTTACATAATTAAAAAATGTAACATATCTCTACATAGTTAATCAAATAATCCACAACATAAACAAATGCAACCCATTTTTTCATAATTAAATAAATGCAACTCATCTTGCATAGTTAAATATTCTGCAACAAACCATTGTTAATTAGAAGTTACAGTTCCTCAACATTATAAAATTCCATAGACTTTTAAAAACCTATCTCATTTCACTTGAAAAAATCGAAAAATATGAAACTACAAAATGACTGTTTAGGAAGTGAAGAATTGTCTTCATTCTTTCATAATTGATCCTTACTTTTGATGGGATTGCATCATGACTTTATATGGGCCCACTCATGTGTTGCTGGAGAGCTTCTCTCCAGGTTCCCCAAGCCCTGCAGTCCCACAATTCACTTATAAAATAATCACTCAGACGCTTATATCACTTATAAACTGTATGGCCGTGGCAGGCTTCTTGCTAACTGTTCTTTTATCTTAAATTAACCCATTTCTATAAATCTATACCTTGCCACGTGGGTGGTGGCTTACCGGCATCTTCACATGCTGCTTCTCCTGGCGGTGGCTGCAGTGTCTCTCCCCTCAGCCTTCCGCTTCCCAGAATTCTCTCTCCTTGTCCCACCTACTTCCTGCCTGGTCACTGGCCATCAGTGTTTTATTTATATAGAACAATATCCACAGCACTCATGTCTCATATATAATTTAAGAGAAAAGAAACATGGATTTTATAAATTGGTTAGGGAACTTTTGTAATTGCTTCCAGCTCAGCAGTCTGATTTCTCTTCTGAGCAGCAGCACGAGGCAGTTTCTTCTGTGGTTAGTTGGTAGTGTCAGCTGTGCAGAGCTGGGCTAGTGACAATGAATGACTCAATTTATCCCAGATTAGCAACAGTTGGTGGCTGCTTATGGAGAAAGTTCTGGAAGATCCTGTCATTATTGTCATTAGTTATTTGTGTATTATTTTCATTCTGAACTGGATGTTAACAATGTAGGCTTGAAACTTGTTGTCTTGTTATGTATACCTTAGAGTTGAAACTGAAACCCTGGGTCTTATATTGCTGACTCAATTGACTGGCATATGGCCTTATTGCTGTAGCATTGAGGTCATTCATACCTTTACTAGGGAACCACTGTGTGCAGGAGGGCTGCTGTAGGCAGTTTGGGCTTGTAACACTGCTCTGACCAGGTGATCTGAAAAGGCTCTCTTAGCTGGAGTTTCTCCTCACTGCCATTTTAGCATTATCTGTTGTAAGAATTTTAGACAGATGTAGTTGTTGGCTGTTTGAAAGGGAATGAAGTAGATATCCTAATTTGGGTAAAACATTGTAACATCTCTAACAGATGTAAATGACTGTCACCCAATCACAGGCTTTATTTTTGCTTTAAAATATGTTTTAGGAGTAAATTCTCTATAGATGAGCTATGCAATATGACAATCACTTTTTATTTTCTAATTTTGAAAAATGTAAATTTTTGTCCCATCCTAGGAAATATCAGCTTGGAAGCTCATACTGTAAACACATTGATTAGGTAGCATTATCTTTGTTTCTGCAAAGGTCTTTTTTTTTTTTTTTTAAGGGTCTCAAGGATTCTAAAGTCTGCATTTTTAAATCATAAAAGATAATTTTACAGGCAACATAGTTGAAGAAATGTCACATTTTTCTTATTTCTATGACTTTTGTTTATCCTTGAATAACTTGTGTGCCTTTGAGCTACAACCATTCTACCAT
Source organism: Peromyscus leucopus (assembly GCF_004664715.2). Classification (NCBI taxonomy): domain Eukaryota; kingdom Metazoa; phylum Chordata; class Mammalia; order Rodentia; family Cricetidae; genus Peromyscus; species Peromyscus leucopus. The sequence goes on from NC_051067.1 coordinate 33,944,333, forward strand.
GATTTAGAAGGCTTACTCCATTATGAATAACAAACATGGGTTTGTGAGGAATTACTCAAAGATGAAGTGTAAGTATGCTACCAGTAAATTCCTTTATCAGTACAGATAAATTTCATGTCCTTAAAATGGTCCTCTCTCTCCTCCCCGCTCCCCTCTCCCTTCCCCTTTCCCTCCCTTTTTTTCAGCTCCCTTTTCTGGTTCTTTTGAGACCAGGTCTTGCAGTTTGGGTCATTGAACTTGTTATGTGGACCTACCTGTAGCAATCTTCTTCCTTCTGCCTACAGAGTGCTAGCATTACAGATCCAAGTCACCACACCCTATTTCGGTGCTGTTTTCTGTCTTTCCTTTCCTACTTTTATTTAGTGACTTCTGTGTGCCAGTAATATAAATGATTTTAAAAACAAATAAATAAAAACTGAACTTGTGTAGACTAGGATTAGAAGCCAGGTTTCCTGTCATGTAATGGAACATACAATAAGTATGTAATTTCTTCCTTAGTAGTGTATTCATGAAATGTTTTATGTTTATAAAAAAATTAATCTATCTCTATAGTGAATGTGCAAAGTAAAGGCCAAGCAGCACTCAGAAAAGAAAGGAAACTAGTTAGGAAATCATTCTGGATAAAATGGCTTCCTTGGGTGTTGAATGTGCTGCTCCTTCATTCACCTGCCAGAAGCGTGTGTATTAACGTTTGAATGGGCAGCATTGAAGTCAAGATTGTCTCTCCTAACTAGAAACCTTCACTTCTCTTGTTCATAAAGCATGTACATTTAGTTGGTTTCCTGGCTGCTTTCCTTTTTCTCACTCACCTCAGTCCTCTAGGCAGTTTTCATTGACTCTTTTTACTTTCTCAGTGGTTTTCAGTTTTGAGACACATCTACATTTGTGTGTTGGGAAATTGTCCTTCCTGTCTCCTCTCTGCTGAGTCAGGATTTTTTTCTCTTTAATAAAATCATAGGGATTAGCTGTGGTCCCTGGGCTGAGATTGCTGGGTTCCGTGTAGCTGCATTTTTTAGATATCTAGAAAAACATGTCAAGCGGTGACCAGGACTTTGTTGGGGCCAGATTGAATTCACAGGCTGGTGTTTTCTAGGATATTTGTATCGATTTTTCCCTAGCAGCTAATCAATCAGTTTCAGTTGTGTTCTCGATGGAGCAAACCTTTGTGTGTGTGCAGGGTGAGTGGTGTGGAAACAGCACCTTCCATTCTTGTCTCTGAATCAAAACGTGGGGATGATGGATGGGCTGTTTTTACAGTTACCGTGTGCTTTTCTAGATCTCATTTGTGTGTTGCTCCCCCCCCCACACTCCTTTTTTCTGCCTTCATAAATCTGAAAAGCCCTTGCAAGGTAAGTGGCATTAACCAGTTATAGACGTAATGTAAATTATGATGAAGTATTCAGAACAGGAAGACAATCTCTTGATGCCTTGTGATTTCAGTATTACTGTTGAAATTTTAAAAATCAAATTCAGAGCCCAAGGCTGGCAAAGAGCACTGCCTGTTATGGCGAAGATTAATTGTGAAAAGCAAAGAGAAGACATTGCTTCCTGCTATGTTGAGTAGCTGATGCTGGGAGCAATATTGGATTTTCTGTTGTATTATCCAAATTGCTCAGTAGTGGAGCTTGCATAAAGCCTCCGTTTGACTATCACCTCTAGTGATGATTACTCTATAATGATTTTGCTCCAATACAAAAACGGGACCATTAATGCCATGCTATTAATTTATATGGCAGTTAAATGTCTAATTCCCTTATCTTTTCATTTGTGCAATATTCAAATACAATAATCAAGCAAATGTCTCCTATAGATTACATTCATTTGCTGTACATTGTCAACTCTACAAGGGATTTAAGTACCACACATTAAATGATTATATGTAATGAACTATGAAAATGAATATAAGGCAGCTTTCTTTGAAATAGGAAAGATAATTTAACTAACCTGGGAATCTTGTTCTGTCTAGAAAAACCAGGAAAAAGAAAGTTCTGTTATTTCATGAGCACATGAAGGCCAATATATAGTGTACTGTGAGACACTTACAAGTGTGTAGGATTGGAAGACTTAGCAGGCTCGTTTATCATTATCCAGATAGGACTGAAGACACAACTGACAGTTATTGAGTACTGACTTTGCAAAGTGTAGTGGGTAAAAAAGATGAAAACCACATGGACTGTGTTTCAAGGCACTCCTCTTTGTTTATGAAGGAGGGTAGCTAGTGGGAGTAATGAGACTAGGTCTCACCTAGCCCTAGCAGGCCTACAACTTGTTATGTAGCCCAGAACGACCTTGCACCCTGATCCTCCTGCCTCCTGCCTCTGCCTTCCAAATGCTGGCATTATGAACATGCATCACCATACCTAGTTTTGAAATAATGAAAATTAAAGTATACAGAACCATGAAGCAAGTCTTAGGATACGAGGTCATTGACCTTTTTTTTAAAACAAAAATTGAAACAAGCACCTTTGAAGTTTGAAAACATACCTGAATGTCAGCAAATTGGCAGTTCTTATGTCTCTCTCCAGCTTCCCTAACACTGCCATTCCCTTCTAGTCAGCCTACTCAACAATGGTCTCTGTGTAGAACCTCGCTGGCTGCTGGCCCTGGGTGATCAGCCGTGATCATCGCTGATGACTCTTAAGACCCAAGATACCAGTTGGGCTCTTGGAGGTTATGTTATGCTAGAGGCCTATGAGAAAGAAACTTCAATGTGGTCCTGAGTTAAAGTGACTATTGGAACTATATGGCTACTGCTCTGTTCACTCAATACATATTTCCTGCGAATTTGCTGTAAGCCATTTGTATTTATGCTAATAGGCTCCAGTCTTAGAAAAGCTATGATTTCCAGATATGCTATGATTGGTCCTGGGTGACTTTTGTAGAAGACATTAGGTTCAAGCATATGTGGTAGTATGTATGGGTTTGGCCAGAGCTTAGTAAATGTTGGGTGAGTGGCTAACATAGAAATGCTCATGCCTCATGTAATTCCATGTGCAGCTTGGGGCATGTAAGGAAAATGTGGCATGGAAAACCCATTTCAGAAATGAACAAGAAATGCCACTTGGCTTCAGGTGTTCATTTAGTGCAGTTAATTGAACACAGACTTGATTGTATGACACAGATGTTTAGTGGTGATGGCTTTCATACTTTCCTAGATTTACAGCTGAGAAATAACTGTGGAGACTCATTTCCTGACAGTTCACAGGTATCTACTGTTTTATGAATCAGGTATGAGCACTTAACTCCACATTAATGTACATAAATATGCATTTGCTTTGGTTTTACACAATTTTAACAGCATTCTGCAAATTATTCTGGGTGACAATGGGACACAAGTTCCCCAAGGGTTTGTTTTCAGAGTTTGAATTGAGGCTGCTCTGTTTCTGGGATACTTGTGAACTTTGAAAGCTTGAAGTTAGATTGGAAGGTTGTTTAGGGGAATTTTAACTGCCCGGGAAAGATGTGAAAGCGATACTGTTACCTGGTGGTTTCTGAACCTGACCTTCGTGGGATGTTTTCTGGGAAGAACCACTACTCTGTGATGCCAACAGCTCGTGCTCATTCTGCAGAGTCTGCAGTTTCTCATACTGCCTGTCAGTTCATTTCATTTGAAAACTTATTAAATTTCTTCTCCTGCTCCCGTGGATATTAAATTGCCGTAAACACCCTTACACAATGTCACGTATGGTGAGCACAATTTTCTGCATGAAAAACAATGTTTGTTAGTGGGACCTTGGCTGTCTGCAGAGGTTATAAATTCCTGTATTTCTTGTTATTTGTTGCCCTCCATATGCTCTTTATATCTCTTGGTCAGTTCTAACACATTTCTTACTGCTTGTGATAGGAGAAAAAGTTGGATTTAGGTTGCTGACATGGAAACGCATGCCCTTTAATGTATCATTTCTGATAGCATTAGCAAGAGGAGGGTGAAGCCAGAGGCTTAGAAAATCCAGCAGTGACAATATAGTTGAATAAGAGGAAGTTGATGAATAAATGAATTTAGTGATAAGGAATGAGTAATTACATGATTACACATTGTGTGTGTGTGTGTGTGTGTGTGTGTGTGTGTGTGTGTGTGTGTGTGTTAGTAGAATTCAGTTCAGAGCCCTGATAACTCTAGGCTCTACCACTGCTCTACATCTTTATAGTTAATTCTTTTAAAAAATACATTAACTCTTTGAGAATGTCATACAATGTATTTTGACCATATTTACCACCTACCTCAACTTCTTCCAGACCCAATCCTCCTTTCCTATCCACCCAACTTTGTGCCCTTAAACAACAATTAAACAAGAACTAGTAGGTACAGTTTGTGTGGTCCATATGTTTTTGAGTATGGGACTATATGCTAAAATGTATTTGACCTACCAGGGCTGTACCCTTAAAGAACACTGATTCTCCTTCTCACAGCAGCTATAAATTGCCAATAGCTCCATAGATAGTAGTGGGCTTTTTGTGTGGCTTGTCAAAGCACAGTCTAGTGCATGCTGTCACAAGCACTGAGAGTTCCCATGTGGAGCTGCCCTTCTGTATCTGGAAAACACAGTTTCATTGTAATTTTCTACTGCCTTTAGCTCTTGCAATCTTGCCATCCCTTCTCTGCAATGACACCTGAGCCTTGGGAGGAGGAAGCTTGATATAGATAGGTGCCCCAGTTAGGGATAAGCATTCTGTAACTTCTTCTTCTCATCATCTTCACCACTTGTGGGTCTTTGAATTTTACTGCAAGAAGTAACTTCTCTGATGAGGGTTGAGAGATGCACTGATCTGTGGGTGTAGTAATAGCCCCTAAGAGTCATTTAATACTGCTTTCCTTTAGCAGAGTCATAGAAGTAGGAACTTTCCTAGGCTATCTGACATGTCAAGTTCTTGGCTCCCATCACAGTGCCAAGTATGAGCTCCATCTTGTGGAACAGGTCTCATTCCAAGCAGAAAAATTGGCATGACATTTGTGCCACAACTGTACCAGGGGCATGTCTGGCCAGGCCAGGTGTTTTTATTTTGCTGGTTTGAGATTGAAGACAACTTTTCTCCTCTCCTCTGGCAGTTCATATAGCACCTTCCAAAGGATGACCTTATTAGTAGTTTGAATTTCTAGTTAAGGAAAGTGAATATTGGTAAGGTAGTAACTATAGATGTGAGTTTTAAACTGAGAATAAATTTGGACTCTATTTGTTGACATGCAAATGTCTGGCCAGATTCATAATCCAGTAGCTTTGTGGTAAACCTGACATTGTGCAGTTTCCTTGAATGAATCACTACACATAACTGAGATGAAGGTATGATGGAGACAAAGTCCAATAGCTTTGTGTGGAGAAGTATCCTGATTAACTAATGCCACCATTTGATCAAGACACCCAGGGAAATAGTGAAGAAATGTACTATTTATATGCAGCAACAAAAATCAGACCTGAATTTTCTCGTGGAATGGGTGTACATCAGCTCTGTCATTCCCATGTTAGGCCTGCTGTATTCATACATTTGTGCTGCTACAATGAAACACCCCCGATTCCTGCACATGTGGTAGATGTCTGGATTCCCATCTCTGCAGGGGGCTAAGGTGGGAGAATTACTTGAATTCTGGAGTTCAAGGCCAGCCTGGATAACATAGTAGGACACCATCCCTAAACCATTCCTGCACATGTGGTAGATGTCTGGATTCCCATCTCTGCAGGGGGCTAAGGTGGGAGAATTACTTGAATTCTGGAGTTCAAGGCCAGCCTGGATAACATAGTAGGACACCATCACTAAACCAAACCAAATAGCAGGGTGTAGTGGAGCATGCCAGTAACCCAGCACTCCACAGCGAGAGGCAAGTAGCCGCTGTGAGTTAGAGGCCAGCCCGGTCTTCACAGTGAGTTCAAAGCCTACCAGGGCTCTATAGTAAGATCCTGTCTCCTAAACAAAACAAACAATACAAGCCTGGTAGTTTACAAAGAACAGAAAGTTATTTACTTATAGTTCTTAAAACTGGCAGTCCAGGATTTGCTGACAGTCTGGTAGAGCCCTGTCTCTGTTTCCAGTGGCACCTTGTTGCTTTGTGCTCTGGAGTTAGTGATTGAAGGGAAGGGAAAGGAGCCCCTAAGGCCTTCCCTGCTCCTAAAGCCCCTATCTTTTAGTGATATGCAAGCTTTAATTTGAATTTTGTGGTGGATGCAAATGATGTTTATTACATCATAGTACTGGTTATCCATTTTTTTTGGTGTTTTTTGTTTGTTTGTTTGTTTGTTTGTTTGTTTTGGTTTGTTTTTCGAGACAGGGTTTCTCTGTGTAGCTTTGCACCTTTCCTGGGACTCACTTGGTAGCCCAGGCTGGCCTTGAACTCACAGAGATCCGCCTGCCTCTGCCTCCTGAGTGCTGGGATTAAAGGCGTGTGCCACCACTGCCCGGCCTGGTTATCCATTCTTTATGGAAACTTTTAGCCACAAGCTATGGAAACTTTATGTCACAAATCTACTCTAAAAGATTCTTATAGTTCACCAGGTACTTGCTATGGTCTAAATGGTTGTAGACTTCTAGAATTCCTATGTTCCTTTTAACTCCCTCTGTGATATTATTAGGAGGTTTTATTGGGAGGTAACTAGCCCATGAGCAGACAGTTGTGATGCTATTCTAAGTGAGACCTGGCGTCGGCTACTTTTTTCACTCTGTGAGGATACTTACTGCATGTAGCCTTCCATGTGTGAGAATACAGCCAAAGGCCACATCCTTGAAGCAGAGCATGAATCTTCCTTCGTCGAGTGCTGAAATTGCTGGCCCTTGTTTATGACCTCCAGCCTCTGGACCTGTGAGTAAGAAATATATGCTGTTTTTAAGTTACTTACTCCAAGATACCTTGTAACAGCTGTCTGAATAGACTAGGGGAGCTATATGCTAGGAAGTGTATATTTTTAAACTCCATGAGTTTGGGAATCAATGCCTAGATCTTTTTTGGTCCTCGTTTTTAATTTAACCAAAATTCCCTTCCTTAAGTATCATGTATTTTGATGAGGATAAGTTAATTGTTTGAAAGCAAAATTTCTTATAATTAGCAGAATCAAGAAACCTTTAACTTCTTTAAACATGTTTTATAAAACAAACATGCCTTATATTATGGAAATAATCCCTTGATCAGTGTTAATGAACTAATTAGACTTGTATTAATTGCTTTTCTGTTACTGTAAAAAGACATCATGACTAAGGTAACTTATAGCAAGAAGAATTTCTTCTGCCTTCTGGTTCAAAAGGGCTGAGAGCCCATCATGACAACAGGAGCAGGAAGCTGAGAAATCACATCTTCAACTACAAACACAAAGCAGAGATTCACTCCCTGGTTCCTCCCTCTTCTCACCTTACTTAACCTAACACTTCTCTTCTTTTTTCTTTTTTGGTGTGTGTGTGTGCGTGCACGTGTGTGTGTGCACATGTGCGTGCACGTGTGTGCATGTATGTACATGTGTATAGAGTCCAAAGGTTGCCTTCCACTTACTGTTTGGGATGAGATCTTCCATTGAACCTGCAGCTCACTGATTTGTCTAGGCTGTCTGGACAGGGAGCTCCAAGGGTCTTCGCATCCTCACCACCCTGGTCTTGGGTTAGACTCACACCACCATGCATGGGTTTTATATTACTGCTGTGCTCGGGATCCAAATGCAGCTCCTTATGCTTTTGCTGTAGGCACTTTCCTGGCTCCTCTCTCCGCAGCCTTCACTTCTTTGCTTTGAAAGGTTTCTCAGTGGCTTTTCATGGCTGTCTATCTGGCAAAATGCCATGTTATGTGGTCCTCGCCTGTGGTCCCAGGACTCAGGAGGATGAATCAGAGGATGGCAAGTTCAAATCAGCTGGAGATACTTATGGGAACTGTGTCATATGTATATGCATGCAACAATAATTAATGAAAATGAGGCCATGATTTTGAAAGAGAGCAGGAAGGGGTGTATAGGAGGTTTGGGAAGGAGGAAAGAGAAGGGAGAAATGTTGTAATTACAATCTCGACAAAAACATTAAGACTTAAATATTACTCCCTTGCACAATGGTTCTTTGTTCATACTTTTGGAGGATGGAGGATCCTGTTCTCTTTTCTGAAGCCAACTGCTCTGAAAAGAAAGCAGCTCACTACATTAAGAGAAGTGCCAATGGAGCCTATTAATTTATAAATTATCATTTTAATTATCTATTTCCCCAGCAAATATTTTATGGACCTAATATATGGCATCTGTCATGCCAAATTCTTAGAATCCAATGATGAATTAAACAGATATTCTCACCAACTTAACAGAAAAAGGACAGTGAGTAAAGAAAAGGATAAAAAGAAAAACTATGGACTGTAGAGCAGACAGTGAAGTAACAGAGGATAAAGGTTGTAAAGAATGCAGCTTCCTTCCTTGGCAGTGTCTTGTCGTCCAGGCCTTCCTCTTTGTCACCCTCCTTTTCATCACCAATAACAAGAAGGAACCATGTAGTCATCGTCTTCCAAATCTCCCAGCACAGCTCTGCACTGCCAGCTTCCACAGTGCTTGCCTGCAAAGTATGCTTCACTTCTAGTTTCCAGATGGGAAAACTGAGAGCAAGGGACAGGAGTAAATGGCTTCCTTAAGATCACTGAACCAGACAGTGTGGAAGCAGGGCAGCCACTATCCTGTTTTTGATCAAAATGACAACGTACTGTCCAGTAATCCAATCCCACTGTTATCAGTAGGCACAGTGGCTTACACTGGAAGCTCAGAGTCACTGGTTCTGTGAGTCTGGGCTTTTTCCACACTTCACGGTTCCTGGGGCTAGGACAGCAATTCTTATACTCATAATCCTAATCTTACTACATTCTTACATAGTGGAAAACATGCTTTGGTTTATCTGACTGAACTTAAAGAAATGAACCAGAAGGAAGGACCTGAGAAAACAAGCCACTGCCTGAGAATTACTTTGTGTTCTTTAAACTTGTTTTTAATATGTATGTATGTACATACTCATGCATGATTTCACATGTCCATGCCTGGGTTACCTTTAAGAAGAAACACCAGACTTTAGGTATATTTTCCTTGTTGTACAGTATATGCAGATCACATAGGGATTTTGCTGACATGGGACATACTGGTTGGTGTGGGTAGGGTCTGAGAGTCTGCATTTTTAAACTCCTCCTTGATCCTTATAGAAGGTGTCCTAGGTGTCTTTCTGCCCACTGTGAGTTTAAAAGGTCCTAGGGAGTGACGTGATTTGCATGGCCCTTCCTATCTTGGTCTGAGGGCTGTTCTTCAGCCATCATCTCATCATCGTGTCATTTAGCAACATAGTCTGTCCCCAGCCATACAAGTTCTTTCTTTGTCTGTGCTGACAGGGCTGACTAGATGGAGAGTGTCTACTTATGTCTTCCAGTTGACCACCTTGACAGTGAGGGCTACCTGGGGCTCACTTAGCCCCAAGTTGCAATTGATGTTCAGTGAATGTTTTGAATGAGTGCATGCTGCATGCTGTGATGATTCTCATAAGATAAGAAGCCTGAGCAACCAGAGTTGGGGAACGTTCTCGAAAGGAACCTTGTACATGTCTGTATCCTTAAATTGGAAGGATTAGCCACCCTAGTACCCTTGATTGGTAAGGAAAGATGGATTGTTCCCAGATGTAAGGTCATTTCAGGGAGAAGACATGGATTGGACACATGTGAATATTAATATATACCCCTCTATATTATATAAACAAATAATAGCAAGATAGAGAATATTTGAAACAAAGGCAATCTTTTACATAGGAATTGTTGAAGAAAATGATTTAAAAAGAAAAGATCATTTTGCCTTGAAAAAAAATTGAGCTTGCCATAAACTCTACCAAGTGAATCTATTTCCATTTTTATATCTATACTTGTTCACTGTCGTAACATCTGGGCTTTATTTTTCAGACTCGAAATAACTTATATTCGATGGTCTGACCTTTAGTTATGATTGCACTGACTTTCAGATGTAATTCACTATGTAATTAGTTTATGTAGAAAAGAGGGGGAGGTGGGAGGAACTTGGCTTGGTGTTAAGTGGAGAATAAATTGAATAAAGATTTTAAAATAACTTCTCTAACATGATTAGCCCAACATTTAAATGTATCCAGCAATATTTTTGGAACTGGATTTTCAAGTAATGTATGCTTTTTGTAAATTCATAAATATTTTAGTCATGTGAAAAATAGCTCTCTGTATAAATTTTGAAAACCTGTGCTTTTGCTCAGGTTGCCTCATATTTTGCACTTTATTGCATGTTTCTTGACTTAAATTGATGACCTTTAAAATAGCTTACTTTGAATAAATACAAAAGGATCATAATTTTTTTAAATGGCACATTAGCTGAGGTCAGTGTGTATTCTTTTCTTAATTGTTTCTACTATTAGGTTATTTAACAAATGTTTGTTGAATACTTCTTAAGTAGAACATTTGGGATATCAAGACCATGCTATTTATATTTTGAACTTTCTCTTATGATTGCTAGAATATTAGAACCAGCAATGACTAGTTTCTAACTAAGACTTGCTTTAAAGTTATAAAACAAGGTGGGTTTTTTTTTTCAATGAAATATTAGAGTACTAAATCATATGGTCTTCCAGAATGGTAGCTGTGTTACCCAGGATACTGTAGAAGAAGAGAAAAACAGAGAATTTTGGTGGGCTGTCTTTTGGGTGAAACCAGCTCTTTCTCACATGGGGATCAGCTAATTCTTGATATCATATGTTCACCCATGGTACTGCTGAATTTCTTAAACGTGGATTCCAGAGATCAGAACTACAAATCTGGGACTGGAGAGATAGCTCAGCTGTTGCGAGTGTGTGCTGCTCTTACAAAAGACTGGAGTTCAAGTCCCGCCACATATATCAGGAACTTCAACCACCTGTAACTTCAGCTCCTCAGGAACCAGTATTCACACAGATACACCAAACATAGACCCACACTTGTATACATTATTCACTATAATAAAATCAATCTTTAAAAAAAAACCCATAAAACTGCTGATCCTAAATAAACAAAGCCTCATTTCATAAGCCAGGTGGAATCGTATGTCTCTGATTTTGTTCCTTGATTTATTTTGCATTTGCATTTGTGGTGACGTTTTGATGAATGCTGTGTGCTTTGACTGTAAGTGGCATGCCCTGCTGCTTTATGGCTCTCTGTGTTGTCTGTGAACTGGGTACCAGGTAACCTTTGTACTTTTACCTCTTGCTGACCTTTCTTTCCATCCTTCCATTTCCCTTGTGACCTCTGGCTGCTGCTTCTTGCTTTTCCTGCTTGCCATCTGAGGAGGAGTTTAAAATGCAGACTTCCTCACTGATGAGCCAGTACACTGTGCCTTGTCTTGAGTCACCTTTTGGGAAAATGCTATATTCCTGAACTGGCTGCTGCAAATTCATTGCTGCTGCAATGCAGCTAACTGCATTTTGTCAGGTGATAGCAATTTAAGGGAACCCCTTCATTCACAGAGTTTCAGTCATCATGTTCTGGGATAATGTTCCTGGCCCTCAGCTTTGTTGTCTTAGGTGGTTTTCTAAGATTAGATACCTGTTGCAAACAAAAGGCCCCTGAGCCGGGCTGTGGTGGCCCTCGCCTTTAATCCCAGCACTCAGGAGGCAGAGGCAGGCGGGTCTCCGTGAGTTCGAGGCCAGCCTGGTCTACAGCGCAAATTCCAGGACAGGCTCCAAAGCTACACAGAGAAACTCTGTCTTGAACCTCCCCCCCCCCAAAAAAAAAGACCCTGAGCCTTAGACCCAAGATGTGACTTCTGTTTCTGGGACCTTAATGTATTGAGATGTATTAGTAATATTACATTTATGCACATTCACTAGTTCATGAAACTATTCATAATGCCAGTGGTACAACCTCAGCAGCCAGGAGGCAGAGGCAGGGGTATTGGTAGTTCAGGGCCAGTCTGGTTGATGGAGTGAGAGCCAGGCCAGAATATGCCTAGTGAGACCTGGCAGTAACAGTAGCAGCAGAGGCAACAGAAAAGTTTAAAATGGAAACTATTTCATATTTCACAGTGTAGAAGTCTATATAAGGTGGATACAGTAATGATGTTAATGATGCAGAAAGCTTAATTCTGCCATGTGTACCCAGCAACTTGAAGCTTGGCATCAATGGAGATACTTGAAGTCTCCAGTGTCCTCACTGGGGTAGCCGAGTGCTTCAAATCTACATTCTTTGCATGCTTCAGACTTGTGTTAAATGAACTGTGACTTTTAATTTGGAATGTATTTGCAAACCAATTTCTATAAAAAATGGATTTATAGCTTGAAAACGGGTACCTCTGAAGCGCCTGGTAAATCCAGTCCATCTTCAGTGGGCAGTTGTGCCTGTTTCCAATTTTAAGCAATTGCATTCGTGGTGTGCATGTATTTTGCTTTAGTTTGTGAGAACTAGGGCTCCCTAGAAAGAAAAATAAACCCACTTTTGTTCCTAGTTTATTTGCAAACCAGGTCAGACGCCCTTGATTAGCTCTCAGTTGGAGGATAATTTGGACCTTGACAGATTGAACCCAAACAGCAGGGGGTTTCTAGTATGGCCAGCAGATAGCAAAATAAAAGAAAAGCCAATTCCAGTTCACAGGCCATACAGCAGGATTGAATAGATGTGCAATGGTTAATGAGTAGTTGCTTCAAATATTTACGAAAGGCCCAAGAAAGAATGAAAAAGCTAGAATCTTAGGCAGCTGTTTGTAAGGGAAACCCATTAAAAATAAACATGCTGGATAAGACTCCAGGGCTAATAGAGCTGTCAGATACCAAGTACCCTCAAAGAACAGTTTCAAGGGACAGACATCATCAAGACTCACTTGGACACAAGAGTTGATTTGCTTTCTGTTTAATACAGTTACTTGTTTTCTTTCATTTTAAAATTTATGTTTTAATTCTTCAACTGTTTGTACAGATAATATTTTCTAGACTATGAGGGTGAGTTACTGGGGTGAGGTCATTCAAGTTGTGCCTATTAGGATAAAGTTGGGTGAAAGGCTTGCGTCTAGCTTAATACATCATCTTAGCCTATATATGAAGTTAGTTGGTATTGTATGGAAATGCCTATTATATCATGGCTTGTATATGGCAGTAACAGCAGTTTACTGTGATGACAATTTTTCTGGCATGTTCTATGTAGACATGGAAATGGTGCCTGAGGCAGTGAGGGCTTGGTTTCCAGATGGAGTAGTACAGGTGCAGTTAATCCTGTCTGAGGATGCTTTTCAGTGTTCCTAGCAACTCGCCTATGTGTTTAATGCACTACACCCTTTAGCATTCAGTTAAAGTGAAAATAAATTGTACTTGTACTATGTGGATGGCTGATATTCATGTCTTAACTTTCTCATTGTTAACTACTTCTTAATTCCTCAGAAGAAGCAATTGTAATTTCCTGAGGCTTGAATTTTCACCTGAGTAGCTTTGTGCAGAGACTCCTGTGGAAGACGGGGGTCACACAGATCTTGTTATTGGAGCCACTGTATGGTTTCAGGTCAATTTCCCAACTAATGTATGGGTGTGGCCATCCTCACTGGAACTTTTCTAGAGAAGGTATATGTGAGTTCAGAGACTCTGGCACAGGCTGTCAGAGAAGCACATGACTTCATAATCTGACCCTGGCCTGTTGTTTCCCGTTATGTTCTGTCCTTCTCTGGGGGTGCTTGCAGGCAGATTTTTCTACCGCTATCTAAACTACTATGGTCACAAGCTCTGTAATTAATTACCTGTCACCTAGAATAGTGTTTAATCACCATGAATTCACCAAGATTTGCTAATATAAGAGAAGGAGAAGTGCTCAAAGAACAGACAAGTACTGCTTATAGGGGTCCTGCTGGAGTGAGCAAGGAAGAAGACTAGCCAGAGATGCAATTTGCAGCCAAGTGTTGCTTTTGTGTAGTAAACAAGGCTGTTCTGGCATTGCCACTTAGTTAGTGCTAATGTGCACATGCACACTGACCTGTACATGAGGGTAATTATATTCTGATATGGGTATGCAAGAGGGGCAGTGTCAACATCACTGATATTTTTAGTGATGAGTTTCCCCCTTCCTGCTGTGTGGAAATGGGTCTCAATATCACCCACAACGGTAAGAGCAATGGTGAAATCTGCAAGTCTCTCTTCCTTATTTATTGGATCTGGACTCTACTGATAACACTAAATTTTTGCCCTACTCTGCAGTTATATTAGACCCTTAAACTTAGGCTCTTTGTACTTCATCATTGTAATTTACACACTGGGCTGGGACATTCCCTTCAAGACAGTTTGTCTTGTGCCTCCAGCTGCTCCCCAATAGCCATTGTGCTGAATAAGCACTTAGTTCAGTGTGTCCTTGATACAATTAATGCAGGCATCTGCAGAAGCGGCCTTGGCAGCGGCAGCTGCACTGCCTTCTGGAAGCCAACTTCTGCTTAGCATTGTGAGAAAAGAAATAGTTCTGAGCTGAAGCTAATGTTGGCTTATTTTTAGCATAAAAAGAGTTGCACCTGCCAGGGCTAGGAGAGGACCGAGGTTTGTTGATTACAAGTTCTTGTTAGTGCCATTGTTATTGGTAAAATGGGCGTGATGTCATCCTTATGAAACCGAATTGGCACCCTGTCGAGTGACAAATAATTTACTCTCTGTAGTTTTAGCAGCATGGGCCTTGTGTTGGAAGAGACTGGAGTTGGGAGTTTTCACAGTTGAGTGCTGTGGGACTGCAGAGGTGTGTAACAATGAGAGGGATTGATACTTGTAATCAGCGTGCATAGGAAGGGCCAAGGTGTAATGAAACATAAGTGCACATTTAGGGTACCAGGTGGGACCCCGGGGCTTTGCATGCATTGAAACCACAGTGAGGAGCCCAGCAGCACCATGTGGCAGATTCTCATTTTCTCATTAATCCTTCTGTCCCCTAAGTCAGGGCAACACTGACTCTGAACAGCACTTCATCTGTTCAGTGTCTCCTCTCAGCAGTGGATTGAGGTGATGTCATTCATGAGCTCTGCCATCCGAAATATATTAAAATAAATCATCAACTTGATTTTGTTTGGGAGTGATGCTAGCCATCATTAATGGCAGTCACATGACTAGCAATTCTAAACTGCTTACCATTTCAATAGTTATTTTAATAAAGTAGAGCAGCTGCCTATTTAAATTAGCTGAGTGATCTTTGGCCTTTGAAACAACTTACAAATTAAAGTATGATCTATATGTAAAAGAGTTAATAGTTACTGAAGTGCATTTTGTTTGATTATTTTAAAATTGTATTTTATTTGTACAAGCTGTTGCAGCTTTTGCTTCACACATAGCTGAAAATTGTCTTTCAGACAAGCTTCAGAATGAGAAAGAAGAGCAGTGTAAGTGCAGCTACTGAGGATGGAGAGTGCCGCTGAGCTGCACACTGAGGAATGGCTGAACCGGTGTAAGAGAGAGAAAGAAAAAGTGGTCGCGGTCTGCTTCATAGGGCAGTAAAGTGTTTAGAACGTGCTTTAGGCAGCACAGGGGATGACAGCAGGGAGCTCACATCTGGCTGCTGCTGTCTGGACTAGGAACATGAGGGTGGTAAGGCACAACATCTGTTCAGTAGAACACAAGCAGCTTAGTAAAGAACTCTCCTGGGGCTGAGTTCTCTAGGCTACTTAGAACAAAGCACAGTGTATCAAGACACTGTAGATAGGATTCTAGAGCTGTGACTGTATTTGAGTATCATCGGGTTAGTGATTTTACTCTTCTTTAATAAAGGCAGATTGAAGTTAGTCAGTGTGGTTACAGAACTTTCTGTAAGTCACAGAAATGCCCCAGTTAGTAATTTCCACAGAAGCAGTCTTCCTGGCCATTGCCCTTTGATCTTCTGCATGCTCTGAAAATGGGATGGAACACATAAATGGCTGGTAAGGTGGTCCCAAGGACTAGAAAAGCTCTTCTGAGGCTGTCATCGCTGCCTCTCATGTTCCCACCGGACTCCTGCTTAGTGTCAGACACATCAAGCCCCTTGAAAATGCCCAGCTGATTTCCCCCACATTTGTTTCCAATATGCCTACTATGAGGTAAATTCACCTTGGTTCTCTGCCTATTTGGCTTCTATATATTTATTCAAGGCTGGGAAGTGCTTGAGAACCCCCGTTGTTGCCTGTAGAAGTACACAATATATTGGTAGACCAAGGGCACATCAGCAGCTCTTCCTGTGTTTCCTCAAGTTTGGTCATTTGTGTTTGAGTCCCAGCAGCAAGACACTTTCCCTCATCAGCAGTCGTTTGCTAGCTCCCATTTGCTAGCCAGGCAGGCCGTGATGTCATACTACTTGAATCCTGCCTTGACCACTAGCCATGTACATATGGCTTTGAGCAAGTAACTCCATTCAACGAGCTGCGGTCTTCGCATCTGAAACTTGTTAGCAGCAACCCTTTACATCACGTAAATTGTGAGACGTCATGGTAGTATTGTGCTCCCATTGAACAGGCGACTGCTGTGGTTCATGCTTACTAACAAATTCTGTGGCACACAAATTGCTAAAAGTCCATGCTTAGCTTGCCTTCACAGATATTACTACACAGGAAAAGTAGGAGTAAGCCACCATCATGTTTCTTAGTATTTTTTCCACTCCTTAAATACAAAGATGACCACATACCCACAATTCAGAGGTCATAGTCCTGAAATTTCACATGGATGAAGGAAATTAGCCAACTGTGAGAGTATCTGGACTCTTTTCTCTTGGTGATTAATTTTAAACCTGTGATATAAAATTCATAGCATTAAAGGAAAATATTATCAATATAAAAATAATATCTCCATAATATAGCTTCTTTACTTCTATAATAAATAACAAAATGTATCTCTGTGGCTAATAATTACATATCATGAAAGCAGTGGATGATACTTCAAAGTAATCTGGACCGAGGGTAGCATTATATGAAAGAATCTCTAATCTCTTATAGAAGAAAAAATTACAGATACTTGGAGTGCTATAAAGTTTGTTGCCCATGTTCTGAACCCTAGGATTTCAGGAAGTGCTATCAGAAAACAGACTTGATGTTTTTCTGATCCAAGCTGAGATTTTTTTTTTCACCTATCTATGTGTATGATTTCCATTGGAGTACATGTAGCTCACTCCTTCCGGTCTTAGTGAGGACTGTCATCACCGATGAGAGAAAAAAACCCATCTGTAAACACACTTAGCAGCCTCAAGAAAACGTTCCTGGTTAGAGATAGGACTGGCCCAGAGTGCTTGCCCTTCTGGTTAGCAGGATCAGACTAGCAGGTTTATGTTGTCCTGGCCCATGACTAAGACTCCTGGTTGGCGGCCCTTCAGTGCTACCTGAGTTCGACATTTCTGAATCATGTCATAGAATATGTAAGTGAATTTGTCTTGGAGAGGGAAGATTAATTTTGCCCACTGCTTCAGAGGTTTCTGTCAATGATACTTGACCCAGTTGCTGGCAAGACACCAGTCAGTCAATAGATGTGACGGACTGAGTGGCAGAGAAAACTGCTTAGATCTTGCTGGCTGGAAGGATGTGGGTCTGAGGCCCCAACATACTCTTTGGGAGCGTGCCCCAGACTAGCTTTCTCCTTTAGGCCCCAGCTCCTATGGTTTCCGCCCCTCTCAGTTACCACACCAGCTGAGGGTGAAGCCTTCAACACATGGACATTTGCCGAGCATGTAAGGTCCCAGTTATAACACTGCAACTGTCAGTCCCCGTTAGGAGATTAACTGTAGCTCGGAAATTAATACTAAATCCTCTCTTGTTAGGGACTGCTGGGAGCTCCTTTGCTGACACTCCAGATTTGGGGTCTAGGTTCTGTGTGTTCCTTTCTTTGTTGTTGCTCTGACAAAAATGCTAGCAGAAGCAGCTTCCCCAAGGGTTTCGTTTGCCTCACAGTTTAAGAGGGCATATACAGCACAACAGCCTCTGAGGGCAGGCAAGGCATAGCCACAAAAGGCATCACCTTAAGAGCTGGTCACATGGTCTTTGAGGCAAGAAAGAGAGTGATAAATGCTGGCACTCAGCCTGCTCTTTTTCACTCAGTCTGTGACCCCAGCCCATGGGTCATCAGAGAAACCAGTATAGGTGCCCCCACACCTTTGCAGACCCACCCAAAGGGATATGTCTGTGGCAGTTCCAAATCTATATGAAAAGAAGGCTAAACCTACAGGTCTTAAACTTGTAATGTTTTATTTGACCCAGAACTCTAAGTTTTAGGGAATTGATATAAATTCCCTGTTCAATTTATACATCATCATACTATACCATTTAATTGTTTCCTAACAAGATATTTGTCCCTTCACTATGAACTAAGAATGCTTAAGGGCACCATAGTCTTAGAGTTTACAAATGATTTGGTCTCAGCTCACATAGATGTCTGAACTAAAATCTTGTGTTCTGATTTTTGCAATGCTAAAAATCAAATCCAGGGTCCTGCACATCATGGTACTAAGCCTTCTCCCACTGATCTGCAGCCTCAGCTCCCTATCCTTTGCTTGAGGCATAAGACTAGTGAAAAGACAAGGGTATCCTTTATAGAAGAGATTATATTTGTGGAATTCTAGGTATCTTCAGTTGTAGACATGAATACTCACAAAGGTATATCATGTGTCTCAAAATATATTCAAGAATGTTTATTGTTCAATGTATTTTAATTCAAGATATTTATTTTAATTTAATTTACATTTAATTTAAGATGTATTTCAAAGCAAGATCTGCTTTGTTATTCTGCAAAGGCTTACTTTTACAAATGTATACTTTCTTGATTATCTGTTCAGAGTATTAATTCAGTATTAGAGTTTTGATTACCAATATTGTTCTCAGATTTAAGTATAAATAACATTTAGCAAAGGTCTTCAGACCATACCAAAAAATTAGTCTTGGCTTTGAGGCCAGTGCAGGATTACAAAGGAGTTACCCCTGCTAGTATAAAAGGAGCCTGGGGGTAAAGTCCTGGTGAATGGGATTCTTGCCTTTAGAAAATTGTTCTGAGAAGCCTGATTGTCTTCCTGTCCCTTCTGCCTTGTGAGCATACTTAGATGCCTCCACTTGTGAGAAACAGGGCTCCATCAGACACTGAATTGGCCAATTTCTTGCTCTAGAACTCAGCTTCCAGAACTGGGAACAATGAATCATGCTAATTTATAAATTACCCAGCATGTGGTGTTTTGTTATAGATACCTGAATAGACCAGAACAAGTTATGAGTCTTTCTCCTGTAGGAATGTATACATTTCATTCAAAATCAAAACCTGAAATTTAAGTGTAAGGTTTTAGAATGCAAGCATTATACCAGAATGCTAAAGAGGTATAAGAATAGATCATTTGAAATGGCAATGCAAAACTAACAGTTTATTTTCAGAGAACAATTAGACTACTTATCCTCAATCTTTAGAATGCATTAAGAAAAAAAAAAGAAAAAAAACCTTGGAAGCCTGTTACATTGTTAGGAAATTGATTTCTTGTTTGTTTGTTCTTTAAATCACAGGTTTAGGGAAGAATAAGAAAATTACATTCTCTATCTCTATCTATCTATCTATCTATCTACCTATCTATCTATCATCTATCTATCTATCATCTATCTATCTATCATCTATCTATCTATCATCTATCTCTATCTATCTATCGTTTATCTATCTATCAATCATCTATCTATCTATCTATCTATCTATCTATCTATCTATCTATCTATCTGAGAGTGGCTTTATTATAGGCCCAGCACTCACCATCTCATAGAAACTTTGTCTGATATGTACTGTAATTTACTTATGGCAGAAAAAAGAGAGTGGGGGGTGGGGATTCATGTAAAACTTACCTGAGAAATTGGGATGGTGGTTCAATGTAAATGAGAAGTGGAATCACGAAGAGGTTTCAGTAACTTTCTCAAATATAGACAGCCACGCAATGGTGAACCCAGAACCCAGGCTCTTGATTTCTCTTTCTCCCAGTGAGCTCTGAGAATCAGCAGTTTAAGGCATGACCTAAAAGGGGATCTGTTGACCCAGACCCTCAGGCACCAAGGTCAGCCATCCTGTTTATGGCTGTGGATCTCTTAAAGGACATTCATTCCTTTGTTTCATATTGTAATTTCTTTACACTGTCTTGACCTTGCTTATTTTTCTTTGTTTTTTGAATCTGAAGATCTTTTCTTGGCCAGGCCCTTTTTGGTGTCTGGGAGGCTGTGGGGAGGAACTCATGTGGTAGGTGGATTGTAGATAGGAGTTGCTAAAGACAGGCAAAGAAATCAAAGAAGCCTGATTTCAGTAATTGAGGACTAGTGGTGGCAGATCTAGGGTTCTGTGTTTGGAGGTGGGGTAGGGGAAGTCCTGGATAGGAAGATTGTGCTTTGATGTTACTTACAATTGTATCTAAGTTGGATTGAAGGGCATTGGGCCCAGGCTGAAGCGGTTAATAACTGAGGCTGGAGATGGTTTTGGGGCACATCACTAAAGCTTCATACAAACTAGCTTTGGCCATCCCCAGATATTTATAGACTTGATACACTAGGAAACAAAATTGTATGGCACAATGGAGTTTTGGTTTTATTTATTTATTTATTTATTTATTTATTTATTTATTTATTTATTTTTCCAGTGGGAGCTACTTTGCTTCTTGATGAAACAGAACAAGGAAGTAGAAAGCAAGATTTCAAATTATTGGAGAGCAACATGTTAGTTGACAGAAGAATGATTTCCGTGTAGATGGGACTCTGATAAGCTTAGCCAAGCTGTGCTCAGGAACACTTCCTACCCTGATGTGGCAGGGGAAAGAGGGCAGGGTTCATGTAAAAATACTCTGAGAAGTTGGGAGGAATGCTCCCTTGCTCTCTCAGTAAGTTGGAGATTCCTGGAGAACCATTGTTTATGACCTGATGATTGTGTGTGTGTGTGTGTGTGTGTGTGTGTGTGTGTGTGTGTGTGTGTGTACATGCATGCATGCTTTTGAATTAATAAAAATAAATAAATTAATAAACAGATGAATGAATAGATAGATAGATAGATAGATAGATAGATAGATAGATAGATAGATAAAAACTCGGAAGAATTTTGAGCCCTTTCTACTGTTCAAAATACAAGATTTCATGTTCACTGTTGTTCCTGGGGGGGGGGGGCAGTAGGATCACCAACTCCAGGAGGGGGCAGCAATGCTGTGAGCATTTGAGCTTGGTTCACTCTTTATCTGTGTACTTGGCTATTCAAAAATCAAGCAGTAATTTGGTTTTGCTGGTCACCCTTGCCTTAAGTGATGAAAAGGGGGTAGGGGAGTCTCTAGAGCTATTTAATAATCTTACAATTTATTAAACTCTTAGTCTCACTGAAATGGCATGGCTGGAGAATACAAAGGCACTAAGCATACCCTCACATGTAAGGGTTCTATTGGAATCGTTTTGGTATGATTTAGCCCTAATTTTGTTCCAACTCTGCAAGTGATTTGTGTAATAAGACATTCAGAAAAGGCTCACCGGCTTAAATAGCTTATAAAATACAAACTGGGAATATAGGCCTAATTGGGCTTGCTGAAAGAATTTTTTAACACATAAACATTAATTTTTATAGAGCATGGACCAAATTGGAAAAAAGGCTAAACTTACATGTTAAAATAATCTGACATTGTCACTGCAGATCCAAAATTTCTGAAAATGTAAATAAATTAAGATGTAGGCTGTGTTCTACCATCTGTAATGAATTAGCATTACATTTGACCAGCTGCTGCTGGGGCCTGGAGCTGCCTTGGGATTAGGGCACTCCGGTGGGCTGCTGCTGGGGCCTGGAGCTGCCTCAGGATCAGGGGCACTAGTGGGCTGTTGCTAAACTGAAGAACCTGGAGTTTAAAACTGGCAGCACCAGACTGGCGATTAGAAATTTCTGTGCTGTTATAAGGAACAGATCTTTCCACTTGGGACGGGAAATATGTGTCTATTTCTGTACAGATGTTGTCGGATGGCAGAGGCAGCCAAGCTGCTCCTGGCTAGCAACATGGCAGAAGGCTCAGGAGGCCCCTGCGCTGAGGGCCGAGGTGCCCCGGAAGGGAAAAGCAAACAGCAGGACACTGTAGCAGGTATCTCTTCGACTTAAAAGAAGGTTTATGTGTGTGCATGAGTACCACGTGGGTATGTGCAAGTTGTCCTCAGAGACCAGAAGAGGTCCTTGGGTCCCTTGAAACTGCAGTCATAGTCGTGAACCACCACATATGTTCTAGGAATGGAACCCCAATCTGCAAGAGCAGTTAACACTTAACTGTTGGAGGTGGCTCTCCAGCCCGGCCTTTTTTTTTTTTTAATTAATACATATTTATTTGGGGTGTGTGTGTGTGTGTGTGTGTGTGTGTGTGTGAGAGAGAGAGAGAAAGAGAGAGAGAGAGAGAGAGAGAGAGAGAGAGAGAGAGAGAGAGAGGGAGGGAGGTTTGGAAGAAAGGTGTGTGTATGGGGGGTGTGGGTATGTGTGGTGGGTTGGGGGATCATGGGTTGTGGGATTTTGTGGGGAAAGTGTGTGTGTGTGTGTGTGTGTGCACGTGCATGCGTGCGTGTGTGCATGAGTGTGTGTACTGGCACAGGCCTGCTATTATGGAGGTCAGAGGACAACTTGTCTCTCCTTCCATCCACCATGTGGTCCTAGGAATGGAACTCACCTCAAGGTCTGGCAGCATCATCCCTTATCCAATGAGCCAAGGCAAAGGACTGCTAGAAATCATCTCTTCAGTAACAGACATGTTTTAGGAAAAATGAGAACATTTGTATATTGGTGAGAAATCTCATGCTTCAATTAAGCTTATTAATGTTTAATTTTCTATATTTTTCTTTTGATCATGTGGGAAATATTTTTCTTGGAAGAATATACATATGTATATGTCTCACTGTGCAACTAAGGCTGACCTTAAATGATCCTCCTGCCTCTGCATCCCGAGTGATGGGAATGTAGATACGTGCCACATATGCCTGGTTAAGACTACATTTGGAGTAGGCAGATCTGGTTTGAATTTGAATTATGTTGCTTCTTGGGTTCATGATCTTGTTAAATCCCATATATTTTCTGAGTCCCACTTGCCTCATCTGTAGAATTTCAGTAGCATCTACCAACTGAAGTTGTTCCATCAGGCTGGTACTGTTTCTAGAGACTGAAAGTATGTTACAGACAAACAATGGGAGTGGCCTGTTAGTGCCATACCACTGTCACTGTGCCATTCAGAAGTAAGGATGCTGCTCTAGGGAGGTAGAGCAGAACTGCATGGTGATATGTGATATCTGCTGCTATGAATAAAAATAGTGGATATGAGGGTTTATCATTGTGCAGGTAATAACATAAGTGTGGCCCATCACCCTGGACATGCCCGGGTCTTAGCTTTGAGGAAATGTGCCTGAACTATAGGATTCTTGCCTTTAGTATGCTTTTATGTTTTTCCTTGGCATAGGTTTAGGAAAAGTACAAACTCTGGCTGTAAGTTCTTTGCTTCAGAACTAAAACTTGGTCATATCTGAAATGTCCATGTTCCCGTTGCCTCACAAGCAGTATTTGTTCTCATTTTAGAAGTGTCACAGATAGACCTGTGGGATTGCTGATCTTGGCTGTCATCTTGACATACCTGTGAAGAGGGATCCTCAGTTGAAGAATTGCTATCATCAGATTGGCCTGTAGGTGTATGTGTGTGAGGCCTTTTCCTGATTGCTAATTGACTTAGAAGGGCTGAGCTCATATGAGTGATGCCAAGTCCATTGTGGGTTGTGCCAACCTCCAGCAGGTAAACCTGGGTTGTTTAAGGTAGCTAGCTGAATGTGAGTCTGGGAGCAAGCAAGTAAATAGCATTCTTCATGGTTTCTCCTTCAGTTCTACTTTGAGCTTCTCCCTTGACTTCACTAATGATGGCTTATGACCTGGAAGTAGAAGCCAAAGCCAAATAAACCCTTTCTTTCCCAAGCTGCTTTTGGTCGATGTTTTATCACAGCAGCAGAAAGCAAACTAAAACAGTATATTAGCCCTATCAGCTTGAGAAGTTCAGTGCACTGAGGTCAGTGAACACATTTCCTTAACATACCCTTTGTGCAAGGTCCTGGAAGACAAGTGGTGAAGTAGAATCCCGCCTCCTACAGCTTTTTGTGGAACATGAGAGTGTGACTGCTTTGAATACCTGAGAATCAAGTGTTTTCCTTGTGGCATGAACAGCCATGTTATAGGAAGACCAGTGTGCCTACCCAAGCTTTACTGAAGGCCATGTTGCTAAATGTAACAAACCAAAACAGGTTCATAATCAACTGGTGAGTGAGAGGTGTAAAGATAGCCCCAGTGTTTAAATAAGATAGTGATCCAGGCCCTGACCAAACTTTTGAGTCTCATCCACAGCAGTCTAAAACCTAACAAAACTTGGGGAATTTTTAACCTGCTGCCTTGAAGGTATGCCTGAGCCTTTTCAGAACCCTCTGTTATCTTTACTCACTTATTCCCATTGTCACAGAATCCTCAGGTGTCCTCAGGATCAACTCACTGAACTGGATCTATATAGCCAGTAGGCAGCCCAGCTTGAGCAGGCTGCCCTGGGGCTGAAACGTGTGTCATGGACTTACTGTACCATTCCCAGGCTGCCCTGATCCTGCTGCTTCAGCTCTATCTCAGTCTGAACCCGGAGCACCTGTTATGACTCTGTTAGTTCTCTGTTCATTTCTTACAGTTCCCTGTCCAAGCATGAGTCATTTCTTGGTCCTTGTCTTAAGCCTGTGCATTGAGGCCACTCTCCATTGAGGCTTTTTTTCTCCTAGAATCTGAATCTATCACTTACCTTGTTTTGACTAGTTCTTTACACAGTCCACTGCAGTTGCAGTGGCTTTGAGGGGCTGTAAACTAACCCCTCAGGCTGGGAAGTTACCCTTGTGGTTTCCATTCTCAACCTTCGCCATGACTGTCCCACTTCCTGCTGTTCAAGGTCATCTATCTAGACTTTTCCTACCAAGATAGGAGTCTTTGCTGACCCTGTCATTCCTTCACATTACGTTCAAATTGCTGTAACAGTTGTGGGGTAGACCCTGATTTCTCTTAGAAACCACCACACACTGTGGTGCATTGCAGTTACTGGTGCTGTATTTTATCACCTCAACTGGTCTGGAAGATATTTTTATGTGTATCCAATGTAATGAATTTTGTTAGTGTAATGGAATAGGGACCCAGACTTAGATAATAAAGCAACAGGGTCAAATGTCTCGAATATATGTTTATCTAATGAGCTTCTCCCTGGTTCTCTGAAGGCTTTCCTCTGTGACAGCCTTTCAGTGCTCACCTGCACAGAATCCATCCTGCTCTTGTGCCTCCAAACAGCACTATTGTTCGCAACTCTTTCAAACACTCAATCCATCCTCCTTTCTAGCTTACCATCATGGCCTGCATATGAAGAGGTTGGAGATGTACTTGCATAGGCTTAGAACTGAGTCAGATGGTTCATTCTGTGACTCAGAGCCTCTGTACACCCTCCAAGCCATGTTCCCTAAATGGGGGAAGATGTTTTTGTCATATAAGGATAAGTAGAGTTCACTTCTTTAACTACTCTGATAAGGTTTTAAGGAGTCATAGTAAATAATTTATCCTGCTTGTTATGCATCAGCCATTTTAACAGCCTCTGTGCTGTTTAACAAGGACTGTTTGGGGCAGTCTTTGTTTACACTTTGACAGATGAAGAACTAGAGATTCAAAGAATCATCCAGGAGACAAGATTGTTATTTGAGGCTAGGCTTACCTGCCTCTATCTCTTGCTGGTATACCAAGATTTAACCCTTCTTTGTCTTTGACACTGATAACAGCAAATTCCTTCCTCTCCCTCTGGATTTCCCAGATGGCTCAGTACCTCCCTTTTTCTGAAATCCACTTCCTCTTCCCCAATTTTTGGCTCTTCTTTTAGCCAGTATCTGACCTACATATCCTGGCATGTTTCTGAACCCCAGAACCCGACCCATTTAAGCAGGATCTTGGCCAGGTTTTCTTTTATTTGTAAACAGAACATTTCCTTCTTATCAGTGAAGGGTTTATCCTGACTGGCAGGTTTTCATCCTACAGTGCAGAGTTTTGGTAGCTGTAAGCTATCATTCTAGTTACAAACTTTTTTCATCTTTTCTCTCTTGAGGGCTATCCCCCCTCCCATTTTTGTGCTGCTCTGGGTGTTGGAGGAGAATGGCTTGGCTTGTTTTTGCTTTTTCATCTTATTAGAGAACCATGTTTTGTTTACCATATTAGAGGGTTTAAGTGCCTTAGAGTTTGAGGCTTTGACCACCGAATGATCAACAAACATTTTCTGTAAATAACCTGTATTTTACACCATAGACATAGGAGCACATAGAAGGGCAGAGTTTATTTTCCTGGTGTTTCTGTAAGAAATTCTCTTAGGAATTAAGAGAAGTAGTTGCCAAGGGCTCCAGAAAATACAGACTGTGAATATGAGTTAATAGTACATAGTCCTGTATATTTTATGCTAAGGATTTATTTATTTATTTTTGCTTAATATTGGGTTTGCTCAGGCAGACTCCAAGCTCTCAGGAGTCCTCTTGCCATAGTCTCTCTAGTTCTGGGATTACATGTGAGCATGAAACCCAAACTCCTTACTATGTCACCAGACATATTTTATAATAAGAATACATTATAGTTCATGTCTTTTTAATTATTTGTTTATTTCTCTATGAATTGTGTCTCGTGTATAATCAGTCTCTTGGTTTTTATGTATAGTTTGAGTTCAAAAACACATTTGGAAGTGGATTATCTAAAATTCAAATAATTGATTGTGTTATAAAGGGGAGAAACTTTATGAAGTAGTTCCAGTAAAGGTTGGAGGAGTGGTAATGGTTCTTATTGTTTTCATGCACATTAGTGTATTCATTAGGTTGTTGGCATATTATTATAAGATGTGTTACATTTGTTTATGCTGTGGAATATTTGTTTAATGATGCAAAGATGTGTTGCATTCTTTTATGTTGCATTTGTTTAACTCTGTGAAACTATGTTGCTTTGCCTGTCTAAAACACCTTATTAGTCTAATAAAGAACTGAATGGATAGTAGTGAGTCAGGAGAAAGATAGGTAGGGCTGGCAGACAGAGAGAATAAATAGGAGGAAAAATCTGGGAAGAGAGATCTAGGAGCAAGAGAAGGGGGAGGACTCCAGAGACCAGCTACCCAGCTACACAGCAAGCCACAGAGTAAGAAGTAAAGTAAGATATATAGTATAAAGATAAAAGCCCAGAGGCAAAAGGTAGATGGGATAATTTAAGATAAGAAAAGCTGGCTAGAAATAAGCCAAGCTAAGGCCGGTTATTTATGAGCAACAATTAGATCCCATGTGATTTATTTGGGAGATTGGTGCCGGGCCCCCAAAGAGCAAATAGTAAAGAGTGAAAAACAACCAATTACATTAGGTAGAAGAGAAATGACAGGAAACCTTGTGGGTGGGTTCTGGGACTTCTTAGCAAGGGACTGAGAATGAGGCCAGTTACCAAAGAGGTATCTTCTTTTCCCACAACTCTCTTTGCACTTAGCACATTGTCATTGGAGTTTGTTCCAGGGTGAAGCTGTGTTTAGAGGACAAGCTATTGCACAGCTAATGTGTTGCCTTTTTGCCATGCCTATTGGTAAGCATACAAGTGATTCCCTGTGGGTGATCGACAAACTATCTACATCTTGGTTCTTGAATATCCCAATCACCATGTGTTACAAAGAGGCTTTGGGGCCATTCCCAAGTTCCTGTGCCAGGGGCTCTGGAGTGAAGCTTGAGACTTTGCATTTCTTTCAGTTTCTAAGATGATAGTGACCTCTTGGTCCCACGTGACACTACATGACACAGCATGGTTTATGGTGCCCAGAAGCATATATTTCTTTTTTTTTTTTATTTTATTTATTATATATTCAGAGGAGGGCGCCAGATCTCATTACAGATGGTTGTGAGCCACCATGTGGTTGCTGGGAATTGAACTCAGGACCTCTGGAAGAGCAGTCGGTGCTCTTAACCTCTGAGCCATCTCTCCAGCCCCAAGAAGCATATATTTCTTATGTTTGCTATATCAATGCATAGACTTTTGATTGTATCCCAAATTCTGTGCATTTGTCATTGAACTTACTTTCAGCTCACCTATGAATGGACTGTTGTTTTATTTTCTAGCTTGGTCATTTATAAATGGGAAAGCTATTGATTTTGCTATATTTATCTAGAACTTCATTGCACTTTCTTATTAATTATTAACCTTGTGGCTTTTTAGTTGCTTTGCGGGGGGGCTTGCTGGTAAACAAGTATATTATTTCAACTTTTCTCTTTGGGCTCCATTCACCTCTGAAATTCCTGGCTATAAAATGCCTTTAGTATCTACCAGTACCTTCCTACTTTCCTGGCTTCCTTGCTTGCTTCCTTGCTTGCTTCCTTGCTTCCTTGCTTCCTTCCTTGCTTCCTTCCTTCCTTCCTTCCTTCCTTCCTTCCTTCCTTCCTTCCCTCCCTCCCTCCCTCCCTTCCTTTCCTCCTTCCCTCCTTCCTTTCTTCCTGTCTGTCATTTTTGGTTATAGTTTTAATTTCTCAAGTCTATTTTTTAAGTTCACTTTTATATAATTTCAAATCTCTTGCTTCTGCCTTTAAGGGAGTTCAATTCTATATAGTCACACACTTTAAAATATATTGTTTTTGGACGCTGTAGCTTCAAACACTATCCAGAACCAGAGCAGTTGGCTTACCTGTAATACAGCATCCTTGTTCCCAGATCCTCTTCTCAGTGCAAGTCTGGCAGGCAGGAATTACTTCTCTGTTCTGGGTTTTGTCTTTTATGTTTTTATGCCTAGGTGGCATATGAATGGAATCATCCAGTATGATGTCTGGTGAGGTTCAGAATGTGCTATCCCCAAGTGCGTTACCTGAGTATGCCTTTGTTTTAGACTGAAAGAATTTGAGCAATGGTCATTGTGACCACACAAGAGGGCCACTTGTAGAAATGCCCTCCACATACCCAGTGGAAAAGTATGTCCTCATCTTCAGTGACTGAGGGCTACCTAGCAGAGTCTGTATGGACAGGCCTGCCTAGCTTTCCTCAGTTTACCATTGTCTTCAGCTTAAGCCCCTTTTTTATACATCTCACAGCTCTCACTCTTCACCAAGCCTAACAGAAACACATGCAGGTTGAAACATTTCTATATTTCTTTATTTTCTTATGGAGATATTTGACTTTATAAGGAAATCCTCTTGTGTTACACTAAATAAATTTGTTTATATTTCTTTTTTGTTCCTTTTTTTTTGTTAGTCTCATTTACAGGGCCCAACCTGAAAATCCAAGAAGACAGCAGCGATAGATGTTTTTTTCCTTCTACCATGAGTCCTTTCTTTCTGGCTTCTTTCATTTCCCATGATGTAATTGAGGTTCACTCATATTGCTGCTCATTAATTTCTTTTCATTGTTGAGTGGTATTTCATTTTAGGCATGTACCATGATTTATTAATCATTTTAAGGGCTTAGGTATTTTTTTTGCCAAATTTTTGGTGTTTATGAATAAAACTATTATGAAACCATTATGATTTTAGACATCCACATGCCTGCTGGGTGGTCTGGTTTTTCATTTTCATGTTGCCTTTCTATATCACCATGTGTTATCTTCTCTTTTAAAAAATATTTATTTATGTATTTATTTATTTATGTATGTATGTATTTATTTATTTAATATCCTAACCAAAGCTTCCCTTTCCTCCTCTCCTTCCAGTTCCTCCTCCCCATCTTTCTTCTCACCCCCCCCCCCAAAAAAAAAAACCACCCAGTCCTCTCCTCCTCCATTTCTATTCAGGAAAGGGCAGGTCTCCCATGAGTATCAACGAAATATGGCGTATCGAGTTGCAGTAAGACTAAGCACCTCCCCTTATATTAAGACTGGACAAGACAACCCAGTATGAGGAGTAGGGTCCCAAAAGCCAGCAAAAGAGTCAGAGAAAGACCCTGTCCCTGCTGCTCGCAGTCCTACAAGAAGACTAAGCTACACAACTGTATCATCTATGCACAGTGCCTAGGTCAGTCCCATTCGGGCTCCCTCGTTGTTGGTTCAGTCTCAATGAGCTCATATGAGCCCAGATTAGTTGATTCTATAGGTTTTCTTGTAATGTCCTTGTCCCCTCTGGTTCTTATAATCCTTTTACCCCCTCCTCCGCAAGATTCCTTGAGCTTGGCCTAATGTTTGGTTGTGAGTCTGCATGTCTTTCCATCAATTGCTGGATGAAGCCTCTCTGATGACAGTTGGGCTAGGCACCAGTCTATGAGTATAGCAGAATATTGTTACATTGGAATTTGTTTTATTTTCTCAATTTGTGTTTGGTTCTATCCTAGGTCTCTGGTTCATCGCTGGGTCCTGGTCCTCCAGACAGTGTCAAGAGTGGGCTCACTCTTGTGGCCTGGGTCTCAGGCTCACCAGTCATTGGTTGGCCACTACCACAGTCTCTCTGCCACTCTTACTCCAGCACATGCCATAGGCTGGAGAGAGTGTAGGTTAAAGGTTGTGTGGCCTTTATTGTCACTTAATGATTATATATTTATAGTTCAGTGTGGTGTTTTGGTGCATTTATGCAGTATTTAATGATTAAATCTCAGTATTTTTGTCTTTTTGTGATTTTTAAGGATATGATTTTAAAAATGAACAGGATTAAAAAAAACCTGGAGAAGAATACTTTTTTTAGAAAAAAATGATGACATTTAATATTGATGAGAATTAATCTCTAGGGTTTTGAAATTTTTTCTCTTTTTTGCTGAAGCTTTTGTATGCTATATGATCATTTTCTTTCTTTGTATGTACAGTGAGGTGTAGCTAGAGTTTTCCTGCCTTGCCCACAGTCAGGACAAATCTTTGTCACCCGCCAGTCCCATAACCGCTCAGACCCAACCAAGTAAACACAGAGACTTATATTGCTTACAAACTGTATGGCCGTGGCAGGCTTCTTGCTAACTGTTCTTATATCTTAAATTAATCCATTTCCATAAATCTATACCTTGCCACTTGGCTTGTGGCTTACCGGTGTCTTCACATGCGGCTTGTCATGACTGCGGCTGGCAGTGTCTCTCTACCTCAGCCTTCTGCTTCCCAGAATCCTCCTCTCTCCTTGTCCCACCTACTTCCTGCCTAGCCACTGGCCAATCAGTGTTTTATTTATTGACCAATCAGAGCAATTTGACACACAGACCATCCCACAGCAGTGAGGTCTGAGATTCCTGGGAACGTACCTTAAGATTTTACCTTCTATATATGGGAAAGGGATATCGATCTGCCTGTAGCTAAGCATATGCATCTGGACTACATTGTCATGGTGGGAAGACAACCCTCTAGAGGTGAAAGGAGGCTCAAGCCTGGGGCTTCCGGCCACTTTCCCATCCAGCCACTCACTGGAAGTTTTCTATCCTTAATACAGACCTAGATAGGCCCCTGTGGAAAGCAGTAGGTAGAGCCAACTCACAATCATACTACCTATGCTAAATTTCACCTAGACTTCACAAATGACTATAGCTGTCTCTCATATGTCAAGAAGTTGAAAATAGGGGCTTACAAGATGCTCATATACAAGGTTCATTGCATCAATATTCACAAATATCCTTAGTGGAGGTGGGATACCTGGAATTTCCACTCTCTTGTGTTGTTTATATAGATAAAATGTGGCTTCTGAGTTGAGTGGCTTGATCATGTTGAATGTTGGAATGAGTTTTATACAGAATTCGGAATGAGGCAAAATCAAGGTCGAAAATCCCCATCCACAGGCCTTCCTTCCTCCTCCTCCTCCTCTGCACTGTCAGCCCCATCCACAGGCCTTCCTTTATACATCTTCTTACCACTCATCATGTCCTGTCTCCTTTCCTGTTCTAATTTTAGTTTGTTTTAATCCAGGTTGACTCTGAACTTGGAATTCTACCTTTCCAGCCTTGTCATTGCTGTGGTCATTAAGGCATCAGTGATCTTGAACCAAAAAGGACCCAGAAGCTTTTGGCTTGAGCTGCAACAAGGTCACTCATTACTAGCAGGTGTGTGGACATGCTGCCACCTGACTGGAAATAGGAGACCTACCCATATCGTGTGATGAGCCAGCCTTCTTCTCCCTTCATGCCAGCTCCTTTGTGGCCTGCTATGCCTATTTCTTCTTTGCATATGTGGCTCTTCTGCTTTGCTCATGGTTTTTCTGTGTTAAATTTAGTTCAGAGGTTGTTTTCCATCTCAGAGTTGCTGTAGCATCCTCAGAGATGCCTTACCTTTGTTGCCTGCCTCTTCAGCACTGGGGTGACTTGGGGCTGGCTTTTGTGCATCTCTAAAAGAAACGTGTCCAAACTTTCAAGAGACCTTACCAAGAAATGTATCTGGAACTTCATTGCAGTAATGCAGAGGACATAGGGATATGCTAAATTATACTTCAGAGCTGCGGTCAGCCCAAACTTACTGGAGAGCCTCATCTGTGATACTTTTTCTTCCACAAAGAAACAGATGGAGAGCATCGAGGAGCGCGTAGAGAGGGGAAGGGGGCCTTACAGATATGAGAGACTTAGAGGATGCACTAGGTGGCTCAGCAAGGAAAGACACTTGCTTTCAAACTTGAGTTCTTATCTTTATGTGCACACATATTCGCGCGTACACGTACAATGTAAAAAAATTCTTTAAAGAGATGTAAAATCATGATGTGTGGAGAACTACAAAGCAGTATACTGATGTATTAAAAGTCTATTTTAAAACTTCATAGATATGGCAAAAGAATATTCACAGATGAAAGACCTAGCTGACATTTGCCTCAGTCTCTGGGGTGAGTATAGGTATGTGGCCAAAGGTTAGTATTTGTTGAAGCTGAATGATAAGCACAGGAGGATTCCTTGTACTGTGCTGTCTACAGTTCATTGTCCTATGCTGTTTGCTTGGAGCTGTTCATGTAAAAAAGTTCTAGTAGAGAAGGCCTGTAGTTCAGTGGCAGAATACTTGCCAACCCCGTGAGCAGCTCTAGCTTCAATTCCAGTGAGGTAGAGGCATTAAACTGTGTGTTCATCATCCTAGGCTATGCCCAGACCTCCAGGATCAACAGAGGAGTACTCACTTTCCAACTGACGTTTTCCTAAGGACGTCTTGTGGGCAGTGTTTCTGAGTGTTTGCTTTTTGAGAGGGTCTCATTGTATAGCCCAGATTGATACATGTGATCTAGTATTTTCTGTGTAGTCGAAGCCAGCCTTGAGCTCTCAGTCCTCCTGTATTAGCTTTTCCAGTGCAAGGATTCTGGCTGTGAGCGCACACAAGTGCCTTGGGGTTTTGTGTTTTTCACTTCATGCTGTCTGTGCACTGCCCTCGGCCTGGTAAAGTTTGGCTGCAGTGCTCTGTCAGGCTTGCCTGGAGGAGTCCAGCTCTGCTGCCGTGATTACTTTAAGCACCTGTGAATAGAGTTCCATACGATTGGTTCAATTGAGTGAATTAAACTGAAGTAAAGTCAAGTGGATGAGAGAGTCCTGGTCTTCCCCGGACCATCTGCTCCTGTGACAGGCTGACAAAGGTCACGTTTGCAGAGGACCTGGGCTGGAGTGGAGCAGGTGCAGAGTCGTGGCTCCTTTTGTGCTGCACCTGTCTCACCACAGGTAAGCAGAGACAGCTGCTGATGGCAGAGTGCTTTGCCCTGAGGTGGGGCTGGAATGAGCCCAAATATGTAGCTCTCTGGGCTGCCTCATTTTGGATCCTTTATGTTTTTGACTTGGCATCACAAAAGAAGTGCATCAGGGTACCTTAATAACACCGAATTCTTGGGGATTGTAACCAGAGTAAGTCAGATAATTGTGATTCATAGAAGCTGCAGCACCAACTGCATTCATAGGCAGCAGCTGCCATGAGATAGTCTTTAGCTTTCTGTATCAGAGCAAGAACATGATAGAGCTCAGTTTGTTCCCCTTATCACTAAATGTTCATTGGTATATTTAGTTTGGATCTGATACTCACTAAATGTTCTTTAATGGGCTGGGAAAAGTGTGGGGTCAAATGTCTATGAGATGTTGGTGTAAATTCGTAGTGCATTTGCTTTGCCTTGTTGCATTATTTTTTTGTGGTGGTGTTCTGGTTGTAGTCCCAGTTTGCTATATTGTTCATACGCATTCTGTCTCTCTAGATTATCTAGTAGTTAAATGCCTGGCTTCCATTGTCAGTTAACACATTTTCTCCTGTTTGTGATGCTGCCTGATTTGGAACAAGACATTGCTTGCATCTGTATCCTTCTTCTCTCTTCTGCTAAATGAGGATGATAATAGAACTAGCCTCAGAGAGTGGTTAGTGAGAGTAAGCAAAGTATGAAATCTGCACACAGTGCTGATCACTGGTTTAGGCAGGGACAAAGCACTCCACAACTTGCCACTGTTATTACTCCTGGTGACATAGTAGCAAAGGAACAGGCTGCATAGGCTTGGGTGTTCCTTCTTAGAGCAGCAGTTAGCCTTCAGCTTCCTTCCATGCTAGTGTGATGTCCTTGTTGAAGCGTCCGAGTGCTGTGACTGAATACAGGAGAAGGAACAGGCTTTAGCTTTGGACCTGTCACTAGTGCTAAGTGCTGTTCCGTGAATGAGAGTGGAGTGGTTAGAGATGTCCGTCAGTTCATGGGCTCTTTGCACAACAAACATCTAAGAGGTTATTTGGGAAGCAGTGGGATGCGGTTGCTCACCTAGTCACTTACCTCAATTATTTGATTCATGTAAAATATTTTCAGTTAGTTTTTTTTAATTTCAATATTTAAGCAAAATTAGTTTTTCTTACCATACAATTTGGGGGTAATCATCACACATGGATAGTCATACACTCAGCAACATTATGACTGTCCGTGGAGGTCAGGGTATACCTTACAGCAGTTGGTTTTCTCCTTCCATGGGTCTGAGGGCTGGAACTCAGGTTGTCGGTCTTGGTGACAAGGGCTTTGTCCCACTGAGCCATCATGCCAGCCCACTTTTGTCCTTTTTTTTTTCTTCTTCTCCCAAAACATATACCACATATAATTCTTCATGTGACTCAGGAGAAAGAACATGTTAACACATTACATTTTTTTCAAACTTACAAAAATTATGTTATGTTCTTTAAGGAAGCTGGAGTGATGCTCTTAGTGAAGACTACACTTTTCAGTAAGAGATTTGCCATGGGGAGAAGTTTGAGGAAAGTCTTTCCCTTTTGGGTTCTATGGGCAGCTGCTCCACATTCATAGGGATCAACATTATTTTTAATTTCTTATGTTGAAACATACATTTGCCACTTTAGTTTGAGGAAATAAAAATTACTGTCAGATTTTCTAGACAATTAGTAAATTTTAATTTTATCACTTTGTTTGATTCTCTTCAAAAAATAAATTATAGATAAATCCAAGTTCCTTACTCAGTAGTTCATTTGTCATGCTTATCTTCTGGAACCAACTGCTTTCATGAACTTGGTGTGCATACCTACCCCACCTTTTCATATCAGCAATGTGTGTGGGTTATGCATTTATAATATATATCTTTAGCTTTGCTCTTTTCTTTTAAAAATGCTTTTTTAAAAATACTTTTTTATTGTTTGTGTGTGTGTGTGTGTGTGTGTGTGTGTGTGTCTGCATGACTTTATCACAGTGTGTGTGACAGGTTCTTGGGGAGATATGATATGCACATGTCTACTTTTCTCAGAATGAGAACTAGCACAGAACAAAGGATGGATGCCACCAAAGTCCAACTTGGTGAGTGAATGAGTTTCATTGGGGTTACTTACAGGAATATGGGTAAGGGGCTACCTATAGGAGAAGAAATGACTCAAGGACAGCTGTATCACCAAAGCCCACCCTAACGTGTAGCAGCTTACAAAAGCTGGAAATCTAGAGGATACTGCACAACCTGCAGGCACCTCGGTGTACTTTAGAGTGTTCTTTACAGGAGGTTCCCTTGGTGTGGACCTCTTCCAGGCACTGAGCTGGTCTTTGGTGGTTTTGGTTGTTTGGTTGGTTGTTTTGGTTTTATTTTGTGGGGGTGTTTGTTTGTTTTGTTGTTGTTGTTTTGTTTTGTTTTGGCATCTTGGATAGTCCCTGATAATTTCAGCTTGTTTCAGAGTCTTTGCAGCTTAGCTAGTAGAATGACTCTCACCAGTCTTTACTGCTTACATAATATACTCTTGGGAATGGAGAGATCAACTGTATCTGGTCAGTTTCAGGAGCTTCCTGAAGCTATTTTGAGATATTTACTTACTGTTTTAGTGGCTTTCCTGTAGAATGGAATGTTAGTGTTTCTCCCCCACAACATCCTGCACACTCCCTCTTACACAAACATACTCTTCTAAAATATCCTGTTGTTTCCCTTCCCTTTTACACCCTATGTCTTTTGTTTGTTTGTTTATTTTTGTTTTTCGAGACAGAATTTCTCTGTGTAACTCTGCTCTGTAGACCAAGCTGGCCTCAAACTCACAGAGATTCATCTGCCTCTGACTCCTGAGTGCTGGGATTAATGTTGTGTACTACCATTTCCTGGCTTACATCCTATGTCTTGAAGTTTTCCTCCAAGATGGCAGGTTTTAACTTCAGAGGAAACTGCTACACAACTGGCCCTTGTGCAGTGATTATGAAAGGCAAAAGAGGCTTTCTGAGCCCTGCAGCTGCAGTTCTAGGTGTGTATAAGGTAACTGATGTGGGTGCTAGCAGCTAAGCCGAGTCTCTGCAAGAGTAGTTAGCACTCTCAACCAGGATCCATCTCTCCGGCCCCAGCTTTTCTCCTTTCAGTACGATTTCCTGGAGCTGTCTGTCAATCCATAGTTGATTTCACCCATTTCCTTTGCCAGGCTCAGTTGTGTTAATTTATGCTTTACTCATGGCATCCTGAGTGGGCATTTGGCTTGTTTTTTTGTTACAAACATTGGAATCACAACAACTTTGCTCAATTGCTTTTCTATTCAAGTGAGAATTACATCAGGATTGATAATCTGTTCTAGGTTAATGAATATATATATTTTCCACCCGGATATTACCTAAATGCCCTCATGGACTTCTCTTTCTTCATGTGCTTACTGTTCATGAGAAGAGTAAATGTGAATGTCTTATATCCTCATATGCCAGTGACAGAGAGGCACGTTCACTCAGGTATTTGTCAGCACTGTGGTGATCATTAGCTTAGTGGGTATTCATCATCACTGTGATGATCATTTTCATTAGGATGTTTTAGAATTTGCAAATATTACCCAGCAGCTAGGAGAAATCTCCCCCCTCCCCTTACAATGGCATGCTCTCTCTAGCATTGTCAAGCTGCCATTATTATGACTATTCCTAGAAAGAATAATAGCCTCACCTGATTTTAGCGCCATTATGCCAGAGTACACTGGGAGTTCCCTCTTGTCTTCGGAAGTATCCTCACTGTCTAAAGCACTGCTCCTCAGCTGTGTTTCCCGGTGAGTCTTTAGTGAAGGAAACATCTTATTTCCCCCCTCGATGTGGCTGCTTCTGATTTGCTGTTGCTCACAGCTTGATCTCCAGCACCACCGATGCCACACATACAAATTAGACCAGGTGTGGTGGTGCACACCTGCAGCTCCAGCACTCGGGAGGTAGAGGCAGGACAGTTGTCGTAAATTCAGGGTCAGCCTGGATTATTACCTCGTGAGTTCCAGGCTAGTGTGGGCTGTATAGCAAGACCCCGTGTCAGAGAAAAAGGGAGGCAGGGAGGAGAGGAGGGAAAGAAAGGAGGAAGTGGGGAAAGAGAACATTTTGGGCACTGACAGAAAGGGGCAGCTGGCAGATGATGACGGATTGATGATAGCCTTTTTCTTCTAAAATTGTCTTAGAAAATTTAGAAATGGTGTGAGAGAGAACATCTAAAAAAGTCTTGGTAAAGACACATTTGTAAATACAACGTTTGTATGCGACCATTTACTTTTGCAGTTACTTAATCAGTAATTTCACTGACAATGTTGTAGGTCAGTAACGAAGAATTGAGTTTTGTGGGTGTTTTAGAACTCCCCAGATTCCTTTTCAGCTTTCACTGCAGTTGTTTGGGTGTCTGTGCTCTGTTGCTGAAGACAGGCTGCTATGACTGAGCTGGGACGGAGAGTGGGAAGACTTCCCAGGATGAATGTCCTTTACTTAGGATTCTCAAAGGAAGAAACCTTTCCTGCCCAGAGCTGTGGCCTTGGGACTCCAAGCCTGTTGAGTCACTGGTTCATAGGATGCTCTCAAATGATGTTTACTTGATCGTGTATCTTAGTTCACTGGGCTGTTGTAAGGCAGTACTTTACCTGGGTAATTTGTGAACAGCATAAATTTATTGTTTTCAGTCCTGGGAGTTTAATATACTGACATACTGTGTCTGTTAGTTCCTACGTGGTGCTTTCTAAGGCTTGCCCATACACAGCACAGGTGGTGAAGATCGTCCTTTACTCAGTCTTTTTAGAAGGGTACTGACTCCTATGCCCATATGACTGTCACCTCTTCAAAGGCTCCATGTCTTAATGAAGATAAGACTGTGGCCTATAGTTTTTAATTAAAGGCCATTCCACTGTATAGGGTTGTTGAGAAACCAGGTAAATCAAGTGAAACACCACGAGGAAGAGGCTGTTTTGCCTAACCCAGGGGAAATGTGGAATGCTTGATGGGATGGGAAGATGCAAGTTTAGATGAAGAGTTGATGAACGTGTCAAGCTTCTTAAAGGGAGGCTGCCCAGCCCCTGACCCAAACCACTTATTGTAGTATCCCTTACCCTGTGGACCTAGTGGATATCCAGGTTCTTCAGATAACAGGCATCTGTGTTACACACACACACACACACACACACACACACACACACACACACACACACTGAAAAGTCTTTCAAAAAATAGCTCTTTCTACCAGATACTCAACTTTATGTTCAGAAAAGTCTATTTCCTTAGTCAAAGACCATATTTGTTTTCTACATTGAACATGAGTTAGCTTTCTTTTCCAAGACACAAAATAATTTAAGTGCATTTAATTATTAAACATAGTTAATTAATAAAATGCCTTGTCTTACTCTATCCCTCTAGATATCTTTAGTATCCTTTCTCCTTTCTCCCTCTTCTCCACTCCCTCTCCTACCTTCTTCCTACCTCCCTCATATCCCTCCTTATATTGCTCCTTCTCTTCCCTTTTCCCCCCTCCTCTCATCCTCATAATGTTGAGGACTTCTTCCTGTCCCCGATGATTTTTCCCTCTTTCTGATTAGGATAGTCTGGATGGGTTTTTAGGTACATTGGACAATAATGAGCATGTTTCCTAACTATGACGCTCTCTCTGAGAGTGGCATCCTCCTTAGGCTTCCCTTGTGGTCTTTTCAAGAGCAGGCTAAATTTTGTAATTCTGAACTGACCTACTATTGTCCACATGGCTCTTTGCTTTGGCATCTGAAATCAAAGAGCTAAAAACTCAGTTCCTCTTGCTAAATCCAGTTAGTTCTATACCATACTTTGGAAGAGAATAGCTAAATCAAATATGCTTAAATTATCTCACCATGAAAATGACTGAATAGAACAATATTTCCTAAAGTATATCATATGTGTTTTATTTTCATCTGTAGTTTTATTCTTTATTAAGACAATCTTATTAGGATAAAACTTTTTAAAAATATTACTTTATGTTATGTTTATGAGTGTTTTTTGCCATACATGTTTTGCATGTATATCTGTGTGCCACAGAGGCAGGAAGAAGGTGCAGATCCCCTGAAACTAGATTTACAAGCATTTGTGAGCCTCCTTATGGGTGCTGCGAATTGAACCCTGGTCTGCTGGAAGAATCCCCAGTGCTCTTAACTATTGAGCAATCTCTTCAACCCAGAATAAAACTTTTTTTAAAGCAATTTCCTCGTAATTTGTGTTTTCTTACCAGCCTATACTAACAGCTCATTCTAATCAACTTTGTACAGAATAGAACTACCAAAGAGTGTCTTGAAGATTGTTATACAAAGATTCGTATTTTATTTGTATAAAACTTGAGAGATGGGCTTTATATAACTTCCTATGTTCTGTAACTACAGCTATTTCCATTCACCAGGGATTCATTCTAACAAATGCCCCTATGGACATCTTCTCTGTAAACTCCAGGTACTTACCCAAACCTAGATTATATTGCCTACTGGCCACCCAGGCTACATATGTAAATGCTATCGTGTGCACCATCCGTTTGATGGAAATTTCATCTTTTGGTGCTTAGCTGTTGCATTGAGAAGCACAGGTCTAGTATCGATAAACATGCTGCATACCTTTAGCACTGATTTGCACAGTGTGTAACTGTGCCATTGTTATACATAGTGTGTAACTCCAGCTTTGTTCAACATAGTGAATAACTGTAACATTTGCTTGTATGGTGAGCTGAGTGTGTAACTGGCATTGGTGTGCTTGGTGAACAGACTCTAGCACAGATGTGACTCCCAGAAGCCTTGGACTTCTAGTCTTTCGTCACTGCTCTCTTATGTTAACAGGGTGTTATTTTTCATTTTTAAAATTACATTTACTTATTTTTGTGTGTGCATGAAATGTGTGTGTGTGTGTGTGTGTGTTTGTGTGTGTGTGTGTGTGTGTGTGTGTGTGTGTGTGTGTGTGTGTAGGTCAGAGGAAACCTACAAGAGTATGTTCTCTTTGTCCACCATGTAGACTTCAGGAATCAAACCTAGCTCACTAGACTTGATGGCAGGCACCTTTACCTGCTGAACCTTTTTGTTAGCCTGTTTTGTTAATCTGGAGAGCTCAGTATATGCTGGTCTTGCTATAATGAATCCTGTGGAAAACAGAATGCTTCTTGGGGATATGGTAGCAGAATACTTACCAAGTATGTATGTGCTGATTTCTATTGCTATCAACCCTGCTTTTATTCTCACAATGTTCTCTGAAGTTG
Source organism: Peromyscus leucopus (assembly GCF_004664715.2). NCBI lineage: Eukaryota > Metazoa > Chordata > Mammalia > Rodentia > Cricetidae > Peromyscus > Peromyscus leucopus. The sequence goes on from NC_051067.1 coordinate 33,985,058, forward strand.
TTATTATTTTTGTTTTACCCAAGAAGGAAATAAGATGAAGAGGAAGTGAGACACTTGGTGAAGAACATATGGTTTGGTGTTCTGACCACATTGCCTTAGCTTTAGGCACTGACCAGATGTACGGTGCCAGGGCTTTTGCATGGACACCGTGCTCTTGCAGAGAGAACTAGAGCACTCTTGACTGTCTCAGTGTGTTAATTCCAGAGTCTTTACATGGAGTCTCTTATTCAGAAAATATTTGATGGTAACAGTCATCTCCACGCCCCTTAAATTTAACCTGGGTAGATGTTGAGTGCCCATCCTAATCCTCTGCAAAAGTCGAGGGAAGCATATCTCTGGATTTGTACTAAAGCCAACTGCCAAATGAGGTGATATGATGAAAACCATACTCAATGGCTCCTCCAATTGACTAACTGCTACAATAAAATCCTTCTCTGCTAAAATTTTGGTTCCTGAGGAAGCTGTGAGCAATGAATGGCCTCTCTTGTGATCAGCACCATTAACGTGGCCTCCTGTTCTCACTTCAGATGTCGCATGCTCTGGTGCAGTATGCAGATGAAAGCAGTGGCACCTTCCAAAGCTGGTGCTGGTGGCACATCATGTCTGGGCTACTCAAGGGAGAAGGCTTAATGATGAGGCAGAGCGAGCATCATTAGCTGTGCTTGTTCAAGGGGTTTCCCCTCAGCATCTGCTCCCTTGTCAGAACTGTCACTCTTGAACAACACCTGTAGGGCAGAGTCCTTTCTAACTTTCTCTTCACAGAATCATCATGCTTTTTGCTAATAGATTTGTTGATAATGGATGAAAACACAAACTCTTTTTCTAAACCATACTGTGATATTTCTGCCTAAGTAATACACTGTAAATGAAAGATAATGGACAGCATTCCTTAACGAAATTGGAGGTGAACATGCAATAGAATATTTAATCATTTGTATAATTTTTTTCCTGGAAGTTAAATATTAAAACTGAATGAGAAGTCATTATCTGGAATGGTTTGTGTGAGCTATAATAGTTTCTGTTGCAATCATGTACCGAAAATCAATGGGACACGTCCTCTTTCATATTTATGATGAGATAATGTCTCTTGGAGCTCATGTATTAAAAGATGAGCCTTTGTGTTCTGTTTGAAATCCAGACGACAGCCTCACTGCTGCTCTGTCTGTGAGAGGAAGGGAGAAAACAGGAGAGTGGAGATTGATCTGAGAGACAGATGCGTGCTGGGGCCCTTTCCATGATGCTCACATGTGAAGATGCTAGTCTTTACTCTGTCCTTTGTTTGAAGAATCCTTAGTTTTTCTTGTCACACTTTTGTTTCATATTTGCATTTAAGCATAATATATATATATATATATATATATATATATATATATAGAGAGAGAGAGAGAGAGAGAGAGAGAGAGAGAGAGAGAGAGAAATAAAGAAATCCCCGTTCTTCAGCATACACTTTAGCAATTTCACAAAATGTCTACAATTGTTTTACAGGCACTTGAACTAAGAATCAGAACATTCCTAGCAACCTACAAAGCACTTTCTCTTCCCTCAGCCACCTACATGGAGTACCCATTATCTTGACTTCTAACACTGTGGCTTAGTCTCACTTTTGTACATGTTCAGATTAGGGATTTTGAGCTTTATCCCAAGAACAATGGGAAGTTATCAGAAGGTTTCAGGCAGTGGGATGACACCATCTGATTTGCATTTCTAAGAAATCCACAGCTACTGGATGGTGAATGAATTGTAGAGATCACTGGGCAGTGGAGGGTCCTGGCAGAAAGCTGTGTGCAGAAACCATGTAGTAGTTTGAACACCATGGCAGCAGAGACAGAAAGAGATGAGCAGTTCACACACACACACACACACACACACACACACACACACACACACACACACACACACACACCCCTCTTTAATCCTGAATGCCTTACTCTGATTTCAAAGCTTTTCTGAGGCTGTCAGTCTTGGAAACATTCTGTGCTTTCATCTTCTGAAGCGTCATTATTGGGAGATGCGGTCCTGAATGAGGTATGGCTAGAACTGGTAAATGCATGTCCTTCACTTTCCTCTGCCAGAGTGCCTTTGAGATCTCATAATTGAACATTAGTGATCTGCTTCGTTTCACAAGTCTACAGAGATGGATCTTGATGTCCTCTGCAGTGATGCTGCATTTACCCAGATCCTCACGTGTTTATTGAAAAGACTGAGGCAGTTTTGTGCTCCTACATGCTTTCATCTGCTTGCTTGATCCTAGCGATATCTTTCATAGATGGAGCATAGTAGCTGCAAAGAAGGACTACTACTAGCCACAGCAGCCTGCTTCTAAGTAGAGCGTGTTTTCATTGGAAACCACTTGTAACTACACCTTAATCAACAGAAACTGAGGCCCTGTTTATGTTTGTATTACAGGGAAGAATTGGGCTTGCTTTATTTTGCCCCAATAGATGGATCCTTTAGGGGTCGCAGTTAGAGTTTCAGAAGTAAATGTGAAGAGAACTCTGGGAAATGGCAGGGCAGGAAGTATCTAGTATCTTGCTGTGGGTAAAAAACCTGCTGATGGGGCCTGTTTGGCATGATCGTTTTGTAATTATTTTGGAATTCTAAGATCTATTTGAAGGTTTACAACTTCCAGGGGAAATCTTTGATAGTAAATTGTCGTTATGTTAGGCTAGTTTAATTCTTAGCATAGTAGTAACACCCTCACCCTTCAGTCCTCAGCAGGCATTCCTCTGTGCTGGATCAGCTGGCATGAAGCTGGCAAGAGCTAGGACAAGCAGTGAGCACTCTGTCTTCTGAGTATCAGAAACCTGTGCCCTGAGTGCTTATTGAAAATTCTGGTCATGGAGTTGAAGACAAAGAAATGTCCCACCCCTGTTGGTGTGCCTCCTCCCATTCTCGAGAGACCCTCTTCTCTGCAGCTCCTGTGAATTCCAGGGAACTCGGAGATACTGTCTTTATTTCTTTCTTTAGGGGGGGAAAAAGCATTCTTTGGGGAGCCAGACTCTATACATAGGGCGTTTAAAGAGACATTAGAAAGGCACTGACTGTGGGCAGAGAAAATTGCAGACACAGAAAAGAGTTACCCCAGGGCAGTTCTTGGCATGGAACTAGCCCACAGCAATCAGAAGAAAACAAAAGTCCAGCCAACTCTGGGGAAGTTGGGGAAGTCTTGTTTTCAGATGCTGTAGTTTAAATCTCAAATGTCTAAATATTCTTCTGTAGGATGGGGCTGTTTGCTTTGTTGGTTATGGAACCTTTAAGAGGTTGGACCCTCAAACATTTAACACCCTGTCTCATTCTCCTGAGTGCTGAGATTATGGGTGTGTTTACCAGGCTTGGCTCATCTTATCGATTTTAGGTGTGTTGTGCAGAGGTATTTTAAGAATACACACTGTCACACAGTCACCACTACCCACTCTTCTCCAGGGCCTGTTCTTCTCCTCAAGCTGAGACTCCAGGTGCATTAATACACGCCCTACTCCCCCAACCTTCCTCCATTTTGCTTTTTTATTCTAATCACTGTGAATTCTTTTTGTCCATTTCATGTATGGTCATTCCCTTTTGTGTGTGGGTGTCGAGGATGTAGAGAGAAAATGTTGAAATTCCATCCTCATTTTCTCTGTAACCTGTTATAGGGCAGCTTCTCTGTGGTAACATTTAGTTTTCACACGACTTTGGCTTGATATCTTCTTAACTTCAATAATATACAACACTATTCAATTGCATATGTCTTCAATCCTTTTAGATGCTAATGGGACAAAATTACATCTTCATACATCATGGGTCTAAAACTATAAACTCATAATTTACATGTATTATTCTCTTCTATTATGTAGATAACAAAATGCACATTTAAGGACTGAAGTTATTATAATGGCTTTTAGCATAATACATTTTTTTCACTTATGGAAATTTTTTTAATTAAGACCTTAAAATCACATTTATTAAAAAGACTTTTGATTCATTTATTTTAATTGTGACTATATTCTCAAACATTTTCAGACATTTCCAGCATGGAAGCTAATTTTAAATTATCTTACTGCCTCGCAACTTGTTCCATATTATCTCCTACGATTGGAAAAAGTTGTTGATCAGATCAATTTGTTAAAAATTTCATAGGCTCAATAAATTTTTTAAAAATTAACTTCAGAGGTCTCTCCTCCTAGTTAGCATCACCTGTCAACTTGGCACAGTCTAGAGTTATCAGAGAGAAGTCTCATTTTGGGGATTGTCTGATCAGATTGGCTTGTAGGCATGTTGTGGGGTCATTTTCTTGTTTGTAATTGATTTAGGAGGGGCTCAATCACTGTGGACAGTACCATCTGTATGTGGGGCTTCTGGGCTGTGTAAGAACTCTAAGGAACAAGCCAGTAAGTAGTGTTCCTCTGCGATCTCTGCTTCAGCCCCTGCATATAGGTTCCTCTGCATATGGGTTCTCTCTCCATCATATCCTGACATATTGGTATACTGACACACGCCACAGCATAGATGAACCTTGAAGATATACTTCTAAGTGAAAGTCTCCAAAAGTCAACTACTGTATTGTTCCCCATACATGAACACCCAGGATAATAAAGCTCACTGTGAGGACAGTGGTCATTGCCAGAGTCTGTGAAGGTTGGGAAAGTAGGACGTTTATTAATGAACCTCAAGTCTCAGTTTGAGAAGAAGAAAATGCTCTGGAGATGAATGGGTAATAGTGGCTGAGTGACAGTGTGTATCCTTTCAGTACCACTGGACAACACACTTAAAATGATGAAGATGAGCCCAGCCTGGAGAGCATACCCATAATCCCAGTCCTCATGAGTCTGAGACAGGGTGTTCAAAGTTTGAGAGCCCCCTGCCACCTTAGGTATTGACCAAGGGGAGCCAAACAATATGAGTAATGGGGCAGGGCGTTATGACAGGAACAGACCGTCTGCAGCATAGGAAAATCTGAGGAAGTGGAGTCTAGGCACGATTGGGGTGAGCCAGGACCTCAGCAAGGCCAGCCCCAAAGGTGGACAGTGACTAGGAATGCTGTGAAGGACTTGTATTGCTGTGCTCTGGGTGGAGGCTGCTTTCATAAGTTGTTGCCAAGCCTGTGGTGATGGCCTCTGGATGGTATTGATCAGTGCAGACAGCTGGGATAGAAGAGTTAGACACAGGATAGAGGTCAAGGAGTATAAGCTGCCCCTTCAACGTCTCTGCACCTCCTGTCACATCTTCTAACCATGGAGCCATCTTCGAAAGATGTTGGCTGATGCTTTCCTTCTGTGTCCCGGTTTTTCCTGAATTGCTCCACAGACTATAATTACTCCAGAAGCACATAGGATAGCCTTCTGGGGATTCCAGCCCAGCTATGTGACAGAATAACAGAACAACCCCCCACCTCCACCCCACGTGTGCATGAGCGTGCACGCACGCGCGCGCGCGCGCACACACACACACACACACACACACACACACACACACACACACACTATGGGTAATAAGGGCTCCTGCAGTTGGATGGATTTTTCTCTAGCCATTTCAAATTCTAGAAAGATTAATGTATTTCCACCAGAGGCTAATGACATTATTCAGTATGCAAAGTCAACTTAATAAAATCGAATTGTGTCACATTTGGATTGGCTTACATGGATTTATTAAAAAAGTTTTACTATTGATTAAAAATACCATACTTTATTTTAAATAGGGATTATAAGTACAAATTTATTAATCAATCACAGTAAATTCCTTTCTGGTTCTGTTTTGTAGGCAAATGGTTTGAATGTCACATGATCTATATTTTAATATTGGCTCTGTCATCTTATATAAATATTTTTTGTTGTCCTTGAATTTCTTGCTTTGACGATTAAAAGAAATAATGTATATGGAAATTCTGAGGTATTATACAATCCTCAGACATTTTTATGTCTTTAGGGAAACTGTTTCCTGTAACTGACAAGAGGTTCACTTATACATAAGCATTTTGATCCTAAGTAACAGTCCTAGGAGGAATAGATATCCTACATTATGTATTATCCGGTTTTATTGTGGTTTGCTCAGATCTATTGTAAACTGACATAATATTCTTACTTAAATTGAAGTAATTTTATTTTGTGATTATTTTTATAACAGGACTCTTCCTGTGTAGTCTTAGTTGAAATACTGATGTTCCCTTTGTCATAAGAATATAAGTTTTGTCACAGTATTTGTATCTTTGGGTGTTCTTTAAAAGAATAGAACTGATACAATGAATACAGAGAGAGAGAGAGAGAGAGAGAGAGAGAGAGAGAGAGAGAGAGAGAGAGAGAGAGAGAGAGAGAGATTATTAAACTGGCTTCCAGCCTGTAATGCTGCTCCCCAATGTCATTCTCAAGGTGGAAGAGCTGAGAATCTAGTATTTTTCAGCACAGGATGCTGGACCTCTCAGCAGCCCCAATCTGGTGCTCAGGTCCTGGAAGATTCCTACAAAGCATCTGATCTTCAGTCTATATTGGAATCTCGAAGGCTTGGGTTCTAATCCAGGTGAATGAATGCCTCAGTCACAGGATAGATGAACTGGCCTGTGAGCATGAGTGCAAGCACCAGAAGGGGAAAGCTTCCTTCTTCCGTGTCCCTGTACGTGGACCGACACCAGAGGGTGTGCTCCAGATTGGGAGTGGGTCTTCCTGCTTCAGAGAATCAAGAAAACCTCTCACAGGAGGGCCCAGAGGTTTGGGTTTTAGTTGATTACAGATGCAGTCAAGGCAGCAACCAAGATTAACCATCATCAGAGGGATCATGCTACAATATATTTGAATGAGCATTAGTACTAACATTGTGTATGTGTTGAGTTCTCTGAGTTTCTGGTTACTCTGTATCTTTATTGCATCCTTTTCTGATAAGTAAATAAACTGAGATAAAAATGTAAACACTATAAATTCAAATCCTAAAGCTGTGGAATGATGGCCATTGCAAGTGAGTGATGGCTGCGCAGGAAGTGGTCTGGGTCTGTGTAGAGCACAGCCCTTCCAGAACACAGCTAACTCATTCAGAGCTCAGAAATCTCCAAACATCTAGCTCAGTAAACTAATTAGGACGAGGTAATCAGAATTGATGAGGGAATCAAAAATGACTGAGGCTGTCTGAAGAACATGTGTCTTTAGTGTTCATGTCCACATGTGAACTGGTGACACTGGTTTAAATGGCTATGTGTCCTGTGTTCAATGTTACAGCATCTGCCCAATGAAACTCGTTTCCACGCGTGAGCGGCTTTCTCTAGAATCACCTTCAGTGCGAATTTTGCTAGTGCTCCACTTGCCTTGGCTTTGCTTGTTATTTTATTTTTTCTGTGTTGAAAACAGATTTCAGTACCTGGAGCTACAGTGAGACCACCCACAGACAATGCATATTTCTGCAGTCTCTGTGGCCACTTTCAGGGAGGAGGAGAATTTCCCACTGGAAACACCCTCTGAGGCAGACTTAGGTAGCATCAGAAATTCAGCATAGGAGGGGCAGCTGGTCCTCTTTCCACTCCCAGGGTGGCCTCCCTCCCAGTGGAAGCTGGGGTTGACATGTGTACACCTGCTTCATAAAGGAGCCTGGGGAACAGTCTCATCACACCCGCTGTTGCCTCCACAGAGCTCCTCAGTAGCTTTGCTACTGTTATCTGGTCCTGCTTCATGCTCCAGAGGTGGTTGTGACTTCCAGCTGACAGTGCTGAGCTTTGGTATTATCTGCCTTCTACTAAAGTTTTATTGTTTGGGGGCTTCATTTAACCCCTTACATCCCAGCGTCTGGTGTCTGAGAAGAGTGGCGTGGACTCCTGAATCCACACACAGCCTTCAGACCACTCTTAGGAGGGTGACAGTGTGGGCGTCTGCCTGGGAGCCTGGGCATTTGCACAACAGGTTCACTGGTAATTGTGGAGAAACTTGAGGCAGCACTGACTTCCCTTGAGAATTCTGTGTGGCAGTGCCACCCACCTGTGGGTAGGTTGCTAGCTTTAGCCAATCAAAATACAGCAGGTCCCGTGCAGCATGTTTATACTGAAAAAATCATTATTTATTTGAAATGTGAAGTTAACTAGGTGTTCTATCCAGCAGTGTTACTGTGGAGAACATGGATTTGTGCTGCAGAAGCAATGAGTCCAACATTAGCCTGAGGCCAGCTGAGTGCTGGCAAGGCATTCTCTCTGGCCTGACTTGTCAGCAGAGCTTCAGACAGTCTGAGTGTGCCTGATTTGCTAGCTATTTTGAAGGAGTGTGGCTTATGAGATGCACTTTGTCTCTTCATTATTTTCTTACTTCCAAGTTCTAAACCCGAATGCCTTAGAGTGTGACCTGATTTTGAGGCAGGGCTTGTTATCATGTTAACTAAGCAGTTAGTTGAGAGCCCTCAGAGTCAACCAACCATGCAGACACTTATTTTCCAAGGGAGAGTTTTTCTTCTTAAAGCTCTGAGTTGTTAGACCTTGCTAAGAATCTGCACCAATAGAGCACACCATTGAATAGCATATAAATGTAGAATGTAGCTTAGTAGGACTACCATGTAAGTGTAGAATATAGCCTAGTCGAATTACCATGTAAACGTGAAGGGTAGCCTGGTAGGACTACCATGTAAATGTGGAGGATAGCCTAACAGGACTACCATGTAAATGTGGAATATGGCCTAGTAGGACTACCATGTAAATGTGGAATATGACCTAGTAGGACTACCATGTAAATGTGGAGGATAGCCTAACAGGACTACCATGTAAATGTGTAGGATAGCCTAGTAGTTATGCAGTTAGTTTTCTCATTTCTTTGATCAAGTGCTTGAGGAGAAGCAACTTAACAAAGGGTTGATTTTTGATCATGGTCTGAGGGTACTGTCTATCACGGTAGGGGAGCATTATGGTGGGAGCATCTTCTGGCTGTGGTGGCAGGGACCTGTGACTGCTTGCTCATATCTGGGCAGGTCAGAAGCAGAAGATGCATGCCAACACTCAGTTGCTTTTCTCTCTTTTCCCTTTTTATTGAGTTTTGGACCATGGGATGGTGATTCATATGTTCACAAGTCTCCCTCCATCATGTAATCATCTCTGGAAACACATATAGACTTGCTCAAAGATGTGCTTCACTAAGGTGTTTCTTAACACAATCATTTGTGAATTCCAATTACCAATCATGGTAATAATGTATTTTGTAGAGAAGTTGTTATGGACCAGGCATTTCAATGCATTATTTGACTTTAAAACTTTACAATAACTGGCAAATGGGTTACTTGTAAACTCTAGAAGTTTCCATGGCTCATGGTCCCTGGAAGTCCAGTATTGACCGTAGATATCTGGTGAGGAGAAAGCAAGGTTGGAGGTGAACTTGCCTGTATTACAAGGCTGTTCTCATGATAACTGACCTATAATGAAGTAATGCTCCACACCCATGACCCTTGGGACCTAGCCACCTCTTAAAGGTCCCTCCCACTCTTTGACATTGCAGTGGTAGGTGACACAATAATTTCAGGTGACACTGTCAAACCAGAGCAGCACCATTACTCCGTTTGCCACATGAAAACTGGGGTTTGGTAGGAGGTATGGTGATTTAGAAAGAGTGGTCACATGGTGCTAATCCAAAGTCAAGACCAAGTCCTTAGGTTTGAGCACCTTTCTCTGTTATTTCTGGCTGAGGGTCTCACACATTAGTCTTGCAGCCCTTAAAAGGCAAGACAAGGAGGGGTTCTCTTCCTTTTGCTGGGCTGTTCAGGTTAAGCATAGCTCTGTACTGCTTCTGTGAAGAAGGACACACACCAAGTGGACAACCCTAGGTAGGGAGGGATGAAGGAAGGCGCTCTTCGTTAGTAAGATTGTTTTCCTCTCACTCTGGAGTTATTTTCATATGCTCACATTGCACATGTGCACACAATCACTAAACGTTTATACGGGTAAGGTCACCCTAAAGTGTTTTTGCTCCTGAATTTTACAAAGACGGACAGAATTTGATACTTTACACTGAATTATTTGTATTACAGATGTATTTGTATTCCATAAGTTTGGCTCATAGATATGGAAACACAGTTGAATTTCACTTCCAGGTTTTATATTTTTGTTTGTATCTAGTATTTTCCTTTAAGATTGGTGGCAGGAAATCTCTGACCTAGGGTGTGCTGCTGATCTCTCTTCCCTTTTCCCCCTCTTCTGTCTTGGCTCAAGCCCTGAGATCTTGACTCTGGCTTTTGTTCCTCTGAGTTTTCACTGTAATGCATCTCATCCAGCATCTTAACAGTTACTATTGACTGGGTGTACTGGAAGGGGGATTTCTCACCAGAGGTGATTTCTGGCCCGCAGATTGTGTGGCTTCTGAGATTTGTTATTTTTATGGGGTGGAGAAGTTTCTCCGGGCTATTTCTGTGAACAAGAGATCAAAGTCAGATGGCTCTGACAAGGTTCCTCTGAGGAGGACCACCCAATAGTTTGATAGTTCTTGGATTTTTCTAGCTCATGGTGATTGATGGACCCAGGGTCTACTACCATTTTGTTTTGACTGAAAGTATACAAAGAAGTCTCATTTCTGCTGTTGATTTTTATCAGCAGTTTTATTATTGTTTAATTCAAATTCACAAAAATGGAGAGTGTTAATTCCTCTCTGTTCCCTGCCCCAAACTTTCTATTTTGCTATTATTTGGTTCTTATTCCTTCCTCAGAACTAGAGTTCAGTCAAACATGTTGGACTTTCCCTGCCTGGGTGGGATGTTGGAGGCACTGTTGAATTCAGTGGGGTAAAGGATTCAGTGATTTTTAAGGTAAAGTTGGTTTCTATGTTTCTGGAGATGAAAAGTTTTGTGAATGATATAGTTAGTGTGCCGATCAAACCTTCAGTTCCTGAGTAAGGGCAAGGCATATTAGTAACTAGCCACATGAGATTCCCAGGTGGTTGAATGGTGGCTCCATTGATCTGTGAGTTCTGAGGAGCTGGGTGACATTATATAGCCTAGGAAACAGGAGACAAGAGTTGGGAGGCCTAATAATGGAGCTGAGAATCAGCCTTAGTAGAGAAATTTTTGAGCATCTCTTTTTAGACATTATTTGTGGGCAGTCAGAGGCATTCCTGACCCTACGGAGTCCGTGTAGTCTGTTACTCTTTCACTTGGAGGTCTTCCCTGTGTACCCCATTCTAAATTAACACACGTTGCCACCCACACTTCCATCCTTGAACCTCTGACCTAGTTTTTCTTTTCTTACTTACTTACTTACCGTGTCAAGCGCTGAGCTACTTTATTGTTTGTTTTTTCCCATCTTACTCCACCCCAGCTGTTTGCAGATTCCACATACAGTTGCATGGTTTTTTTTTTTTGTTTTTTTTGTTTTTTTTTCAAAATCTGTTATCACTAGAGCCTAACATATATCCTGAACATAACAGGTCCATAGTAATTTTTTGTTGTGTTTTTGGAAGATCATCTTGGTGCAGAGAGGCCTCTGCTACATTGCTGACTTGATTGTTCTTGGCGGCCTCCTCCCCTCCCTCTTCCTTCCCACCCTTCCTGTTTCCCATGTAGTCCAGGATGGCTTTGAACTCATGACAACTTCATGTCTCCATGCTTAGTCCTTGTACTATTTTGCAAAAATACTAGAGCAGAATTTGAAAAAAAAAATAATAAAACACGTCTACTACTATATAGGATATCAGAGTTTTCCATAGCTGACACAGATCCCCTAAAAGGTCTTTGATGCTAGGCTTATGAAATAATCTACCCTTTTTATGTATAGATTTTTTTTTTATTTCTAGTACTACATTGACAAATTGAGTGTTCTTTGTATCACTGAGGCATCGCTGACATCCACACTCTGAGTGCTTGCATGTGTGTTCTGCATAGTTTACCATGCCATGTGTAAAACCGAATACATGGCAGCTTATTTTCATTCCTTGTTGCATAATTTGCATAATATAACAGTAATGGAATTTACAGTGGGATATTCTCATAGCATATTTCCAGAATTTCAATCTTAATCATTGGCAAGTATGTCATAAGCTGATTTACATTTTGTGTCTCAAATATATTTATATATTGAGGGGAAATTAAAAAGTGGTAAATGTAAAGACTCATACCTATTCCTTAGTCATATAATGCTGTACTAGTAAGCTACTCCAAAGAAATAAAACCAATTTGACCATTATTGTGTGTGTGTGTGTGTGTGTGTGTGTGTGTGTGTGTGTGTGTGTGTTTGTGTATTACATATAGAATCAGAAATTAAATTTGGATAGGGGAATTGACTTTTAGAGTTAGAAACTGCAAGCCTGAACGTCTGTGCATTTTGGGGCAGAATTTCAATGATCAGTGTTGATTTCTTAAATCTAAAAGCAGAATTTTTCCAATTTCGAGGAATATAATCGTTTTATTATAGATCCTTTCACTGGTTTAGAGAAGCCTACTCACATTGTGGAGGGTTATCTTGTATTTTAGATGTTACACATTTTTGAAAAATACCTTCCGTGCAACAGCTTGACTAGGGTCCACTTTAACAGCTGAGTATCACAGTGGTGTCAAGTCAGGAGACAAAAATCTTACCATCATAATTTCTGTATGGTAGAAGTTTATGTTCCTGGACACACTTAAGGAACTTGTGCTTGCTAAATCCTATGCATAAAGGTTCATGCATCTTACTAACTTTATTACTAACAGCTCGAAACTGTAAACAATTCACATATTTTTAAGCATGTGAATTGATAAGCAAATGTGGTATGTCCATACCATGGAATACTACTCAACAGTAAATCGGAGTAGTTATTGATATGTGCAGTCCTATGATTGGATTTCAGAGTACTGAGTTTTACAGAAGAGAATCTCAAGTGATCATATACTATATGAGTCTAAAGTGATAGGTATAGAGGTTGAGGACATATTAATAACAGCTAGGTTGGAGTAGGGACAGTGGTGACAATGAATGAGGGGATTTACAGTGAATGATTGAACAGTTCTGTGTACCACTTACTGTGGCCATTCCATTAATCTGTAATACAGTAAAGTCTGGAGAATTCTACTTGTTCTGCTTAAAACAAACAAACAAACAAACAAACAAACAAGGCTGCCATTGAGCTAATAGAATTTAAGTGTCGGTGTCCTGGTGTGACAGTTGATAGTGTGGTTATATACGATGACATCAAAAGGGGAAGCCTGCATGATGGCTGCAAGGGAGCTATTCACTAGTTATACAACTGTCTAGACTCCAACTCATTTGAAATGGAAGAGTTATCAGTGTGAATAAAGAAATGCAGGCTCTACACTGAGTCAGGACGTCACTAGTCAACAACCAATGGACAGATATGTGCTAGGGGTGGGCACAACAGAACTAAGGAAAACAGAGCATGAGGTTTGGATCGAGCATTGGAGAGGGTGAATGTCTGCAAGGAAAAAGGCTTACCAAAGAGGGTTCTAGGTTGAGGCTAGACAGGATGTTGGGTGTAGAAAGTATGGCCTCTTTGCAGACCTCAGCTGCACTCCTGAGACCTTCTTAAGTACAAAATAGGGACTCACATGGGATGTTTCACTAGATCAGAATCCAGTTCCAAAGGACATTTATGTTTTAGGCAGAAAGCTGCGAAGTGACAAGAAGCTCCCAAGGCTGGGCCTAATCCCCAGTGCATTCTCAAGTTAGTATATTTGCGTGCATGTAACATGTTTCTCTACATTTCATGTAACATTGCGTGTGTGTGGTAATTTCTAATTCATAGAAAGGCAAATGGGTAATCAATACCATCAAATGCCTTTTAAGCTATAGGTCTTTAGACATGAATTTCATTGAACTAATATGTGAGAGGAGTACATTGTAAGCTCTGTGATGGCCCTTGATTATAGTGTTTCCATGTATGTTTTTAAGAGATTGAATTACTTCCTTGTCTATGAGTATTTGTGTCCTTCTGGAATCCATATGGTAAAACCTAATCCTCAAGGTGACAGTATGAAAAGAGGAGCCTTTGAGAAGCGCTGAGATCATGAACACCCCCATGAATTGGTTTAATGTCCTTAGAAAAAGCCTTGAGTGAGCATTAGCTCCTGTCTTCATCCTCTCATGTGTGGGACATCACAATTGTTTCCTGTGAGAAAAGGGCTGTCACCAGTACCAAGTCTGGGAGCACTTCTGTCTTTGACTCCTCAGGCTCCAAGAAAGTGCAGAATAAATGCCTGTCAGTTATAAATCACCCTGTCAGTATTTTGTTCTAGAAGCTTGAACATAGGAAGACAATACCATCCACTGTGCAAGCTTTACCCCACATAAAATTCTTCTCTAATACATATGCTCACTAAAAGGATTTTTTTAAAAAAACAAAATGAGTTTTATAATTATTCTTGAATTTTTTACATTGTCAGAAGTTGTGCTGCTGCTGCTGCTTGACTGTATTTGCAGACTGTTTTCCAGTAAGCCAGTCTGCTTTCTTCACATCCGAATGGCACAGCGTGTGCTTCTTGTGTGTCCATGAAAAAGGCCGAGACTGACAAAGCTTGGGTATTCTGTATACAAGCACTGTGCAATGCTGTGAGTCCCACTGTAATTTTTCAGTCACATGAAAGCAATTTGTTTGCTTTGCCTGGAGATCATTTTTCAGTTTTTTTTTTCTTCTCATATTTGTAACCCTGTATGTAGCTTGCCTATGGGGAGCTCCCTAAGGTGTTGTTTTGGGAAGGGGCATTAGCAAGCCAATCCATGTATTTTGATTGTATTTATCCATGTAAGATGCTGAGGTAAGCTAGACCTCAAGTACTTAGAGTGCCTACCAACATGTCTACCCTCTGGTATTGGCTAGTAGAAATGTTGTGTGTACTGTAACCTGGAATTTGTTCACTTATTGACTGAGAATAAAATCTTCTGTTACCAAGTTGGTTGTGTTGGCACCTACATGCTTAAAGACAGAAGTTAGAAGTAATTAAACTAAAATATCATTAGTCATGAGTTACTACAGGAAGAGGGATAAAAGTAAGGCAATATGCAAGAGGTGACAATCACCAAGGAGTGGTGTTATCAGTGTGACTCCAACACTCCCAGTGTCCACAGGTGAGAGCTGCTGGCTCCAGGCAGTCAGAAGCAGCAGGGTTTTGTTGTTTTTCCCCATTCTTATTCATAGGACACTTAAATCGTCTTCTATTTCCCCGGAATATTATGGGTTAGGTAGGCAGGATCCTTCTGGAAAGCAGGCATTGAAGGTTTGATTCCCAGCTATGGCACAGTTGAGAGGTGACTGGATCCTGAAGGCTCTTACTTCATTGATTAATTCATTGATTAGTTCTTGGCTGAATGGTCTAGTTGGAGGAAGTAAGTCACTGGGACCATGCCTTTGAAAGAAAGATCTTTTTCCAGATTCACTTCTTTTCTCTTCCCTCCCCTCCCCTTTTCCTCTTTCCTGTCCAATAAAAACTTGGCAGCTTTGCTCAGCCACACCGCCTGCCATGATATTCTACCTCAACGTTAGCCCAGGGCTGGGGAGCCAGCTACCCGGACTAAATCCTCTGAGACACAGAGACTAAAGGAAGCCCCCTCCTCTGGAGCTGTGTGTCTGAATCAGTGCTCATGATTTCACATTCGCTCTCACAGCTCTTCCGGTGTGACAGCATGAAGACCTTCCTTCCTTCCTTCCTTCCTTCCTTCCTTCCTTCCTTCCTTCCTTCCTTCCTTCCTTCCTTCCTTCCTTCCTTCCTTCCTTCCTCCCTCCCTCCCTCCCTCCCTCCCTCCTCCCTCCCTCCCTCCCTCCCTCCCTCCCTTCCGTGAACGTTCCTTTGTTAGCAGCGTTTATAGACCTGGACAGTCGGCAGCAGTGCTATCTTCTGGCTCCCCAGCCTTATTTGAACATTCTTCTATGATGTGGCGAATTTCCAGTCTAATGAAAGTGACTTCACCATGAGACAACTCAGAGAAGTGATGTTCCAGCGGCCCAAGAGTGTGACCTGGATTCCACCAACAATAGGAAGTTCAGAAATAAGCTATAAGAAGATGGCGATTCCACTTAGAATCCATTTTGTTTTCTTAGCCACACATGGTGCTTGGGCCATCTAGCTCTCGAGGTGACAGTTTCACAGAGTCCAGTGCTTTGAGTAGCATAGTCTTTGACAGTTTTCTCCTTAACCCTATGTTGTCCTGTATCAGGCATCATTCCTGAAAGGTTCCTTCTAAAACCCATTCTCTGATTCCTTTTCTAATTAGGGACTAGTGCTCACAACAGTTACTTAAAAGGTAGCAGGTCTCAGTTGCCGCAGTGAAGCGTCTTACTTAGGTGCCCAGATTAGATTTGGTCAGACTGCTGCAGTGACAAGATGGGCAAGGGACAGGGCCTGGGCACATCTAGGATGATGTTATTTTCTAGAACTGGACTTGGGGATGGGGATAAAGAGTGGAGAGTGGCTCAGATAGTGGCTGGAGGAGGAGCTGGAGCGCAGTAGGTAGAGGCAGTCAGAGTCTTCGGTGAGCAGCACATCAGGATTATACTTGTGTCAGACTGACAAGTGCCTCAGCACTAGAAGATCTTCCATTCCTCTCCCATTCTCGATTCTGACTCTTGTCATATTTACAAGGTTATAAGTCCCTAAATAGTTTCAAAGACTCACATTCTTTTCCTGCTGGATATGGAAATAACTAAACCATAACTACTTGTTTGTGATACCCGTAGTTCCGTTGAGCATTGCAAATGATGCCTGTCTTCTAATTGCTAAGGGACAAGTAAGTGTTTGGTCAAGATAGTGTTTACCATGTAAAAAGTGCCCTGGGATATGTGCACTGAGAAATCTTTCACCACATGCTAGTAGTTCAGTAGACTGACAACACGTTCAGAGTTTGGCATACTCTGTAGTGACTGACCCAGTGATTTGGGAATATGGCCAGAGGAGGCAGGAGTTCTTTTCAGAACATGTTCAGACTGCTGAGGGCCTGTCCTTCTTGAGATTGGATGAGGGTTCACCTAGTTAGGCTCTTGCAGCTATGGCACCTGAAAATGTGCATTGGACGCTGCCGTGCTGTGCAGAGAGGGTGATGCTGCTACTCAGGCTGTTGAATTTCCTTGTGTATTACATTTGGTCCAAGACTTTGTTTTGACTGCTTTTATTTTTCTGCCAGGACTGTAGACTGTAGTTGGGGAAATCTGAGTTAATACCTGGATGAGAAAGTTGAACTTTTTATCCTCAGAAGTTCCTCAAGTTTATCATATGGAACTTTAGAAAGTAAGTTTGTGAGTGTGTGTGTGTGTGTGTGTGTGTGTGTGTGTGTGTGTGTGTCCATGTACTAAAGAATACACAGTTTTCCATCACTTGCTAAGTGTTTAAACTGCATCTGTTTATTATTTAAGTTAATTGAAGAGTATAGTTTCTGCTCAAGGCATATTTGTTGATGTGACTTATAAGGTTATTTATCAGGTGGGTGGTGTTAAATTAAGGAATACTTTCAGAGAAACCAACATTCTAGATAATAATGTGAATTGGAAAATCATCTGTCTGTAAACTCTTAGGTGCATAAGGTGTTCACAGTTCTGGTGGAGAACACTGGAGTGCTGCTGATTTGGGGGTAGACTGACTTGCTACATTTCCGGTGCTCTAGTTTGTGGATGCCTGTCTGTGTGTTTGAGAATGTGCTTTCTATAAAGCACACTCCCAGAGCAGAGTACTTAAACCTTTGTTTACTATATTCTAGGGTACACTTACTTTTAAGTTTATATCTGCTTGTGGCTACATCGTGTAGCTGCGTGGGAACATTCTATTGTACTGTTTGTTCATATTTTAGGGTGTTTATTATGTCCTTGGAATAATCGTCTTTTAAATCTACTTGCCTGTAATTGGCATTAATAACAGTAAATGAGCAGAATCAGTGCCAAAGATAAGGGTTAGAAGGGCTCTGCCCTCCTGAGGAGCACCTCCTCTCCGGATTGATGAAATGATGGCCTATCTGGGAGTGAAGGGAATAAATAATGTTAGCTATGTAGACGTCACTGAAAGTCTGTTTGGGCTTCAACATATTTTTCCTAAAGCATTTTAGGGTCCAGGCATAGTGGCACATGCCTTTAATCCTGGCACCTGAAGAGGCAGAGGTAGACAGATCTTTTTGAGTTCTTGGCCAATCTTATCTCTATAGTGAGTTTCAGACCAGCCAAGACTACATAGAGAGCCCCTATGTCAGAAAACAAATAAAAACAAGAGTTTTAGTAAGATGAGTCTGTGCATGTTTGGGGATATTTAGAGAGCACTGCTAATTGGCCAAGGGTGGTTTTGACAGATATAAGCCTGGAACAACATTGCATTTTATTTTGTATGTGGAATGAAAAACATGCAAAGTTTATTGGTGTGTGACATCAGTAGAGGAGAAATTGTTGGCATCAAGAAAATGAAGGAATGTTAACTGGATGGCTTGGTGCAAGCCATCAATAGGTGTATGGTAAGTCAAATCATCGAGTTGTTTATGTTAAGGCTTGGGGCTTGGCACTCACTCAGTGAGCAATAGCATCTGGACCCCGCACTTGTGTTATGTCAAGGATATGTTATGGTTGTAAGAGTTGACTTTACTTTGGGGTCTACTGCCTAAGCACTGAGAAATTAGTCTATTACCCTCTGGAGAAATTCAGTGGAATAGGTCAGGCAAAGGGACCTTTGAGAGAAATTAAAAGGAGATGAAATTGTTTGATTTGGATGCACAAATCAAGAGATTGGGGTTTAGGAGGGAAAGAGGCACCAGCTGTTGTCTCTTTCTGCAATATGAAGACCAAGATACTACCGTGAAGACAAAGCGTGCAATTTGGGACTTAAAACAGAATCAGGAAGGAAAGAGGGTAGTATCTTTCCTTAGAAATTATGAATGCGGTGTAGATTGCTTCTGATAATCACTGTATGGACTCAGTTGCTTAATAGATGTAGAGATCTTCTGGAAAAATATCCAGTATTAAATGCTGATTAGTGTTTGAATACAGCACCAAAGGTTTTGTGACTTCTGTGAACATGAGCAGCCCAGCTGAGACTTTGGAAAACTGGAACCTTTGCCATGTATTCTTGGTAGGGAGTGTTCCGAGATATAGACACATTTTTTTGTTATGTTTTCACTCTGTGCTCTGTGCATGTCATGGCTGCTGTGTTGAAATCAGGGACACCATGATCATCCAAATGAGAGCCTACAAGATCGGGCCTATTAACATTCTCTTCTGGAAGGAGGCAAGGGAAGAGGTCCTTCTACCTTCACTTAAGATCGCAGGCATTCACTGTGTCCTGCCCTCACTCCCAGCTGCCTGTCATCCTGTCTCAGCTACACATTGGGCTATGCCAGATTATGTAGGACTTGGAAGACTGACTGGGGTGGGGACACCAGGGATACAGCTTTCTGTAGTTGCTCCCTGGGCCATGATGGCTTTTCCTTGATACAGCTGTTCGAATCACCTGTGCTCTTAAAAGTAACCCCAGTGAACTCATTGCTTCCTCCAGGTCCATTTAGATAGAATCATTTCTTTAGCTTCTGGGTGGCTTATCTGGAATGAAGAGGTGTTTCTCTTCATCTCCCGAGATAAAGCATGGACCAAGAATAAAACTCACTCTATAGAGTTAGTCACCCTTTGGTGTCAGTTAAGCTGACCTTCATGTCCTTTGTCTTTTGAATATTCTTTAAGAAATGTGGAGAAGTGAAATAAAGTAATGTAATGCTGCTTGTACTTTCCTTGTCATTATTTACAGTGTATTCTGTATACAGTGTAATCCTTCAGCCAACTTTAATTTCATAGCCATTCATTGTGTTTAAACAGCACCTTTCTTATATTAAATATTTATGATAGTCTTTGGGAAGAATACATTAAAATAGCAGAGAGGGGTCATTGTAAACATTTCCTTAGTTGAATGCAAGAGATCCTCATGTGAATTTTTAGTTTGCTTTCAAAGAAAGTTCACAATGTCTGCTAAGAACCAAAGGAAGCAATGATTCTGCCAATTCCCTGGCAATACTTTCCAAAAGCCATGTCTGCCAGAAGGTTCCATGCTCCAGCACTTCCTATTCTGAAAGCGTTTGCAAGGGCAGTAGAGAATGATAAACAAAAACATTGACGGTTGTACTGCCTATTAATAATTCAGTAGAAGTATACCTCATTTGCATTGATATTGCCTTTTAATCAATTTTTAACCACAGTAGCAATGATGAGGGAAAATTTTTGACCTGTGTTGGGTGTTCTAGAGAATGGAGTTTGCAGACATGAAAGGTATTTTGAGAATTATATTCTAAGTCTCTTTGAATTTTAAAAGAGTCTGGTGGGTTTTTTGTTTTGTTGTTGTTGTTTGTTTGTTTGTTTGTTTTTTCTTGACTGTCTTGTCCTATTTGCTGTGTTAACTAATGAACCTGAATCAAGGAGTGATGGCTATATTCCCCCTAGAGAAGAGTCTTGTCTCAACTTAAATTTAGAAGAGCTGTGCATCTCTAACTGTAGGAATTTTACCAAATGAAAAAATATATCTGTTTTTTTTTTTTTTTTTTTTTTTTTTTTTTTTTTTTTCCGAGACAGAGTTTCTCTGTGTAGTTTTGGTGCCTATCCTGGATATTGCTCTGTAGACCAGGCTGGCCTCGAACTTACAGAGATCCACTTGGCTCTGCCTCCTGAGTGCTGGGATTATAGGCATGCTCCACCACCACCTGGCTATATCTGTTAATTTTAATTAAAATCCCAGAAGACCTTTTATACACTTCCTGTATCATTTGCTAACAAGTCAGTGTTTCCTAGCCAGTCTTACCTGATTTTTCTGAGCAGACATTTTCCGGCCCCACTCTCCAAACAATGCCAAGACAAAGGCTCTACTGCTTTAGCTGATTCATGATTTTGTTGCTTGCCTCCATGTTTTGAAACTTTTCCTTTTGTTTGAACCTGTCTCTGCAAATGTGCTTTACTAGTGCATTTCTTCATCCATTGGTTGGAGTTTTCTGCATCCAAAGTGTAAGTGATCCCTGGGACTATTTGCTTGACCAAAAAGTTGCTGAAGAAACTGTGTTAAAACAACAAATCTAATTTTAAAAACACTTAAGTTAAAGATTCAAACCAAACTAATGAAAGCTATTTAAGAGAAGTCAGTTGTAGTGATTTTAAAGCATTTATTTCATTGCTTTTTTAACTTCTTGACTGTTAACACCATAAATGTGAATTTGAAAAAAAATTAACTTGGATTTGAACTCTATAAAAAGTATTTTTTTTCTTTTAATTAACTTTATTGTTTTTACAGCCCTATGTCGAGTCCCATTTCTGCGCTTGGGTAGTTCCCATTTGCAAATGGGATGATTTCTGCATATAGGTCTGAACAGGCGATGCCACAATTATCTCTTTTGTGTAACTTTACTGACAAGAAAGTAGTTTTCTTCTCCAAATAGAAATTCCAGGGTAGCCGAAATGCCTTCGAAAATACTTTCCTTTCTTCTTTTCCAGATGTACTAGACCTTGATCCATCAAAGAAGGCCCATGTTGAAACATGGGACTGATACATACCAATATTGCTCCTTGGGTGTCTTACATGTACCATGCAGATAGGAACTGCTTTCTGTTTGTTATCTCATTTACTCATAATACTAACCCTTGCGGCATTGGAATTATTTGTTATCATGCCGGGGAAGCTTAGTTAAAGCACACTCTAGGCTGCTTGAATAGTAAGCGGTAGAGGCAGAGTTGTCACTCAGGCTGCTCAAAACTCTTTATAGTGTGGCTCACTTCCTGTATGACACAAGGGTGTGGGCCTTGATTGACTGTTTATTTAGTTACAGTTCATGGTTACTTTATCTAAGAATTACTGTATATAATGCTTGACCTTGTGCCAGGTTTCAGTTCCTCGACTGAGACTTTTATTAGCAAATTGGCTGTCACTGTAAGAACCCAGTGTCACTGTGCCCACCATCTACACAAAAACATAGAAAATATTAGCAGGCTCATCTCTCTGCCTGGTGAGAGAGAATCAGAGGAGGCTCTTAGCTTGTTTGTTAATGTGAATTAGTAAGTCAATTACAAGGGATCCAGGGTAACATTTGTAAAATGAGTCCTAACAATAAACTCACTTCCTAAACACGCAACTTTGGAATTTTTGAAAAAAATTTGCTCATAATACTTTTTTGAGAAACTATCTAGGATGTAACTCAGTTGTGGGGAGGAAAGCATTGCTAGTATATATTACATTCACACATTTAATATGTATCTCAGATATCAAGGAATATTTTTTCCTCTCCATTATGAAGTGTCTGTCTACTCACAACCATTAAATTCTGTCCATTATTATTTCTCTCTCTCTCTCTCTCTCTCTCTCTCTCTCTCTCTCTCTCTCTCTCTCTCTCTCTCTCTCTCTCACACACACACACACACACACACACACACACACACACACATTTCTTTCAAATGAAGGAAAAGATTTGCACATCATGAAAATGCATGAACCATTCCTTTATTTCTTTTAGGAATCAGTAATTGGGGAAAAGGAAACCACAGTGTGAATGGCAGCTAAATTCAAGAGGGAAATTTCTGAAGTTTTTTACAGGAGTGAAAATAACTTTGGGGTTGTGGGGAAACACCTTACCATAGTAGGGAAATCCTCCTGAATCGACGATCAGAAACTCATACTAACTTCTGAAAGACTGCACAGGACTACCACAGTCGTCAAGTATTGTTTGCTATAAACACTGCCACCAAACTCCTGGTGAAATTTCCCAAGGCATATATACCAAAACTTAAGAGGCAGAATGAAAGAAAATGTGGGACTGGAGACTCAGGGCATTTCAGTCTCGTTTCTATTTGAGCTTAAGCAGAAGGAACGTGCACTTGGGCAGGAAAGGAACCATAGCAGGCTCCTGATGACCTGTGATCCCTAAGGGTAGGCTCTTGGGAGTTCTGTCCGTGGAAATGACATAAGACCATCTGGTCCAAGACCTGAGTTCCTCAACGGAAGGGAGTTGCCTCTGTTGGTTCTAAACTAGAATGTAGCCAAACTTTAATACTAAATTCTGAAGTTCTGAAACCAGACTTTTAAGAAGAGATAGTTCCTAACCAAAGACAAAAATGTTTCCTTACAGAAGGATGGATATATTTTCTTCTGAATTCTGAGAGGCCTGTATGTCTGTGGGTTCATGTAATCTCGGCAGGCTCTGAGAGGGCTGTGGAGCAGACCGTGTGTACCCTCTGTGCACTTTCTGTGAGCCAGGCACCTTGCTAGGTGTTGCTTGTGCTGCTGACTTTCATTGAGTCATAAAATGCTGCAGTCAAATGAGATGGTGATTAGCCCTCAGATCAATTAAATAATTGTCACAGTGACACTGAGTGTGAGCTGCCACAGGAACATGGAGTCAACCCCTGCATGTCGGGTATTGAGGTTGTGTGCCTCTTACACAAAATGGAGAAAAATGGAAGGACTCAGCTTTCAGTCTGTTTTAAGAATCCCATCCCAGAATACCACCATCTTTTTAAACAGCAGAGTTGTATGAAATGGAAAACTTTGGTTAGCCTTGCAAAGAAAGAGGCTGCTTTCATGCTGAACATCTAACTTAAGCGTAGGTGGGGAGGGCCTTGTGTTCTTTGCTCTCAAGCAGTAAGATTATTTGGGGGTTTTTAACTTGAGGTTCTCATAAGAACTAAAGTAAACAGGTGATGTGTGTGTCAACAACGTTACCTAGGCAGGTGTGACGCCATTGGTTTGAAAGCTGGATTGTAGCTGACTCTTGAAAAGGGATGAGATAATCACAAGCTAAAACTGGAAACCTAAAATTAAGAATGTCTCTAAACTGTAACTGTAGCACATGTGCTCAAATGCAGTAATATATTCACTGTAAAGTCTAGAAGCCTTATAAATACATGACTGGCAGTTGCCTCAGGCAGAAATCTTTTACTGATGCAATGAGATAAAAGTAATTGAGCTGCATGTAGACGGATGGGTAATTAAATCCATGTGAAGCAATTTCTAACTAATTGCTATGTTCTAATCACAGATTGCTTTCTCTTTGTCAAGGTAAGTGTATATAATTACACAGTCCTTATTTTCTTTAATCTGAAATCATCCCAGTGGGGTGAATATTTTTAAGCATTCTGAATCTTAGAATATTTGTTACATTTCTGGCATGAAGATAATTTGCATATTGGTAATTTGAGGGCCTTTATAGTAAAATAGCTTTGAGTGTCATTGAAAGCAATTTTGTGGTCAGTAGAAATTTCTCTAATCTGGGTTCATTTGTTGTTTAACCTTTTTTTTTTCTGAGTAAAAGGTATTTTATTATTTGAGACACTAGTACTGTTGAAGGCATTCTATGAATCATTATCCTCATTACAGTAGTTAGAAAAAGACACAAAATCAGGAAGTGGCTATTGATCGACACAGGGGCTAAAATGTGCTGCTTTTAGGGTTAGAGAGACTTAGTAGAAGGCCACAGGATAGCCCCAGCCGCAGCTCCTTCTCTTTTAAGGACCAAGGGTAGGAGAGCAGATGGTATCTCTTGGTGGTGTGACATTTTGCTTTCAGATCATCAACAGCCAGGTGTCTATAGTACACATTGCTGTTGTGTGATACTAGGCAGTGGAGCTGGTAGAAGAAGGAGATGCGTCTTACTCCTCGACCCTTCTGTTCTTAGTGTGATGCTCAGCATGGGGAACGTGACTGTTGTTTGTAGAACCAGCCATGCCAGTGATAAGATGTTGACTGATGAAGGAATTGGGTCCTTTGCTGCAGACTTTCCTTCCTGGCTAATGGCCTTTTCTCATCTTTTATTGGATAAAGACATGTTTTCTAATAGTCTAAGCACATCAAACCATTTGGGGAGGGGGCATGAATTTAATTTTCCTGTACACATTGTTTTATTAAATCAGGTATTTCAATCCAGGCCCGTAGCACCATCATTCGGGAGGCTGAGGCCAGGAAGATCACCTTGAGTTGGGATCTAACCTCAGTTACAAAGTGAGGTCTGATGTCAAGCTTCTTAATAAAAACCATCAAGCAGGGCTTGCCCGGTGGCTCAGTGGGAAAAGCTGCTTGCGACCTGATGATAATAATTATGATGACCTGCTTTATTCGTCTAGATCTCATAAATGTGGAAAGAGAGAGTATCACAAGAAGTCTTTTGACCATCATGGGAGTACCCCCTCCCCCCTCCAAAAAAAAACAAAAAAACAAGCAAAAACCCATTCTGCTCCATAGGTGTGTGTGCATACACACACACACACACACACACACACACACACACACACACACACCAATTAATAGAATGAACTAAAAATCTTAAAATGGTGTTTTACCTCCAATTCTCACCTCCTTTTTCTTACCATGACTTTTAACACCCTTGCAGGGTTTTGTTTTGTTTTGTCTTTCTAGATAGGGTTGCTCTGTGTAGCTTTGGAGACTGTCCTGGAACTTGCTCTGTAGACCAGGCTGGCCTTGCACTCCCAGAGAGATCCCCCTGCCTCTGCCTTCGAAGTGCTGGGATCAAAGGCGTGAGCTGCTGACAAGACCTGGCCTGTAGTTCTCAGTGAGTGCATTTTAGGGTTTTTCTGCCCCATTTGTTAGCTACTGTGAAAGGCTTGGTTTTCTTATCTATAAACTTTATTGGGGACATAAGTGATTTTATCTTTATCCTTCCCAGTGTTGCTCTGAGCATTAGAGGTACCCTACGCAGTATGCAAAATTGTACTTCTCATCTGCTGGCCACAGACCAGTCCTGCTTCCCAACACCCCTGGTACAGAAGTCAGTTGCCAGCTTCCTAGTGAGCAGGTTCTCCTTTCTTTTTCTTAAATTTTTTTTATTGTTTTATTTTTCCTACAATAAAATTTGGTCATGTTTTTGTGTACATCAACTCCTCCTTGATCCTTTCTACCGCCTATGCACTCAACTTCATGCTCTTTCTCTCTCAAAAATAAATAAAAAATAAATAGATAAGCAAAAAATCAAAATCTAAACAAAAAAATGCCAAAATGAAACAAGCTCTCTCTCTCTCTCTCTCTCTCTCTCTCTCTCTCTCTCTCTCTCTCTCTCTCTCTCTCTCTCTCCTCTCTCTCTCTCTCTCTCTCTCTCTCTCTCTCTCTCTCTCTCTCTCTCTCACACACACACACACACACACACACACACACACACACCAAAAAAAAAAAAAAAGCCCATTCCCTATTGTGCGGTGCCTTACTCAGCTTTGATGTAGTGGGGAGGGGCTAGGTCTGCCCCCAACTTGGTATGCCAGCCTGTGTTGACTCCCCAAGGGAGGCCTCCCCCTCTATGAGGAGGGGATGGGAGTAGGTTAGGGGGAGCAGGAGAAGGGGAGGGAGGGGGAACAGGGGTTGGTATGTAAAAGGAAATAAAATTGTATATATATTTGAAAAAAAAAAAAACAGAAAAAGAACATGGAGTTCCTTTTTGGTGTTGGCACGAGGCCTGCCCTGGAGTTTGGTTGATATACGCAGTGACACACTATTGGGTAAGACTGATTTTGCAATGGCTCCTGGGTTAGGGGTGGGAGCTTGAGTTCACTTCCTTCTCTTAGTGGTTTTAGCCTGTGTGGTCCTGAGTGCGCTGCTGTAGTCTCTGAATTCCTATGTCCATTAGCCCTGTTGTTTCTGGAGGACACTGTTTCCGTGGAATCATCCACCACCTCTGGCTGTTGAAGCCTTTCTGCCTCCTCTTCTTCATAGATCCTGGAGCCTGGAGGAGAGTCTCTTCTCAAATGTAAGAACTCTTAGTTCCTTCCTAACCGTGTACCTTGTCCCATCTCTCCTTCTCTGCTGATTATAGTAAGTAAAGATTTAATATAGTTTACCCTACTTTATGTTTAATATATTTATCTTAATTATATCTAAGCTTAATGCCTCAAAGTCTGAGTTAACTATTCTTTCCCAGTACGTCCCAGCATTATGTCTGTATCCTTGAACTCTATTGGTTATGGTGTACTCACCTGTTTAACATCACTAAGAGTTTTCTGAATAGTTTTCCTTAATTCTGTGTCGTAAGTTTTATCATGTGCTTTGGGATATTTCACATGGGTTTTCTTGGCAACTACTTAACATTTATTAATGGTGACAATACTGTGGATGTTTTAGAAGGCAGAAACACATAGATAGAGGCTTGCAAATTTCCCTGCGTACTGTGTAAGGTACTAATTTGATGCAAAGTATGTTTGATATTTTAAATAGATGGTCATTTTTGGAGGCATCCTCCTGGCAGCTACTTTAACTAAAGTTTGACCTGGTATTAAAGTAGCAGGCTATGAGTACTTTCCTTCCTTCCCTTCTTTCTGCCCACACGGTTTGCCTTCTTTGGGGGATTGAAGCCTGCATCCTGCCAGACAGGCAGTCTACCACTGACTACATTCAAACCCTTGGTGGTTGTTTGCTTGTTTGAGACTGGGTCTCAACAACCCAGGACAGCCTCAAACATGCTATGTTACTCAGGCTCACCATACTCTGGCTTCAGCCTTCTGAGTTTTCTAAGTGTGTTCCCACCATACCCAGCTGGAAATAGGTTCTTGATTTGAGTTCCACAAAGACCATGTTGGTTCTGCTGTGCTTAGAGTTTACCTGAAGCTTGTAGAGTAGAAGTTCTAAGTAGTTTCCTGTCCTCATAGCTCTTTACCCTGCAAACCAGTATATTGTCTGGTTTGTCTAATTTGCTTGTATAATGCAAAAAAAAAAAAAAAAAATGGACTTACAGAAGTCCTGCAGAGCAAGTTCCAGGACAGCCAGAGCTATACAGGTAAATCTGTCTTGAAAAACCAAAATAAAATAAATAACAAACAAATAAAAAACAAAAAACTACCACCACCACCACCAACAACAACAACAACAAAAGTTCAAAAAGCCATATGTGACTGAGACAGGATGATTAGGAATTTGAAATTGGCCTGAGCTCCATCGTGAGTTGGAGATCAACCTCAACCACATGGTGATTGTGTCTCTACAACAGCAATATTGGAGCTATTTCATCCAGCTTCCTTAAGAGTTAGCCCTCGCGTGGTCATTGTGCAGCAACCCAGAGCTCAAAGTCAATAGTAACAAACTACTGATGTGTCATTTGCACACCTATAAAGATGTCCTCCATTTCCTCACTAGCATCACTTTTCTGGTCCTGGACTTGGTCTGGAGTCACA
This sequence comes from Peromyscus leucopus, assembly GCF_004664715.2. Lineage (NCBI taxonomy): Eukaryota > Metazoa > Chordata > Mammalia > Rodentia > Cricetidae > Peromyscus > Peromyscus leucopus. The sequence continues at coordinate 34,013,050 of NC_051067.1, forward strand.
TGCTCCCTTAGTTACTGTCTCCCTCATCTCATTGTTCCAGTCTCCAGCCTTCTGCCTTCCTTAGTGTTCCACGGCCTTGGCGTTTGAGGAACACACTGGCCAGTTATCTTGTAGAACCTCTTTCTATTTGCTTTCTCTTGGCATTTCCACATAACGCAGGCTGGGAATTTTGAGCCAGAATACCAGTGAAGTGATGTGCCCAGACCATCAAGACCTGCCCTTTGTAGTGCACCAATGCAGTGAACTTCGTCTTCCTTATGTGAATGGGGTGGCACTAGGCTTCTCTATATTGAAGTTAGTGTTTTCTTCTTTTCATAGATACCTAGTGACCATGCACACACCATCGTTCCCAGTTTTGCCTCCTGCTCACACACAGTGCCCATTCTTGTCCCACCAGTGAAGTACTGAAGTGCTGGCTTGGTTGTTAGGCTTTTATGCTTTTACAACTAGAACTTGAATCCCATTGGCTGAGAGAACTGTGGCCTTTCCCGCTGTTTTCAGATAGTTGTTTCTGTAAATGTGGACTATTGGACATTCTTTTCCATGTCCCATCCATCACTGTTGTGATTTATTGTATTGCTCTCATTGTACCAGGTTGGTCCCTGGGAGTTTCTTCAAGATGACTCTTAGGTTCTTTTGATAGGGCCCTTGTTTTTACTTGTCTCTTTCTCCAGAATTGCAAATTCTTTCAAAGAATTATCTCCTTCTCCAGAGCCCTTGTGCTCATGGTCAGACAAGTGTTCAAAAGCTAAGGACCAGCTGGGAGTTGGTAGCATCTGGGTCTCCTCTGGGCTTTACATCTGAGGCATTCTATTGGAGTTGGAGGCAATCGGGACCCTTGTGTGGAGGTGGACATCTTTAGTGACTCACTGGCTCAGCTGTGCCTTTCTTCTTATTAAGATAAAATATCTTTCCCCCCTTGTTTTCTACAGGAAAGTAATCAGTATGTAGGATAACCTGGGTTTCTATATTCCTCACTAAATTTCTTACTCCATGGTAACTCCACATTTATCTGGGTGCATGAAAGAGATAATAAATTAAAATATAAGTGGGAAACAAGGATATTGATTAAATGGAATCTTTATTTTCAGCCCTTGCTTTCCTTTCCTGTCCTTTCCTTTCCTGTCTTATCCTATCCTGTCCTGTCCTTTCCTCCCTCTTTTTCTTCCTCCCCCCTGAGACAGGGTCTCACTCTGTAACCCTGACTGGCTGGGATTTAACTATGTAGACCAGGTTAGTCTCGAACTCATATAGATCCACCTGCCTCTGCCTCCTAAGTGCTAGGATTAAAGGCATGGGTCATCACACCAGACTTCAATCTTTTCTTAATATGCCTATAAGTTTTAAGTTACTTGCATGGCTCACATATTAGTTTTCTTTCCTATTGTGGTGATAAAATACTCTGAAAAAAGCAACTTAAAGGTGAAAGGATTTATTTGGCTCACAGATCCAAGTTACAGACCATCATTTCAGAGAAGTGAAGGCAGCAGACACTTGAAGCAGCTAGTCACAGGCACAGCCAAAAGCAGAGAGAAAACGGATGAAGCTGCATGTTAGTATTCAGCTGATTTTCTCCCACTGTTCACTTAAAATTTTTGAGATTATAATAGAATTGCAACATTTCTTCCTTCCATTTCCTCCCATAAAACCCTCCCATAAACTCCTCCTTGCTCTCTTTTTCTATTAATTGTGATTACATGTATATATGTGTAGTATATATAATATGTATTCCTGAATAGAACCAGTTCAGTCTGCAGAACGTTACTCGTGTGTATGCTTTCAAGGCTGACCATTTGTCTTGGACAGGCAGTTGGTGTGCTTGTCCCTGGGGAAGACTATTTCCCCTGCTCCTAGCACTCCCCAAGTTGTCTGTAGTTCTTTGTGGAGGGTGAGGCCTGTGAGCTTCTCGTCTTCCACTTGCCCGTTCATTGGTGGTGGTCTTGTTCAGCTCACATTTAGGCAGTCGTGCTGGTGAGACTTTATGGGTGTGGCTTCTGGTGTTGCCAGGAGACACAATTTCACAACAAGCTCCTTGAGCCTCTGGCTCTTATGATCTTTTTAGTCCCCACTTCTGCATCGTTCCCTGAGCCTTAGATGCAAGAGTGTTTCATAGCTGGATCCATCGGGACTGGAATCCACAACTCTGCATTTTGATTGGCTTTGTGTAGAGTAGTCTCCATTTCTTGCCAGGAAAAAATGCCCTAAGCCAGGATAGCACGCCCTAGGAATGGTGCCGCCCCCAGTGTCTTCCTGTATTAGTTACTGCAGCAAGTGCAGCCTCACAGGTGCCATTTTCCGAGGCTACTCTTGTGGGTGATTCTAGGTTGTGTCAAACTGACAATTTAGCCACCATAAATTTTTCTATTGCAAAACTATGTTGTAGAGTGTAGACCTAATTAAAAAAAAAACCTGAGAATCAATTGGAATTTATTTCATATATTGTTATGTTTTTCCTTTTGAATGCATATATTCTATATATTTTCTGGTTGTATGAATTTTATTATAGTGATAATAAGCATTTATATTTTCTGCTGTCTGTAATATTGTTAATTTTCTATATATTCTGGCCATAACACATTTCAGAAGTGACTCTGTGGTCTCCGACTTAAGTTTCATGTTTTTTTTTTTTATCCCCAGTCATCATCCTGGCTTTCCTCACACCTTCATGTATTTCTTCTTTCTCTTGGTTTTATTCATTTGTTCATTCAACCAAATACAGTGCTTTTTCCTAGATACTGTTTGTTCAACAAAATTGCCAGCAACCTTAATCTTACTATAGCTTTTATTCCGTTGATGACGAGGTAAAAAGACAATACACAATGAACATGAATAGACATTAGTTAAATTGAAGACTTGGAGGTTCATCTTTCTGTTTTCTATCTGATACTGCTGTGGATCTTTAGATGATCAACTAGAGACAACTCCAGGACCTTCAACTTCATTCCTATCTCAGCTGAAGCCACATGGAGTAACACACAGTAACAGTCTCTGTCCCCCACCACTTCTGTGTGGATAAACTCAAATTTGAAGTATTGAAATAAATTTTAGTAGAAAAGGTTTGAGAGTCTTAATAGAAGTAAATAAATCTTTGAAGAAAAAAATAACCAGCACATTTAAAAAAATGCTTTTGCTATAGTTGGCTAATTTTTGGCTATAGCACGGAATTATCATAAGCACTCTTATTTTGTTTACAAATCATAGTTAACACCACAGTAATATTGTGGCTACAGAAACATGGCACATTTCTGTGTAATGATTTTATGGAAGAGGATTGAGGGATTATAAATATTCATGTACATTAAATTAATTTTGTTACTTTGCTAATACCATTTCATTATTTTTCCTTGAGAGAAATGAGTTAAAGATAATGCACAATAGGATTATTGTAGAATCAGGAATTTGTAAGTAGTTATTTTTATTTGTGCTACAGTTTGGGAATTTCATAAACTACATTTTTAAGAAAGACAAAAGTAAGTGAAGTATAAAATGTGTAGGGTGTAGTGTTTCATAATCACAAAACTGAGGAGAGTCCATTGCTGTTTGTTAAGTATGTAGAAGAAAGTGTCATTTGTTACTAGATACCTTACAGTATGATTTAAATTCCCGTTAAGTGCCACTGCTCTTCACTGTGGGCAGATCTGAAATCTGTTTACAAACAGAAGTATGTTAGCCACATACTGTGTAAGTGAAATGCTCTAATTGCTATCTCCTGGAAAATTGAAGAATACAGAATGAGTTTATTTTAATCAGATATTTGAATTAGCTTGATATTTCCAAAATATAACCATTGAAACCTTTAGTCAATATTCAGGGTCTTAAATATTTTACATCTCTTGGTTTCCTCCCACATCTCTCTACTCCAGCATGCTTTGCTCTTAGGAACCTCTAAGGTCCATCTGCACTTCCAGTGCTCAGCTGCCACCTGTGCCTGGAGCCAGAGGGTGCCCTGGCTGATGCTCCTCACAGCGTGGTCTGCCCTTTAGACTTTCTTTTGGTTTTCCTCACTTGTTCCTCACTTTTCACATCACCATAACTTTCCTCTCAAGTTACAGTTGCTACTTACTCTAATGTGATATTTATGGCTGAAGTTTTGTAGGTGTTCTCCTGGAATCACTGAAATGATACCCCTGCCTCTGCAAAAAATAAAAAAGTAAAAGGCTATTGATGTGCTTCTGGAAAATTAAGAGATTGATTGTAACCTAGGCTTTGCTTTGGTACAGCCTTAGGACAGGTTTGATAGCCTTTCTGGTCTTTTGCTGAAAATGAAATAAAATCTTTTTGTATTTATTAACGGTAGTACTGATTTTTTAATTTGATCTTTTTTCCCACACACACACATTGGCTAGTTAGCACATAGTATTAGACACAGTGTTAAAAACAGAATGTGGTGGATGGTTTTAGTAATCATGATGATAGACTGTGAAGAGAGAGTGTGCATGTGCGCGTATGCGCGCGCGCGCACACACACAGACATCCCATCTCAGATCAAGCCTGCCTTTGAACTTGACAACCTCTTGGCTCCACTGTCCAAGTGCTGAGATGACAGGGATGTGCCTGAAACCTTGAGTTATTGATGGTGAGAAATGATCACTTTTGCATTTTCTGAGGAGATAGTTTTAAAATGTCATTCTGATTTCCACCCTTGGGCTAGAGGAGCATTACCATTCTATTTTAAAATACTGAATATTAGCTGTCTGAATTAGCTTCATATAACAGATATTTAATAAGAAATTAATAAGAAAGATTTAATAAAGGTCACTTGCTCTTGATTATGCTTACAGAACCCTAAGTGTTTTATAAAATAGAAAAATGATAAACTTCAACAAAGTTTGTTTAATCAGATTATTGTGATTAAAATTGTAAGAATTGTTTACAACATGAAAAAAAGTAAGAATTAGCACAGTTAAAAAACTACCACATGTATCACATCTGAACATCTCTCACATTTACTCTGAATATTTTTAAGAGAAACATGGAAGCATGACTGTGGCACCTGCTATCAATCTCTCCTCTACCTCCTGTCACCCCACCCGCCACCTGAGGTTTGCTGCAGCCCCATAATGTCTCCTTCCTTCTGTCTACTTTGCCTACCTTCTTTTTAGTGGTGTGTTAGAACTGCATTTTATTTCCAATTTTGCCTTTTTAGCAATACCTGTTGGTTTTATTCCTCATTCTTCTTTTTCATTTCTTTCCTTCCTGCTTGCCTTCTTGCTTTCTCTCCTGCCTTGTTCATTCCCTTGCTTCTCCCTCCCTGTATCTCCAGCAAGTCTTACTGTGTAAGACTAGCATCAGACTCATGATCCTTGTGCCTCAGTCTCTCAATGCCGGTGTTACGAGGTATGCCATATTTCATCGTGCCCTTACTTGTGAAAGTATGGTCGTGTTTACAGTGGCTCTCTCCATGTCCTTTTGTGGTTCCATCATCTCTCATGGTATTACTACTGATTGCTTATAACCAGAAGAAAAACCATAGTCGATATTTCCTTTTTTGTTTACATGCCTGCTATTTCTGGGGGTGCCAGACATTTTGGAGTGTGCATTGTTGAGCCCTGAGTTTGCTGTGTTCCTTTACTCTTTTTTCTGCTGTATTCTGCCATATAGTTAAGATCTTTGAAAGCAGTTTGACTGTCTTAAGGCATTTAAGGTCCCTTAATATGAGTCCAGAGCAGGATTTATTTTAATAGAATTTTTGTTTATCATTCTGGTAGTATCCTTGTACAAACTCAATTTGATGACCCATGCCAATCTTTCCTTTTGCTTGTGAGGACATAAGCTGTTCTTAGGCCTGTGTGGTGTTCTAGAAGTTTAGCCTATTGCTTTCTCACATTTCTTTTCTCACCTTGTAATTTATTGTTGTCCTGCGCATGCTTAGACCATTGTTCTGCTGGAGAGCGGTGGGAAATATTTGCTGCACATTAGGTCTGGATGTCTCTACAGCCCTCTCTGAGTAGTACTTAATGCTGAGAATGCTAACTTTCTAACCTCCCACCTCTTTAAGTGAGCTGGGGTATTGGGCTCTATTTAGTCTTCTTTCTGCATTGGCAGAGGCCTCCAGGTCTGATGGCAACTCATTGACTCCATTCACTGGTTCCCTCAGTTGATGTTGTGCACTGCAGAACTCACCCTGTCTGTGGATTGTGAAGCCATACAGGTCATCAGTTTTCCTCATTTTCAGTTTTAAGATAATTTTTTTTTATAACTTTTAATGCACTGTGTGGGGCAGTGGGAAAGCCTGCTACTCTATTTCTTTTCAGTTGAATTTTGTCTTGTCATTAATGTAGCTCAAGCCAACAATTTGCTCAAGGCAACAGGACTTCAGAGGTGCTATATTTGTCATTATGGACATTTGGTGGTCATCCTTTAGGATGACCCTTTCTTTTCTACCTCACAAAAGGTTTATTTATCAGTCATTTCCTCTGCAGAAGCAGGTAGGTTAGAAGGTGTTCTGATTGCAGAGCAGAGCCATGGCCAAGCTACAGCTGATGCCAACTGGAAGACCATAAATATTTTGGTGGTTGGGGAAGCCATGTACTAGGAGCAAAAGCTTACAAAGACTGTCACTCAAAAGATCACACCTCTACCCTAAGCAGCCAACTTCTTCTCCTGGACCCACAAACAGAAGCCTAGGGCAGTGACTAGGGGGGCTTGAGTAAATCTTACTTGGAGCCTACAGCTTTCTTTCAGTGCACTTTACTTTCACTTTGCTTGTTTGTGTGAGTTTTTATAGTTCATTAAATAAGAAGCCAAGAACTCAGAAACACCCAGACTGGAGACCACTTATAATAGTGGCAATGGCCAGCTGTGGTATATACACCTATAATCTTAGTATTCAGAACCCTTAGGATAGAGAATACTAAATTTTTGGGCAGGCTGAGCTGCATTCTTAGGCTCTGTTCCAAAATTAAAGGTTTGGAGCCATAGCATAGGCTAGGCTTGTCTTACGATGATGCTATCTTTATATATTTAGTCTCCCATGCCCCCATCTAAAGTAAAGACACAAAACTTTTGAATGTCAATACAGGGTCTGAAATGTCTGATCTGTTCTTAAATGAATGGGCTGAACAGGAATGGACCTGTCCGTGTTGTTATTCATGACCCTTCAGATGCTTAAGCAAAGCCATATTTACTTGTGAACTTCCCAAGGTAAATTTTTACAATCCTTTTGCTCAGAAAACCTACTGTGCGCAGCAATCCGTATAGCAGGAAGACGCAAGGTTAGGTAATGAATTCGTAGTATATAAATAGAACAAATGCCACATGTGGTTGACTAGGAGAAAGAAGTTTAGAATGGAGTGGTGAGGAGGCAATCAGATGTTACCAAAGAGGTGTAGGAAAAGACAGAAAGACAGGGATGGAGAACAAATCTGAGAGATGGGGGAGGAAGAGAAATGGAGATTTTGAGATGATAGGCCTAACTGTAAATTGATGTAGGTTTCTTGGCCATCTAGAGCACATGCAAAGTATAGGTACTGTTGTGATATTATATGTCATTATACTTTATTGCCCATTTGCCATTGATTCCCCCATCACTGTTTATAGTTATAGCTTTTGAGATATATTTACCTCATATATTTGAGTGTGTGGATGCATGTGTGTTTGGGATGCACATATATGTGGAGGAGAGATTTGGGAGTCAGCGTTTTCCACCTCTCATACCTTTGAGGCAGTGTCTCCTTGGACCTGGAGCTCATGTTTCCAGGCCAGGTTAGAAGCCAGCAAGTCCTGGAAATGCTCCTGTCTCCACTCCTCCAGAGCTGGGTTGTAGCAGGATCTTAAAAGGTCTTATTGATAAAAACAAACCTGGAGCCAGGTATTGGGGTGAACACTGAAAAATCAGAGAAGCAGAACAAGCCACAGCTACCTCACCTTGCCAGTTCCTCAGCTGATCCTGTTTCCTCAGACTGGATGCCTCTCAGCTGAACTTTGCTGCTCGAAAGTCTAAAAGCTTAACCAGCCTAGTTCCTGGTTTTCATGCCTTATATACATTTCTGCTTTCTGCCATTACTTCCTGGGATTAAAGGCATGAGTCACCATGTCTGGCTGTTTCCATTGTGGCTTTGAACTCACAGAGATCCAGGCTTCTGAAGTTACTTTCTGCACTTTGTTTCTCAAGTTTTTCTAACAATACAGTAATTGAAATAGCTTATTATGGTGGGAATTTTCCCAAATGAAAAAGTGAGGTCTTTTGGGGAGTTTCACTTTTTAAGCAGAGGAAATTGATCTACCTCCATATTTTAACTTTTGACAGTGGAACTCATACAGAGAAACTGAATCTTTTGGAATTGAGTTTGGCAAAAATTGATTTTTTTTTCCAATAGGATTTTCTTTGTTGTAAAAATGTTTTATTGAAGATGTTATCTTTTTTTATTAACCCTTTGTGACTTCTGTGTTTTCTATCTTTGTCACCTCAGATTACTGTGGAGTAGAATGGGACCTAGCTGTTGGCAATCTCCACTTGGGAAGAGGTAGCTTGTGGTGGAAGTGTAGCCTCATGAGTTCTTGCTTGGGAAAGATGACCGGAGTTCTGATGGCTAAATTTTTGTGGAGTGGTTTCTCCTGAAAAGTGCATCTCATCCCTTCCTAATATCAGAATATTTACCAAAATTAGCATTTTTCAAGTTTGTTATGACCTCTCGATGAGTGTGATGAACTTTAGCATGTCTGGTAGATAGAACAATTTGGGGCAAATGAGTGGAACTTGGGTGGTAGAACAGGTTAGGAAAAAGGAAAATGCTCTTTTGGAAAAGAATGCTAGTTTCTGTCTCCTACCATTTTGTTGTTTTGTTCATATTTATTTTTACAGGAACGGGAGTTGCTAGTGATGCCTTTGCTTCTTTTATCTTAGTTGTTCACACTTCTCTTTTTCATTTTATGTGCTTATTTTTCAAGGTTGAAGTTTCAGTGCAGCTGGAGTTGTCTCTTTGGGGCTGGTATCCTAGTCTCCCAGGCCAGCCCTGCTCCTCCCCAAGAAGTGAACAGAAAATTCCCTACATGCCTGCCACTGTCCCCTGATAGTGCCTGCATGATAGGCAGTCTTAGAATACAGAAACTTCATGGTGGATCTGTATCAATTATGGGGCACACATTAGGCAAGGACAAATAAAGACACGAGAACCTGAAGTCCAGAAGGAATTATGCTGTTGAGGCAAGCACAGCTGTCTGTAAGTGTGGCCAATTAGTTGTGCAGACAAAAACATGTCTGTACCTCAATGTGAGTCCAGTTTTGGTGATTGTAGCCCCAGCTTCCCCATCATATTCATGCACAAACTTAGCCTGGCAGGGACTGCTCACAGTATGCATAATCATGAGACTTCAGGGAACACCAAACATGAGACTGGGGATTCTACCTCGCTTTACTTTGTGTAATGACTTCTTAGGGGTAAAAATTTGAGGAATCACTTCTTGCTAGAAAGAATGTATGAAAGAACGCCTTACAAAGTCTAAACGTTGTTGATCCAGCAGGTCTTTGACATGCTTTTAGAATGATCTGCAGGGCAGGACTGTCAAGGCCAGGGCTTACCATTGTCCTTGCTCTCCTCTGGCCTGAGTACTGTGACAACCTCTATCACAGGGACATGGAGACTGCTGTGTCTGTGGTGGTGATTTAGTACCACAGCTGCTTCCTCTCTGTGTGATGTAACTTGAAGTTGCAGCCCCCCAGAGGCTATTGGTCCCCAACCTTTGCAGTTTGGGGAGCAGACTGCTGTTTTCTCCGGTGGATGTTATTTCTATTCTATCCAGGGTGATTTCCCCTTCTGTATTCACCCAGCAACAGAGAGGGCACCGTTCCAGGAACTTGCTCTTTCTACATAAGGCATACGTGGAACCATTTGCATGGAAAATTTGTAAATTAAAACTCTGTTCACTTTAAAATATTCACATTGTGTTGCTCAAATGCCAGTAACTGGAAAATCACAGTTAATGTCCTGTTTTTATAACCTCTTTCGGAATGTTTTAAAATGTGTTTTTGTTGTTACTTAGCTATCTTTCTTCCTGGAGCTTTTCTATTTTTTAAATTATAGTTTTTTAAGCAGGTTGTAGGAATCTGGGCCTGGTGGTTCATTCCTGTTATCTGTGGGGCTGAGACAGGATGCTAATCATGACTTGCAGCTGGCCTCAGCTAGAGAATGAGCTCCAGGCCAGGCTGTGCTACATGAAACCCTGTCTTTTAAAAGGGCCGGACTTAAGTGCAATGTCTGATGGCACACAGAATTTTAAAATCAAGATTGCACCATCAGTTGGAATACTTTAAATAGTTTCTTTTTAGTTTTTGACAGTTCCATGCATGTATGTAAAATAGCTTGACCATACTAGTAAGAAACAGATTGATAGTTCTGTTTTCAGAGTCACCGACAAGCAGGGCTTCTCTCCCATAGCTGGGCTGACCCCAGTTAGTCTCACAACTCAGAATTACAAAGTTACAGGTTATCTGATTCATGGCTGAGCCAAGAATTGGAGAAAAAGAGCAGTTTCAAGCGCCAGTTTCTTCATTGGAGGTGGGGGTTGCCCTTGACTAATGAGATGGAGAGTTGGGGAGGAGTGTAAGTCCTGGCCTATAAGAGAGGAGCAGGGGATTTTAAACCACCTTTCTGCACCAGATCCACATGGCAGCCATTTTGCCTTTTCTCACTGCTGTGTTCCTTTTTGCAGAATTGTACATAAAGATGCTTCATTTTCACTGGCCTCTTGAATTCATTGTCAAATTTCCAATAATACTCACCCCCCCAATTTCCTTTGTTCTCCCCTAGACAAGCTACAATGCACCCTCCTCCCACCATCATGTCCCCATGTCCTCTCCTCCTTTAAGTATGTAACCTGGTGAGTCCAGTTGGGTTGGACTGAAATGCTGGCTGACCTTGACTTGCCTTAGCCGGGGCTTGTGTAGGTGACCACAGCTATGGTGAGTTCTTGGGCACAAAGGCCAGGTCATGTCCAGACGGAAGCATCTCCCAGTTCTCCTCTTCACTCTTCTTGCCCCTTCCTTTATAATGTTCCCTGAGTGTGGGGCAACTACCCACCAACCCCACTGTTCCCGAGTTTTTTTGAGTGAGAGTAGCAGGAAGTATTAGAAGGATTTAGATTGTGGAGATAAGGATAGCCTGGAGAAGGCCTGGAACCTATTCCTGTGAGCCCTGACTGTCTCGGCCCTAGGGTATTTATAGAAATGCCGAGGGGTGGCGCAAAAGACGCCCCCCTAGCACAGCCAAGTGCAGACCATCTCAGACACCTGCACTCAGGCCCGTGGTCCTAATCATCCTCTATGTGGACCTCCTGGGTAAAGCCACGAGGAACCTGAAAATGGGCTCCCACACCTGAGCCTTGGGGGAGTGGGGGGTGGGATGTTGATATTATACATTTTAAATAGAATATCATTTAAATTAATTTATACATAATGTTCATAAAATTGTAAAGCCTGCCAGATTTATTTCTTTGGAGGTAAAGGCTTATTCTTTCTGGAACTGTGTATTCAAACCAGGGAAGCCTGTAAGATATTCCTAGCATTACTGAATTTTTGTTGATTTTTGGTTTTGTTTTTGAGACTAAGGCTTACTGTGTAGCCCTATCTGGCCTGGAATTCACTATCTAAATCAGCATGGCTTCCAACTAAGAGAGCTGCCTGCCTCTGCCTTCCGATTAAAGGTGTACACCACCACACCCAGCTGTTTTACTGATTGTAATACTAAAGCATCCCCAGTTTTTGCTTTTAACTGAACTTTTCAGTAGCGTTTACTCTTATTGCCAATCCGTGATTCTCTTTGTGAACAGTGGGCGGTTTGCATCTACTCTTGTGTCTTCCGACTCGTGTGTGTATCTCAGAAAGATAAAATTTATTTTTGCGGCTTTGATGATAATAAAACAAACACATAGCTCTTATCTCTAGGAAGAATAGTGTCCAGAGGCCTTAGGTCCACGCTGTGGACTGTATGACTGGTAATTAAGAGCTCTGGTGTGGGCTTTCTTCTGTACAGCTTGAGTGCATCCATGTTCACAAAAAAGGCACTTACTTTTGTTGCCTCTCTTGGAGATTACAATTTAAATTGTGCTTTGGAAACCTTCTGCCATGGAATGACAATTTTAAGACAGTTTCAGGAAACTTCCACTGTGTTTCCCTTTGGAGCCTGTATATGGAGGTCTTCATAAGCAGGGAATCAACTGAGTCTGAACTAAGTTCACACTCTTTTTTTTTTTTTTTTTGCCTTTTGAATCATTTGGCCTTTTAATATCACATTATTTGCTCACTGAATATGGGTTAAGGAAGGGTCTGTGTCTGTCAGGAAAACCTGGTAACTCTTGCTCAGTCTATTTCATTCATTTTTAATAGCACTAGTTGATCCCCAAGTATTCTCTCTTAGTTTTTGAAGGGCTGCTACTTGCAGGCTGTAACTTTTTGTTTTGGTTTTACTTTCTGAGGCAAGGACAAGCTTGCTTTGTAATCCAGACTAGCCTGGGACTTTGAAGCCTCCGTTGGTCTTGTACTTGGAGTCGTCTTCCTGTCTCAGCTTTCTGAGAGCTGACATCACAGGCACATGCTGCCTGCCGCCTATCCCAGCTCAAGCCCAAGCATTTCAAGATAAGATTCCTTACAGCAACAACAACAACAACAACAAAAAAGAATATGCTTTCCTAAGGTAGAATACCTAAGTGAATGTAGAAGGCTTTCCAAGGCAGCCAACTTACTTTTTGCACCAGCCCAGTTTGTTTTTAATGTGAAGATAAAGTGAACACTATTTTAATGGAATAAAGGTGACAGATTAAAATAGTTACTACAGGCTAAATGAGTTCATTATAATTAATTAATGATTTGTGAGTTAATCCTTAACTACACTTGACATTTTTCCTTGGGTTGGCGACAGCCTGACTGGTGAGTTAACTGTTCCCAATCCCTATTCTGTGGAGGGACTGTTGCCATTCCAGGGCTCACAGCGTTTAGTGAGTATTCTCTGAGGTGAGCCTGAAGCTCTCTAGCAATGATCAAAGTGCTTTCAAGAGGCATGCTTGAGCTGATTGGCTGTGAATGTTAATGACTTCATAGGACACACTGGTAACTTATGACTTTGTTGCAACTCTCAGATGTTCATAAGATGAACTTACTAACCCACTGGCGAGGAGGGATAAACTGCTTTCTCTCTGCAATTGAATGCCTAGACTGCCTGCACAGTGGTGTTGAAAATACTGTACTGAGAAGGGTGAGCAGCAGTATAATGAAGGAAATGGCTAGGCCACCGATTTGTTAATTATCCTCTTTAATTCACAGAGGGTGTTTGTGAGATATGGCTGACCAGCGAAGACACCGGGGCCTATGGCAGAGACATTGGCACAGATCTCCCCACACTCCTGTGGAAGTTGGTGGAAGTGATTCCTGAGGGAGCCATGCTGAGGCTTGGCATGACAAATCCACCGTATATTTTAGAGCATCTGGAGGTAAGGAAAGACCACATTGACATGCTGACACAAATGTCCCTAGCACAGACCATGTGGCATCCTCAGGATCACCACTCAAGCCTCAATTAGAACCATTGTCACATGTGTCTGCAATCTCACATTCCCATGAGAAAATGAGGCTTGCTACGCGCTTTTTTCATTCTGTCCCATTTATTGTTCCTTCCTTAATATTATATATGTAAATTACCCTGGCTGCCCTGGAACTCTCGGTATCACGTTGGTCTCTAACTAAGAGATCTGCCACTCTATGCTCCTGAGTACTGGCATTACAGGTTTGGGCCCCCACACTTGGCAATTTATTTTTACTTCAGTGTTTTTGTGTATGTCTGCATGTGTGTATGCCACTTGTGGGAGGGTACCCAAGGAGGGCAGAAGATGATGTTGCCTTCTTGGAGCTGGAGTTACAGGTGGTTGTGAGCCACTGCATGTGGTTGCTTGCATCCACATGCATCCTCTGCAATAGCATCACATGCTTTAGCTACTGTGCTGTCTCCGTCCTCCTTCTCCCCATCATTATTTAATGTTGCTTAAGTTATTTATTCCCTTGCACCTTGTCACGCTTCTTTTTTGTCTTTCTTGTGCTCCTTTAGTTAGTTTCTCAACACATAAATCTCACTTGCTTCCCCCAGTTTGAGACCTCGCCTAGTTGAGACCTGCTAAGACGTTGCATTAATTTTGAAAGCCACAGTCAGTTGGGCTGTGTTAACTATCTGTAAAGATGCTGTTTTAAGTTTGAGTATGACTTTTCATCTTTGTTTTTTTTTTTGTTGTTGTTGCTGTTTTGTTTTTGTTTTTTCTAGAGATGGATAGGGACCAAATAGAATTAAAGGAATGCTGGACTTGAAACTCTTCAGATTCATCTGTAAGCAAAGGAGGAGAAGTGGTCTAGAGACTTCCATATACCCGAGTTTGACCTTTAGGTTAGGTAGCCAGATGTCAGACTAGAAGAATATGGGCTTGTGTCCAAGGAACTGTGGTATCTGATGACAAATACCATATAAAGCCAAGCAAAGAACTTGGACAAAGGAGCGATTGTTCCAATGAAAATGAACATTCTAGGATTCATGATTATTACTAGAGAACTATTACTGTAAGTCCAGAGTCTGCAACCCAAGCCCAAGTGCTGCCAGTCATGTGTACAGGAAGGAAACAAGGCTTGCTTTTTACCAAGGGTGTTCTTTGCCCCATTTTTGTACAAGAAGTTATGTTTTAAAAAGCTAAAAGTAAGCATAGTTGCTAAATTTTACTGTCCAAATGCCAGTAGTTATTTAAATATTGAAAACATTACTGGGGGTGGGGGCTGGAGAGATGGCTCAGAGATTAAGAGCACTTGCTGCTCTTCCAGAGCTAGATTACACCACCCTTGTTGTGTGGCTCATAGCCTCCCATGACTCCAGTCCCATGCATCCCATGATGCCCTCTTCTGTCCTCTGTGCCCTCTACCACACACACAGCAGACACTTATTCAATAAATCTTTTAAAATTTATTTCAGTGATTTTATTTTAGGACTAGTTAAGAGTATTGTTGACTAGGAACCTTAATATCAGGAGCATAGTTTAGAAATCCTTCAAACAGTTGATGACAAACTGGTGATTGTAACTTATGATAGAGACATGTTTCAGTTTTGTTCTTCACATTTTCCCAGCTCAGTCTTTCTGTAGACATGTGATTTATAGATTGAGTTTCATGCTTCATACAGTGTCAGCTGATTATAACTTGCTATTTTAAAATGAGTCACAAGCATGTCAACTTCTACTTAACACTTTGACTTAACACTTGAGAAAGCAAGTGCTTTTAGTTAAAATGGAACTATGGCAGTATCGATGTGTTTGCAGTAAGTGTGAGGCATGCATGGCAGAGACCCGACAACGTGCTAGATGTGTCTTTGGTAGGAAGGGGATTGGGCTTCACTGATATGCAGTTGATGGTACCATGCCAGTTCCTTTAGATTGGAAAGAAATGTTGGTCTAGATTCTAAAGTGTTTTTGACAGAGTTCAGGTAGGGAATAAACACAAGGAAAAAATACAATTGCTTGAAGGTGTCAAACAAGTCCTTCTTGGAATGAGTCCAGCATTTGAATTGGTGGCAGGATTGTAGGCACAGGTGCTACCTTCATAGCACATCCCAGTGTGGTCCATATAAAGCGGTGATTGACTTGTTGGCCTCCCAAAGGTGATCTAGAAGACCTTATAGGAATCACAGATGTTGTTCAGTGTAACTGTGTTCTGTATCTGGGAAACACCAGATGGTTAGTTTATGAATTCTAGAAATGATTAAAAAGTCCTGGTTCATTTTTTTGTTTTGTTTTGTTTTCAGTTTTTGGGGGGATGGGGAGGTGGGCATTGCAAGGATACTGGATATGTGCTCTCAACTCAGCTCCATCCCAAGCTCAAAATGATAACAAGTTTTAGTTGTCATGATATTGTACTCTTTTATTCTTTGCTTTTAAAATGTTTTTAAAAATTAAAAAATATTGGCCTTTCCTAGTTCATGTCAATTGTCTTTAGAGTACTCAGTAAATGAGTATAAAAGATGGAATAAAGGAAGAACCTTCTTCATAAAAGAAACTATAGAGCCCACAGTATGATCATAAACTTTGAAGTCATGACACCGTGACCGGTAGAGAGAGCAAAGGATGATGGTATAAATGAGTTTTGTGGCTAAGAGCACCTCACAAGGAAAGTCATGGTTTCACATGTTTAGCTTCATGTTTTTCCAAATAGGTAGCTCACACCCCAGATATTAAACACATGCCCAGCAAAATGTCATGAGATTAGAGGCAGTGATGCAGTGAATGGCCAAGATAACACCAGAAATTGTGCGTAACTTTGTCTAAGACTGAATAACAACAATAATAATTCAGTAGAGTTTATTGAGTATGTGTTTTTTACACATAAAGAATAATTTCCCCCACAGCATCTTTTTGTATTCTCCCAGTAGCTAGCTGTACAGAAGTTTCTGCCTGCATGCTCTTGGACAAGCAGCCCTGTATGAAGGTCACATCACTGACCAGACCACACAACTTGATTACTACTGAGCTGGTTTTTAAACTTGTCTCACTCTGAAATGCTCTCTACTGCTACACTGCTCCTTATGAAATGTTCTCAGACTCTCACAGCACATCTTGGCCTCTCCTCCTGGTTAAATCTCAGTGACTTACTTCCATGTCTTCCCAATACAGCCATTGTCACCTTCTGGAGATGCTTTCCCTTTTGTCTCTGCATTTCAGCACCTGTGTCATACATACACTTACTGTCCACCGAATGCTGCGACAATTCTAACTTTAGCTTATTATCTGGTCCTCAGCTCCATGCCTTAGATACTCGAGGAATTGCCTAGCTGTCCTGAGTATCTGGCTATGGACAAGATTGGGATTGGCTGACAAGTGTTTCTCTCTTACAAGTTACTCTTCTGCAAAGATACTCTAAGGTATTATTGGGGAAACTTAAGAGATGTGTGGGTATTTTTTTGTTTTTTGCCTTATGAAAATACCCACAGTGATAGTATCTTTTGAAATTTTTAGGAGACAGCATTTTCCTTTGTAGTTTATGCTGGCTTGGAGCACAGTCTATAACTCAGGGTGGCCTGGAACATGCCATAGAGATAGTGCCTTCAGTTGTATGTTAGAGAAAATAAGCTCCTACCCTGACTCTTGAAGCTGTAGGTTACCAAAACCCTTAACATCTTTCTTTTCATTAACTTTCTTGTTATGTATAATCTTCACTAGAAAACCGGTAAGTATATAGGAAAGGAGAATTTAAAGTCAGATAATTTGTCTTGGCTTTAATTTTGTAGATTGGCTGGTATGAAACAGTTATTAGAGCTGTTGAATTGTAAGGAGAACAGCAAGGTTCAATGGACTTTTATTTATTTAAGTTATGCTATGTGCAGCATGGCTTGGTCCTGGGAACCTGACTGGGGATTGGGAGGATGACAAGGAGAGAGGAAAGGACAGAGACACAGATGCAAGCAAAGAAAAGCTAGTGTCAGATGGGCGGTGCCGATTCTGTTTGAGCTGCACCAACCACATCACAACCCAGCACCTCAACAGACTGATTATGTACCACATGGAGGGACGAGTTAGCTGGTCTCTGAAGGAGTCTTGATAGGCCAGCAGCCTCAGATTCTCACCATTTGGGAGGAGGAAGGAGCAGCTGCTGGGTTTTGTGTACACTGGTCAATTGTCAGTAAGCACTCAACTGTCAATATTTGCACTCAGACCAGAAGAAGGATTTGACATTTCCCTGAGCCTTCCCTCGGTGGGTAGGGGATAGAGAGAAGGCCTTGATGTTTCCGTGGGTCTTTGACCTGGCCGTGTCCATGTCAATAGTACACATTTTCTGAGGT
This sequence comes from Peromyscus leucopus, assembly GCF_004664715.2. NCBI lineage: Eukaryota > Metazoa > Chordata > Mammalia > Rodentia > Cricetidae > Peromyscus > Peromyscus leucopus. Next base: position 34,030,842 of record NC_051067.1, read on the forward strand.
GTTCATTAGCTCTTTCAGTTCATTAGACTCTTTCAGTCAAGACTTCTTCAGCTCCCCAAGAAGCTATGCTGATATTCCTGTACTATGATTAATTTAAAGTTGCCCTTTTTACACAGTTGCCCTTCCTTCCTTCCTTCCTTCCTTCCTTCCTTCCTTCCTTCCTTCCTTCCTTCCTTCCTTCCTTCCTTCCTTCCTTCCTTCCTTCCTTCTCTTTCTCTCTCTCTCTCTCTCTCTCTCTCTCTCTCTCTCTCTCTCTCTCTCTCTCTCTCTTTTGTTTTTCGAAACAAGGTTTCTTTGTGTAGCCTTGGCTGTCTTGGAACTCGCTCTGTAGACCAGGCTGGCCTCTGACTCACAGAGCTACACCTGCCTCTGCCTCCAGAGTACACACCAAAAAGTGTACACCACCACCACCCACGTTTTCTTAGGAGACCTGTATGTCTCAAAATCAAGGCAGAAGTTTAATGATGCATTTCAGCTTCCTTAGTGGGGGCGAGAGGGCTCACTTATATTGGGTTTCTTATTAAGAACTATTCCTACGTTCAAGTTATAAATGAAGTAAACTGTGCGTTTTAAATTTTGTATAGTTCTGCAAAACTTTGTGGGAAACTATAACCAATAATGTTCGCATTGATGTTAAACTACATTTTATTTCCATGTTTGTAGTAGGTAATGTTGTGAAAAAGTCACACTCAGTAAGACACATGGCACCACAAGGTTAATGTAAACAGGGATGCTTTAAATGCTTCCCATGCTTTTGTTTGGAAATAGTTTAGTTGCTACAATACTCTTGATAGTAGTATGCTTGTTTCTAGCTAAGTGACCTTATCTTTTAACCTAATTGTGCACTTACTAGAGTGCATGTATTTGACAGAAGACAATGGATATCAGTCAAGGACTTTGGGTGCATGGTAATTTATGAACATTAATAATGTGTTTGGCTTGGCAAACTGTTTAAAATGCCTCATAATATCAATATAATGGCAGACTGAGTACCTGTTGTGCTCATGCTTTATCAAAGAAGTTCAGAATCTCCAGACTGGGAATTTTACAGTATCTTTTCTCCCCAGGAATGATATTTTGCAAAACAATAGAAAAATAGGTAAATAGATTTTGTATTGCTAAATATTTTCTGGGTCTTGACAAATAAAAGTTTGTATTAGATGATTCTGAGAAAAAAAAATTCTTTTTTTGGTCTTTTGTGTTATTTTGTCTCCTCCCCCTCCCCCCCAGGGCTGAGGACCGAACCCAGGGCCTTGTGCTTGCTAGGCAAGCACTCTACCACTGAGCTAAATCCCCAACCCCAATTTCTGCCATCCATCAACATATATGTGTGGTTCCAGCTGACTGCTAGAGCAGTCCCTTGCTGGTGGTACTCATCAGTACTGTTTTCTTCTTAACTCCGGCATTTGCACATAAACATCAGGTCAACAAGGCAGTCTCGGAAGATGGGGGAGGGAATGATTTGTACCATCTGAAAATTGTGAGGGAGAGGTGGGAGAAAAAACTAACTCGGAAAGTTCACATCCATCTAAACATACACATGTACATGGTACATGTATACACACACACACACACACACACACACACACACACACGCGCGTGTGTGTGTGTGTGGTGTCAACTTGATAAAAGCCAGAGTCATTTGAGGAAAGGAAATTTTAATTGAGAAAATGTCTTCACCATTGGCCTTTGGGCAGATCTGTGGCAGGGGGTGGGAGAAGGGTTTTTTTTTTTTTTTTTTTTTTTTTTTTTGGATTAATGATTGACACTGTAGACTGTGTCACCTTTGGCCGGTGGTCCTGGAGTATATAAGAAAGCAGGCTGAGCATGCCATGGGTGAGAAGCTAGCAAGCAGTACTCCTGTGTGGTCTCTGCTCTAGTTCCTACAGTTTCCTGCCTTGAGTTCATGCCCTGACTTCCCTCAGTGACAGGCTGTAGGCTGTAAGATGAAATAAACCTTTTCTTCTCCAAGTTCCTTTTGATTGTGATGTTTATCATAGCAATAGAAAGCTAACTAGCACTGTGTGTGTGTGTGTGTGTGTGTGTGTGTGTGTGTACCAGAAAAGACTATTTGAGTGAGAAAAAAAGGATCACAAGTAAAGAAGAATCATGGGGGACAATAGTATGGCATCCTATAATGAAATACATGTATGGAAATGTCATAATGGGGTTCACACCCAACACCCATTTGGTAACTTACAACCATCTGTAACTCCAGTTCCAAGGGATCCATGCCCTCTTCTGTCTTTTTTAGACACTAGACATGAACACAGTAGTTATACATACATACAGGTAAAATATTCATATACATAAAATAACAATAAATAAATATTAATAAAATAAAATGCAATAATGGAACCTAGAACTTTTATACACTAAAATAATAATGCAAGTTTATTGCATTATTGCTTTTATTAGAAGCCTGATTCTCAGTGCTTCCAGGAAGGGTGAGAGAGAACACCAGCTGACTTGTAGATAGCTTGACTATTTCTGATAAAAGGTGAAATTAAAGTTCTGTTCCCATCAGCCAAATAGTAGGCTCCATCCAGCATTTAGCTGTTTCCATTCCTGCTTGGATCTGGGTTGAGCAGTTCGGCATTCCAGTCAAGCCTTCCGTTGAAGCACCTCTCGTCTTCACTGTACTTCTATCTCATTGCCTGTAGGATGCCTGCTTGTACCCTGGTTCAGCCTCTAATGCCAAGCCACCCCAAGATACCCAAGCAGTTTTCAATTCAATAAGAAGTTTGAAGTCATCTATTGCTTACTTCTATGCTTGTAGCCTCAAATCTGAACGATAGAGCCTCCAAATCGCACAAGACTGAAGGATGCTCACATGAGCAGACAGACTTGACTTCAGGACAGATTACTCTGTTGTCTAGGTTTCTTTATTCTTCATTTCCTCTCTGAATGCCCTTTTGTTTTATAAATGTTATTTTATACTTATCTTATGGATATATTATAAGGGGAAAGTGAACTATTTTGTGGATAAAACCCCTAAGTGTGGAAACAATTTTGGCTATCTCTATCTTCCTGAGGTGCACAATGGAAAAATGCCTTGCCTAACAATTGTTTTTATGCCCTTCATCCTTTATAGAGAAATCCCTGCCCTGAAGCCTTTCCTGCAACTCTCAGCTCCAATTTCTAAATTATGAAAATATTCCTAGAAGTCTAGACCCAGTATGGGCAAATCACTTTTGGTTACCCTGAGGTGTCTTCATCCGTGTTGTGGTGTAAACTTCTGGACTTCTCTTCCCAATGACATAGCTCTTGGTCTCTTGCCTGTGGCCTGACTGGCTGAATATGGCTCATGAAGTACAATGATGTATGATTGTTCATCCCAGAAGAGATGGTTGCTCTCCTGAGAGAAAAAAGAGAACACAGGAGTAAAAGTGGAAAGCGTAGCAGGCCTTTTACAGTGTTTATATGAAAACTGAGGCCATAGTCCAATGTCTTAAGCCCCATCCCTCTGTGCACATACTGTTTTAAAAACTATAAAACAGTCCTTTTAAATATAGACAGGCATTTCAGTAGTTTTCTTTTATTCTAGAATATTTTAGAAGCCTTGGAATTTTACATGGTTCTTTTACAGCATACAAATATTCCTATTTCATCTTTAGTATTTGGTTTACATTTATATAAGAGGGCCTAAGATACATATATGGGTTAATTTTTTATTTTCATTGTTAAAAGCTGCAAGTTTGCCAAATACATTATTTCTCCAGATTTTCTGAGAAAGCCTTCAACTCACCTGTTAAAATTATTAATTTAAAGAGCAGGATGAACCATGTATGGCTTCAATCTTCCTCATTCATTAAAGATGCTAGTTATCCTCAGGCCATTGAGTAAAGTGGTCATTGACTTCTAAGTTAACAGCTCAGAGAATCGCTTAACAAACAGAAGTCAACGTTCTTCAATAGCTGCTCTCTGGATTCCACAGTCCCTTCTGTAGTGATGACATCTTTCCTCTGCTAGCCTCCTAAAGGCTACCTTGGGCACTAGCTAATTCACCATTTAATAAGATGAAATTCTTGTATTTTATATCAGGTAGATAATAGAATTCTCAGGTGATTCATGGTGTAGAACAGAAAGGCTAGTAATGAACTTAATGGTTCATGGAATTGTTGAGGGACACTTTGCCTGTCTGTCAGAAAAGAGCTCTGTTTCCATAGTCTGCCGTGTTCGTTATCATCTAGGGAATTACTTGTTCATATTTCATATTTGGTATATATGTATATGGGCCACTACCTTTTCCCACCTCCCACTATCTTGCTTCTCCTGCTACAAAAATAATACATGTGAAAATGTTAAGCTTTTGCAATTCTGATCCAAAATTTTTAAATGTCACTTAACAATAACAACTGTCTCCGAAATGGGAAACACTGGACTTATTTTTACTTCTGAGAACACCTTTATTTGCATTGCCATAGCAGAAGCAGAAGTAAAATAGATGGTAATAGATACAAATGGTCTACATGGAATAAGTAGTGACTTTCAGCACTGAGGGATGTAGATTATGGGCCCAATAAAAATCAGTGTGTTTAGAGCCATGTGGCAAGTTTGCAAAGTGTTTGTCAATTTGAGCAATGTTTTCATTAGGTTTCTATTGCTGTGATTCAACATCTTGGGGAGGAAAGGGTTCATTCCAGTTGCATGCCACCCCTCCACCCCCTTTCTCTGTTCATCACTGAGGGAAGTCAGGGCAGGAACCATTGCTTACTGGCTTGCTCAGACTGTTTTCTTAATACTCCATACCACCTACCTGGGGTGGTACTACTCACAGTAGACTAGGCCTCTCTACATCAATTGTTAATTACTAAAATATACTAAGACTTGATTGCAGACAAATATGGTGGTGACATTTTCTCTATGGAGAGTATCTCTTCCCCAAGGACTCTATCTTGTATCAAACTGATATAAAATGGACCAGCACAAGAGAGAATCTGGTTCTTTTTACAGCATGTATTATTGTGGTTTTAAAATCATTATGAAAAGTTTGCTGCCTGTAAAGGGAAAATGTTTTGGATGAATGTGGCTATAACAAGGATTGTTAGCAGTTTAAGGCCAGTTGGATGCTGTGAATGTGTTGTAAAGGGATTCTGTCTCTAAATAAAGAAAAAAAGGGAAATCCTCATAGTTTACAAGTTAAAATATGTCAAAACAAGCTGTATACCCATGATTGTCTTATAGTGTCATGTTGAATCTCTCTGTGTTCTGGTCAGTTTAAATGTTAGATATTACACTGAGTTGATTTAGCTACTGTATTTCCGTCTTACTAATTTTATGTTTTTCAACTTCTCCTTGGTGCTTTTATGTTTAGCTGTTATAGCTAAATAAGTACTATAAACTAGATTGCTCATAACAGAAACTAGGTTGGGGTATAACTCCACTGGTAGAGACAGCCTTGGGTTAGATCCCTAGCACTGCATGCCCATAATCCCATCACTTGGGAGGTGGAGGCCAGAGGATCAGAAGTTCATGGTCATCCTCAGCTATATAGCAATTTGGATCCTTTGGAGCTGGAGTTATAGGCAGTTTCAAGCCACCTCATGTTGGCCTTGGGAAATCACTTGGGTCCTCTGGAGAACAGCCAGCCGGTGGTTACTGAGCTCTCTCCTGCCCCTACTTAGCAATTCGGAATATCAGGCCAGCCTGGGCCACATGAAACTTTGTCTCAAAAGCAAAACAAAATACAATAATCCAGAAATAAATTCTCTCATGATTCTGGAGACTAAAGATCTAACTGAAGGTGTTAACAGAGTTAGTTCCTGTGAAGACCTGGGGGAGAGTCAGCTCAGTCCTAACTTCTGCTAGCTACTGGAGATCTTGGATGGATCATGCTAGTCTGGTCTGAGACCGCAGATGGTGTGTCTCTCTGTCTCTGTAACCCAACACCCTCTTCTTAAGTACTAGTTTCTGGGCCATGGGCATTGAAGTCAGTGTGACTCCATTTTTATTTGATTACATCTACACCACCCTCTTAAAGAAAGCCACATTGACAGACACAAGGGCTTTGGACTTTCTTCCAGGTCCCAGTTCAGTGCACAGCATGCTCGAATGCCCGGTTCATGCCCCACATTGTCCAGTGTCCTGCTTTCTGCCCTTTGCTGTTTTTGCTGTACTATGTTTTAAGTCATAGTTTTAGGGATTGAAGTGTATTAATTTGTATCAGTCTAGTTTGGATTTAAGTCAGCTTGGCTATAATAGTGTATACAACACTGCTGCTAAGGCCTTTGCTTCCCTCATGCATCAGGTTACCACCTTTAGACTCCATTTCCTAAGTGCTTGTCCATTTCTACCATCTTCCCGATTGCATGGTGAGCTTTATTTTTTCATAGTTTTTATTTCTTCATGTAGACTGGAGGTTTCCTCCAGCTCCCTTTTCTTTCAACCTAAGGTCTCCATTTTGTGTTACTAGAAAGGCAGGTCTGTGTGCGGATTCTATCAGTTTCTGTTTGTACAGGAATGTCTACTTCATGTTTGAGGGACTGCTTGTCAGGGTAGAAAATTTTCGGTTGATGGCCTTTTTCTTTTATCCCAGTGATTTCTGGCCTCTATTTCTTTTGATTAAAAAATGAACTCCTTGAGCATGTTAAGCTGATTCTGTCAATGCCCTCAGTACTTTCTCTGAGTTTAACCTTCAGTGCTTTGCTTGTGATGCCTGGAGGTCCAGATCCTGTTTAGAGGACCAGTCTGCTGTTCCTCTTCTCATGCTCTTCTTCCAGGAAGATGGCGTTGACATTACTTGTCCACATGTTCTTTCTCCTCGCCTTTCCTGCTTTTCCCAAACACTCCCATTATGTCACTCCAGTGTGCTTGGTGCCAGTGACAGGCCTTCATGGAAATCCCACAGGTTCATCCTTCTTTTATTTTTCTTCCTTGTGTCCCTCAGGCCTCAAGCAACCTGTTGTTGAGGTTATCCACACTTCTGCCAGTTCACACCTCCTGAAAAGTTGAAGTGAGCTTTTATTTCAGTTTATAAACTTTCAACGCCATAATTTTAGTGTGTGTGTGTGTGTGTGTGTGTGTGTGTGTGTGTGTGTGTGTGATTTTTGTCTCATTCATGGTACTTTTTATTTAGTGAGACATTATTTTCCTGTTTTCATTTAGTTCTCTGGGAATGTTTTTCTTTAGTTCTTTGACTGACTGTATTTTAAATGCTGGTTGAAAGTCTTTGCTTATTGAGTTTAATTTCTGGTCTTTTTTAGTCTCTTTCTATTGAGTACCTTTGCCCTGTGCATAAATCAGATACTCACAGGGAGAGCTTGGATGCATTTTTTGAGAACTGGACATTAGAAATAACATGAGGCGTTAGCTCTGGAAAATAGGTGCTTACCTCTCTGGGACTTGGTATTGTTGTTCTTATTGATGCCTTTATGGAATTAATTTTGTAACATCTACTCTAGATCTTGTGTGATATTGTCACCTATTTTGATTAGTTATCAACTAATGTTTAAACAGAAAGTTTTCATAATGCACCGAGCCCATAAATCTCCTAGCTTTTGCATAGGGGTCCTATGTGAGCATTACCCCATGCCTCCATTACTTAGGCAGATAGGCCATTATAATTGTAGTTTGCCTTCACTTCCTGCTGTGGAATGTCTCCGATTTAGAGAAAGTTGTGAGCTTAGCACCTCTTCAAGTCTTTACTAAGCATATATATAAACTGAATGAATGAACACACACACACACACACACACACACACACACACACAGAAAGAGAAAGAGAGAGACAGACAGTCAGTCAGTCAGAGTCAGAGAGAGTCCTATGCATGTCTGGCCTTTTAGAGTCACAGGAGAATGTCCGCGCTTTCTCAAATCCCCTATGCATACCACATCCTCTACTTTTTCCTTTAAGCCTCTTGGTTTTCTTATTGTTTGCCCCAACTGTTCTTCATAGCCTCAGGCATCCATGATGCTAAACACTTGGCAACTGATGATTTCTGACAAATGCCCCTGGCCAAAAGGCTCTTTTCCCTGGGTGAGTGCTAGGTCACGTTAAACAAGCCAGCTAGCGCAGGCACACAGGCCAAGTAATGGCAGTTTTCTGGGAATGAGACTTTGAAGGCATTCCAGTGGCTGACAGGCCGTTGGTGTTTACCCTGATAGAAGGCCGATGATTTTTCAAGGGTACATAGAGCCAAAGTGAGGATGCGTATAGTGTAGGTTGGAAACATACAGCACACTGTTCCTGCCACAGTTCATTTCTGTTTCTGGATTAAGGATTCTTTTGATTGCTGTAAGCGTCTAGTTAATTTCCTCTGTTCTTACAAACATGATTGTGATACATTCTGACACTGGCTTCATTGTTTGGATGGAAGTGGGGACTTTCAGAGATCATTGCCCCACCGTTCCTTCTGACATCGTTAAGTATTGTTTGTGTCTGGAGATGGGTTGCCTGTTTGTCAGGCCATTCATGTGTGAGGTTAAATCGATTTTCTTCCTTAATTTTTATGTCCTATGTCAAATGTGCCATCAATCACTTACAATGCCATCTACCCTAAAAGAGCTTTTGAGGAGGATTTTGTGGTATTAGTCAGTGACTGACAACAAAGATCCCTGTTAATTAAGTCCCCATCATGAAAAGTACAGAGATTAACAGATAAAATAGTTATTTCATTACATACTTGGAGCCCTGAACACCACACAAAAAATAACATACACACACATAAACTGCATATTGCCTATGACAATTATTTGTTTTTCCCCTCATTAAACTGGTAACTTTTATTTAAAGCCTTATTGCATATTTTGTTCCTGTTCTAATATATGCTCCTGTTCTCTGATTTCTGCATTGTGTGTTGTCAATGCTGATGTTGATCTGTACACATAGCAAATCTTAGTTTACTAGATGGTGAATGTGCCCTTCTAAGGGCTGCTTCTCTCTCTTTGCACATCTATTAATTAGATGATTGATCATCGGGAAGATGCTTGCTGTTGACATCTCTTCACTACGTTGAGAAGATACCAAACTAGAAATAAATTGCTGTAAATTCCATAGTTTGTAGTAAGATGTGAAAAGCACTGATAGTTTGGGAGGAAGCTCTCCACAAATGGAAAGTGTCCTTGTGGATCTACAGGACATGATTTTACTATCTGGGAATAAGTGCAAACTTTAGTGTGCTTCACTTCTGTTCCCAACATGTTTCATACATCTTTATGATGGATTTGTTTTATTGTCCTGCCAACTAACTTGTTAATTGTGTGGCCTGCCTATTCACAGAAGTAGAAACTTTGGGTCAGAATCAGGTCTGTCACTCATCTGGGAAGTTAAGTGAATGGTGGTCAGTCCATTCACATGTGACTCTTGTAGAGAAAGAAACACCAGTTTGAAGGATCACACTAACGTGGATCTTCAATTTTCCATTGTGTCTCTAATTCTGAGCCTTCTGAAATCTCTCCAAAGTCGTTTTAGTTGATCTAACTTGGAACATAAAAACAAAAAAGCCCTTCAGAGACCTGTCATAGCATCTCATCATCGGATATTTATGGATTAATCATCTCCATGCCACTGTGACAGCTGAGCCATGTTTGTCGAAGGCCGTGTCAAGGAGGCCTGGAACACCAGGCTCCCGTTCTTTCCTGGGAACGGAGAAGCTCACTCTGGAGGCTGGAATTTCTTCTCTCTAAGTCTTACCTCAACTTTTCCCTTGCAAGTGTTATCTGTGCCGCAGATAGTACAGTGCAAACACAAAATTACAGAAAACCATCTTAGTGAGGCCTCTGTTAAAGACATCCTCATGGATGGCTGTAGCAGGAATCTTAAAAGTTCTTATTAATAAAATCAAACCTGAGGCGAGTTATTGGGGTCCATGCTGGTAGATCAGAGAGACAGAACAAGCCACATCTATCTCACCTCGACGGATCCTCAGCTGGTCTTTTCTCCTCAGACTGGAGGCCTCTGAGTACTCATCCGGAATGGGTCTCAGCTGAATTACTGCTCAAAAGCCTGAATGCTTAACCAGCCAAAATCTTAACCAGCCAAATGCTTCTAGTTTCTGGTCCTCACGCCTTATATATCTTTCTGCTTTCTACCACCACTCCCTGGGATTAAAGGCTGGCTTTCTGGGATTAAAGGCGTGTGTCACCATGCTTGGCTATTTCCAATGTGGCCTTGAACTCACAGAGATCCAGAGGGATTTCTATCTCTGGAATGCTAGGATTAAAGGTGTGAGTGCCACCATTTTCTAGCCTTTGTATCTAGTGGCTGTCTGTTCTCTGACCCCAGATAAATTTATTAGAGTACACAATATTTTGGGTAACACAATACCACCACAGATGGCCCTGTAGGAGACAGGATCATTTTGATGGCTGGTCCATGTGGACTCTCACAGAATCCTCTGGCAATTATTCTGCCCTTTGGAAGTTTCTGGGGCATCAACTACTTTTTCACATGTGCACTAAGCAATGCTCCATTGTCACACTTATCACTACCTAAAAAATAATCGATCAGGGACTGGGGGCATGGCTTCGCTGCTAATAAGTATGTATTGTTCTTGCATAGGACCTAAGTTCAGTTTCCAGCACACAGATGAAAGGATGGCTCACCCTTCCTGTAACTCTAGCTTCAGGTGATCCAACACTCTCTTCTGGCCTCTGTGGCGCATGTATCCACATGCACAAACCCACATACAGACACATACATACACATATAATTCAAAGAAATAAAATCTTTAAACATCTATTAAATATTTGTAAAATTTTCTCCTTAGTAAAACATTGTTTATACAAAGACGTATGTAATACAAAGCAAGGAAAACTTCCTGAAGTAATAGGTCCATCTTTTCCTTTGTCGGCCACAGTCCATGAGTCACATCCAGAGCTCATGTGTACTCTAGCCACTCCCTGCCCCTCTTTGCCCCTCTGCCCTTTTCACTGGTATGACAAACACAGTTGAGTGCAGCAGTCCACAGTGCTCTGTGAGTGAGTCCTTTCATGTTCCCCTGGTTGTACATTTGTTCCATGTGCACCATGAAAAGACATAGGACTTTTCCTATGTGACTTCTTTTCAGGTCCATTTCCCATCAATATTTCCAAAAGGCAGCCCTTGCTCTAAATGAAGAAATTCCATCACTGATACCTTTCACTATCTTGAATGGCATGTAAGTAGATGTGCATACTACATACTCTCTTGAGTTTAGTTTATTTTCTCCCACAGTTTTTTGAGTTCTTCCTGTCATATGACTTCATAATTTGTTTCTGGTTTATTGTTGTGAAGTCTTATGTAATAAATGTCCATACTTTATGTATTTTTTTATTCAACATTAAATTAATTTCTAGATTTTGTCTATAGGAATGATCCTTTTATGAACATTTGGTAACATATTCTAAAAGATAGATGCTTCAGTTTTTAGTGGAATTGCCATGTCATGGGGTAGACATGATTGGTTGTTTTACTCCTGTAATTCATGCATAAAAACTGTCAGTTATTATTTTTTTACAGTAAACCTTCTTCTTCTTTTTCAAGCTTGAATTTATTAAGGAAAAGTTTTGAGTTTGTGCATTTGGAGAAAGGTAGGTAGGGAAAAGGCAGAACTCATCCAAGGGTACTAGCTTCTTATGAGAGTCAGCTTACATAGACTCTTTGGTGATTATTAGGTGCCCTTCAGAAATAACCTAGTGCAATAAATCCCTTCAAAAGGGGATGTGTTAGTGCCAGACATCTCTTCCAGTGGGTAATAAATACATTATATACCTAAAATAATGAAATAAAGAACATAGCCTTTTAGTGTTAGATATGACAGTAGATTGCATAGTTGTGACATATATTCTATTAGAATGTACTTTGAAACAAATTAGCTTAATCTCCAGTATAAAGGTACAGATTGTATTTAAAGGGCACTGTTGTGAAACTCTGGGACATTGTTCCTGGTTGTATTTATAGCACTCTGTCACTGTGGCTGTAGGCAAGTTATGTCACCAGGTCCTATCTTGATTTCTTTGTCAGGAAGGAGAAGTGATGGGAGGGGCATCGTTTCAATCTCCTGGGGTCTTTTTTCACCTCTGTGACTGTAAAACATCACTTAAAATGAACACGTCTGACTTTCTTATTTATCTAATTGATAAGTTAGTAATCTAATCAGTTATATTTCACTTCCTCAACTCTTTCAAAGTCACGAAAGTCAAGCTAAAATTTTAGAGTACTGAGATACCACAGTCTGTACTTATCCAAAGTGCTGTTTTTTGAAAACACACTGAAAGCTTTCCTGGCCACTCTTTGTTTTTGTATAGTGACCCAGATGCAGCTGGTGCTTAGCTGCTTTTCATAGACATCTTCAGGACACACTGCATTCAGCATCACCAAGGCTGTGCTTCCCACAGCAGTTTGCTGGCATTCCCTTGCATGGAGTCTTCCAGCCTGTGGCTCTTAGGCTATTCTGACCAAGTCTCTCAGGTGGCTGGTATTCTTGAAGTTATTAGTGAGTGCCTAGGTGTGGGAACAGGGACTTCAAGATGGCTCTAATGAGGGGAGAGGTCTGTTTGCCACCATCCCATCTCACAACTGGACTGTAGTATGACACCTGAGTCAAATGATGGGGAATAGTTAGAGCCATACTGCTTCTGGAGAATAGCATGGCCATATATAGCAGTGTCCAGTCCTCGAATAGATCATGTAGAAGCTGGAGCCAAGCATACACTACAAAGTTGATCTGTACTCGGGAGGGCAGGTTCTCCTAAGAGATCAAGATTTTGTCACTGAGTGATGAAATGTGGTGTGCTCTATTTAAATGGATATGAGGATTTTTCATGCTGTGTATTTCAGTGTTGAGTGAAAGCAAATGAATTAAATTATTGATTCCTTACTCTTTTAGAGGCACAAAAGGTGAAATGGCTAATGAATGGAAAGTGGTTGGCGTTTTGGTTAGTTAGAGAATCTTCTGTTTGGATAGAAAGTTGAAGAAAAGCTTAGGGGCATTATCTGATTAGCAACCACTCTTCTCTGAGTTGTTTTGTTAAGTGAACTCCTTTCGTCTTTCTTTTCAAAAGGTATTTGCAGCTCCTGGCATTTGGTACTATTCATAATTAGTTTTTACATTTATATATAATTATGCTACTAGTGGTTGTGTCTTATAAAATAGTAGTAGCAACTTGTATTTGATATGCAGAAATTATAGAATGAGCTATCTACAGTTGAGATTTATTAATACCTAGTGCTGGAAAGAGTCAAACTAAAACTTGTGTGTTTATGAATACTGCATTTACTCCTGAGGATGTCCGGTCTTAGAAACATGGATCTGCTGTTGCTCATTGCTGCTCTGCTCAGTAGACATCAAGTGTAAAGTGTGGCGTGGCTCGGGGAGGGCGGGGGAGAGCAGGTCCTAGTTTGTGGAGACAGTCCTCCATAGCCATGAATTCAAGGTCGGCTGGCCAGCCAGTTGTGCCCACCTGATGAGCTCTAGGTTCACTGAGAGATCTTGTCTCCCAAACCAAGACAGAGAGCCAAAGAAAACATCCCACAGCAAGATCTGGCCCTGGCATGTGCATTCACAGTCATGTGAGCACATGTGTGCGTTGCTTACACACACACACACACACACACACACACACACACACACACACAATTTGATTTATCACTAGGACTCAACCTGATCTTACTGTTCTCAAGGAGCCTCCTGATCTCTATCTGTGGAGCCTGCTGTGTTTAAAGAGAGGCAGATTAGAAACTCACAAATTACCCAACACAGTGTTCCTAAACTCACTGGCCAGCTGTAATAATTGGCTTCCTTTGACTTCAGTTCCAGTGAAAGTGCTGATGTGTCAGGGCAGTTGTACCAGATTGAAGGGGTATGCAAAAGCAAAGCTCGTGTCCCCCTTCTCAGCCTTGTGGAAATACATGCTGGCTTACTAATTTGTACTGTAAGTCCATAGTGTGTAAGTGTCCCTTGGGGTCCCTGTGTTGCAAGTGAATCCATATCCTGCCATACTAATAAGGGGGCATTTCACCTGAATTTTTGCAGGTGGGGCCTTTGGGAGGCGATGGGTAGAGTGCCTAGGATAAAAACCTGGCTCTTTTGTGGGAGGGGACCAGGACACATGGGCACTCTGTTTCTTTCCATGTGATATTATCAGTCCCAGTTGCTGTACAGCAAGACTCTGTCTTTAAAACTAAGCAACAAATGTATTAAATGGCTTCTCTCCATCCTGGTTCCCTTTGGTATGTCATGTGTCTGGTTGTACTTTGCAGAGTTTTTTTTGTACTTTTTATAATCCAACCAGACGGCCATTACTAGGTGTGGGCCGCTGCATTGTCAGAGCTGTGAGCTAACTACAGAGACACTGAATTCTTTTCTTTATGAATTACCTAGCATAAAATATTTTGCTGTAGTAACACAAAATAGGTTAATTCATCATAGAAAACTATAAAATTAAAACTGCCTTTTATACATATGTTACACGTGTCATATATATGTATAGATGCCATATATATACACATAATTTCAGATTTACTGTAGATTAAGACTCTTCTCTTTTATAATGATGTAAAAATCAGAATTTGAATTTTGATCTTTTTCTAGGTAAGTGATGCATGATGCTCTCTTGGGGTGCTGGGCTGAGAATGAGCCCCAGACCTCAGTCAGTCTGTGACCTCAAGGGCACATCAGTACTTCAGAATGTGCTGTTGCTAAGCTGTGAACTTGGGCAGATTGTTAAATGCAGTTTTTCACTTCAGTCACTGTGAGGCCAAGGGGTGTAACCCCTTCCTGAGTCAAGGCACACCTGGATCTCCTTCCTCTTGCCTCCCAGACATGTTTTATTTTATCTTTTTAATTCATTATTTTTATGTATGGGTGTCTTGGCTGCATGTACATCTGTGTACCGTATGTGTGTGCCTGATGCCCATGGAGATCAGTAAAGGGTAGATCCCTGGAACTAGAGTTACAGTTGTGAGCTGCTATGTGGGTGCTGGGAATCTAACTGGATCCTCAGCAAGAGCAACAAGTGCTCGTAACCACTGCACCATCCCTCCATCTCCCATACATGTTTTATTATTAACAATTTTGTATAAGTTTACGTGGCTACTCCTCAGGAAATAATGTAGGCTGAGAAAGTAATATAATCTCTCTCTCTCTCTCTCTCTCTCTCTCTCTCTCTCTCTCTCTCTCTCTCTCTCCCTCTCCCTCTCCCCCCCCCCCTTTCCCCGTGTGTCTGTGTCTGTGTTTTACTGAGAATTGAACTTGGGGCCATCTGCATGCTAGGCACACATTCTACACTGAGTTACATCCCTAGTCCCTTACATTATGTCTAGAACAGAACGCTTTCCTGGGGAAATTCACCTGTCTGTGTGATTGGCAAGTCCAATTGGAATTAACTTTTTTTTTTGAGATAGGGTCTCTCTATGTAGCTCTGGCTGTCCTGGAACTCACTATGTAGACTAGGGAGGCCTCAAGCTTACAGAGATTTGCCAATCTCTGCCTCCCAAGTACTGGGATTAAAGATAGGCAGCAACACATCAGATCTGGATTAATGTTTAAGGGAAAGCATAGCAGTGTCTTTATTCTAGCAGCTAAGAATGACATGTCTTTCCCTGGGCCAGAGACTGGACTCAGATCTCATGCCTTTGAACAGTATCAGTATCCTACAATCTCAGCTTCTGGATTTAGAAGTTACTGAGTGTAGGGAGGGGGTCATCCTCAATGACCTTCCAGCCTGCCATCATCTGACAGGCATGCACAGATAGGCCAGGGCACAGGAATGGTGTTTTTGAGACATCAGGTCAGAGGACATGTTAGATCCCAGCTGCACCATTGTACTACACATTCTGAGTCTTAGATTCAGCAGAGGAAAACTCCTGCCTAGGTTTGTGTTGAACTCCAAGTGAGATCATGAGCGTGACTCGGGTCATCTTGTACACGGGGATGATGTTTTGTCGGTGCTAAGGGGCTGAACAGCTCCCCATTGACACCCTCAGTACCCTTAGGAGTTAGTTTCTCTAGACTCTTGGGGACCTCAACTCAGACATTCAGACTGCGATTCTGAATAGCTCCAATGCTGAAAAGAAATTCAGGATTATTTGGTACAGTAAAGCAGAGTTGAGTTTTATTAAAGATAAAGCTTAAATGCAAGCACTGAGAAAGAGCTATACTGAGAAGAAAGGAAAATACACACTCGAAGCCGCCCTAGTCTACATAGTGAGTTCCAGGACAGCCAGAGCTACATAGAGAGACCCTGTCTCACAAAAAAAAAAAAAAAAAAAAAAAAAAAAAAAGTCAATATGGTTGCCCCAAATAAAGGGTTGCAGAAAGTAATTCATACCAAGCATGGGCCCGGGTCCTAAAGAGAGAGTAAAATTCTGTCTTGGCATTAGCCAAATTCTTTTGGTGACTCTCAAGTTTTATCTCAGAACCTAAAAAACTCTGCCTTATCCCTCCCTCTCTCTTTTGATAGAAGGATGTGAGGTGGTTCCTGAGATGCCTTGGCTGGAATTGCAGTCTGATGTGATGAAAGCAGAAGGCACTAGAATTGCACAGGGGTCTGGTACATGTCCTGGAGTCCCTGAGATTCTTAGAAAGTGGCTGCCTTATATGTGGGGAAGGAGGAGGCCTCCAGCAGTTGCTGAGTGAGGGTATTTCTTCTTATGCAGTGTGTTCAGTGTGAGTCCCTAGTAGATTAGATGATGATGCACATCATTGATGAATGTGCTTCGTTGTTACGCTGTTGATTTAAATACCAGTATCTTTAGCAACCACTCTCGAAGGTATACCCAGAGATACTGCGGTTTTTTCAAGTCTTTTTTTTTTTTAATATATATATGTAGACAAGGCATATTTTGCCAGGTTTTGTTTTTTTTTTTTTTTTTTTTTTTTTTTTTGTGGGCATCCCTTAGCCCACTCAAGCTGTCACAGCCAGGAAAGATGACACACAGCATGTTGTACAAGGGGTGAACCAATAAATCACAGTAGTTACCAAGCAAATTTACCCCTGCTCTTGGTATACAGTAACTATTCCTGGATGGTGCCCATGGCTAAGTTGCTTCCACCTCAGCATTGAGACCGAAATGAAACACAGGTCATCCACCTACACCTGGAGTTTCTGTCCTTCTTTTATGTACAGGTCAGAGGTCACTGCCCCAGGAATATTTGAGCAGTGGGAACACGGCCATTGCCAGAGCAACAGGGCTTCTGTTTTGAGGTGTTGGAGGGAGTGAATGGTGTGCTTTGCACTTTTCTGTAGAGCACCTGACATAATCGCGCACCATTCTCAAACCAGGCAGCTGCCTGTGTTCTCACATCTCTGATGCAGAGAAAGTCACTGTCTGCTTTGCGTGACTAATCCTGGAACATACCCTGATGTTGAGTAAGTACCT
This sequence comes from Peromyscus leucopus, assembly GCF_004664715.2. Taxonomy (NCBI): domain Eukaryota; kingdom Metazoa; phylum Chordata; class Mammalia; order Rodentia; family Cricetidae; genus Peromyscus; species Peromyscus leucopus. The sequence continues at coordinate 34,048,144 of NC_051067.1, forward strand.
GCTTAGCTGTATCATTTCCATAGCAAGTCACTTGTAACTAAAGCAGGCAAATTACTAGACCAAAATGTGTTTTGCCTAAAAATGTGAAACAAATGTTATCTAAGGTAAGCTTCAAACTGGATAATCAGAGAAGAGATAAATGATGTAAATATTTTAAAACAAATCTCTAGCATCAGCCTTTCCATTAGATTCCTTAATTATTTATGCCATGTTTAATAGAAGCCAAGCGAGCTGTCTCAGCTGAATGCTTAATTTAACTGGCTTGCCCTTTACTCATTAAACTGATCAGTTATTGATTTGTTTATGGTGTGTTTCGTAGCCTCTATCTTTTCAAAAATGCAAAAAGGGAAATTAAAAAAGGATTATTCCTTCTTAGAGGTATCTACTCATTGTATAGAGTATTTAGATAAGAACACCTTTTCCTGTTAGGATCTTTATTTTATTTTAAAACTAATAAAGTGAAATTGACTGTTTTGGTTTGTGTTTGGCTCCATAAATTTTAAGATACATAACGATTCATGCAACCATTGCCATAGTTGGGATGCTAGAACTTACTTTTTCTGTTTTTAATATAATATTTTTATTTTTTGAGGCTTATACATTCATGCCATTGATTTTGACCATAGTCACCCTCATTTCTCCTCCTAACTTTTCCTAGATCTACCACCCCACTTCTCTGCCACCATCACACTTTTGATTTCTTAAGAGAGCAGAGAAATAACTTGAACATATGGTAAACACTTATGATATCAGGTGAAAATAAGTGTGTGTGTGTGTGTGTGTGTGTGTGTGTGTTTGTGTGTGTGTGTGTGTATGTGTTCAGCTTTTAGCATTTTGACATCAGTATGGAAATGTGTATTTTCATCTTTGTAATGTAAAGTGTGGTCTTGGCCCTGACACTGAGATATAGGAAGATGAAGGTGTGCTTAGGTCCTTAAACATTTCTCTGGAAGCTAATTAAGACAAGCATTTTTCTTCAACCTATTTTAGCTTAAATTCTGAAAATGTTAACTCTTTGTAGTTTAAAAGCCAACATCCTGTTCTGATGAAGCTATAGTTCAAGTGTAAATTAGAATCCGTTCACAATATGCAGTCCTTTCCATTTGGGACACCAGGACCAGGAATTTCCTCTGCTCAAACTCCCTTATTCACTTTCTGATGCTATTATGGTGATTGATTGCTCTCTTGCTGAGAGGAAATGTGGGCACTGCTGATTGACTCAATGCTGTGCTGATGGTATTAATGAAGCCATGGATGAAATATGGTCTTGGTTGTCTTCTATAGGGGCATGCTTGACTTTGCCAGTGTTGAAGGTGACACCAGAATGGGATGACCTAGCACTGGGGCCCTGCTCTTTTGAATATTCTCTTGTAATTGTTGCAATACTCTCTGGAAAGTATCGTGAAAACGGATTGTATTGCCCACTCGTTTATATGGTCAAATGTATTGTAAGTGCAACATTCCTTTTAAACATTTTGATTATTGATTGAGATATATAAAAATCACAGAGCAGTGAAATAGAGAAGTAAGATGGTGTTTATAGCCTTTGGGGATGAAGATGTGTAGCATAATTTCAGGACAGGGAACTATGTGCCTGGAATCTGTATAATGTCCTCTGCCCAAGGCAATAGAACCATCAGCCATCTAAAAGAGAGAGAAAGCGAGGATGTAAATTGCTACATCAGAAAGGACCATGGAAGATTCTGTTGAATAAAATATGCCAGAGATGAAACAATCATAGACTGTGTGATTCCATGCATACGAGTTGCTTGGAGTCCTCACAGTCCTAGACCAAAAGGGGAAGGATGGTTCCTAGCGCTCAGGCAGGAGGAAATGTAGCATTGATCTTGAATGTGTGCAGTTTTAATTTGGGAAGATGAAACTTTTAGGACATAAACAACATGTGACAGTTGTGTATCTTTGTGGCTATACTTGATGACATTGAATTGTATTCATAATAAAAATGGCCTATGTATATGTATCATCATAGTAAAACAAGTTTATTTTTGCTCTGCTCACAATAGTTAGGTCATGAAAACAGCCTAAATGCCTATCAGCTGCAGAATAGATAATAAAAATGTGACATCTATACACGATGGAATTTTTTTCAGCTGTAAAGAAAAATGAAATAAAAACAAGAAAAATGAAATTATTAGAATTGCAGGGAAATGGATGGAAGTGAGATAACTCAGTGAGGTAATGCAGACCCAGAAAGATAAGCATCACATTTTCTCATACATATGTGGCTTTTATACTTCTTCCTTTAGAGATTTATTTTATTCTATTTATTTGTTTGTTTGTTTGTTTGGGGGAGGGGTGTTTCGAGACAGGGTTTTTTTCTATAACTTTGGAACCTGTCCTGGAACTTCCTCTGTATACCAGGCTGGCCTTGAACTCACAGAGATCTGCCTGCCTCTGCCTCCTGAGTGCTGGGATTAAAGGCGTGTGCTACCATTGCCTGGCTGAGATTTGTTTTATTTTTAATGATGTATCTGTGTGGGTTATGTGCACAGGAGTGCACTTGCCCACTGAGGTCAGAACAGGGTGTTAGATCCCCTGGAACTGGAGTTACACCACCTAGGAACTGAACTTAGGGCCTGTAGTAAAGAGGTATATACTCTAAACTGCTGAGCTGTCTCTCCAGCTTGTATCTTATTTACATACTCTTACATACTGCTTTTGTTTAGCTGATTGTCTAGATACTCAAAACCAGGCAGACTCTGATCAGACGTCAGTGCAACAAAAATTACACATAATAGTTGTTTTAAAATGTGTGCGCTCACCAGATTGCCCTTTCAAATTTAGCCTTTTGCATTCAGGTTATTGCTTTTTCTTGATATTTTTGGGTTCAGAAATAAATAATAAACATGTAATTTCATTTTCTAAGAAGACAGCTCTATATAACAGCATAGGATAAAAACACTGGCTTATTGATCTGCTTAGCCATTCTTCACTCCCTGCCTGTCAAATAGTTGCCATATATATTGTGATCAGCCTTGGCATATCAGCTCTTAAATTATAAATGACCTTATGTTGAAATAGTATTGTTATACTGCTTGCTACCCGAGCTCTTCAAGGCAAAAAGACATTTATATACATACCCTATATGTGTGTATATAAATATGGCCCTCATGTTCCTGCCCCTCTATGCAGACTCTCCCCCAGCTACAACATGGAACTGCACCAAAACAATATTCTCCCTTTGTCTTCAGTAAATTTAAACCCTGTGTATTGGGCTGAAAGTTCTTTTTTTGAACCTAGGCCCTATGTGTAGGCCACAAACTTCTCTGGTGAACCTCAGCACAATGGATGGGCTGCCGATTCCTTACATTGGGATTTATATTAAGATCTGAGCCCTTCTAGAAACCTATAAAGATAGATTCCACAATAGGACAACTTTTGAAGTCCTAGGTTTTGATTTTGTAAGTATTCACATATACTTTTCCCTCATTCTAAAAATTAAAGCAAAGATGATGTTTGTTGACCCACTTTTGCCAAATTGGTTCAATAAGAATCAAAAGTCTATCTTCCTATCAAATGTAGATACATTCTGTTTTGATCTCATTATTATGTAAGCATGCTTCAAAACATCACACTCTATCCCATTAGTATATACTGTTAACTATGTGTCCATAAAAAAACAGATATTTGCAAATGCAAAATGTGTGTATACATATATAATTATATATAATATATTATATCTCTGTATGTTGCTATGGTTAATTTAACTCTGGAATTTTTTACATTCATATTTGTGTATGTTTGTGTGTGTGTGTGTGTGTGTGTGTGTGTGTGTGTGTGTGTGTGTGTGTGTATAGATCAGAGAACTTCAGGGAGTCATCTGTCTCCTTCCACAATATGAGTCTGAAAGAATTGAATTCAGATCAGAGGCTGTCATTCCTGGCAGCAAGCATCTTTACCAGGTGAACCATCTCACCAGTCCCTCGACTCTAGATTCAATGCCTCTAAGAACTGTTAGTGTCATAGGAACCCTTGTTGAAGGATATAGAACATTCCAAATTTGTGAAGCATGTAGTATCAAGCAGAGGGTGCCTGCTAGCAGCAAAACTACTTTTGAGAACAGAAGAAGAAAAAAAAGCCACCATGTTTCTACTGCTCTCTTCTGATGACTATTTTGATGTGTAAGCTGGCATTCTCTTCTAGGTTTAAGTCATGCCCAGAGCTGTACCCTCTTCACAGTCAGTGTCCACCCCACACACTTTCAAGAAGTGTGTTTTTCTCTGCCCAGTCCTGGTGAACACCATTTAGAGCCCAGTGTACAGCTCAATACATAGTATCTCCCCTTCACTGCTAGTCTAGCAGCTGACTTACTTTAAAGCTCTCCTCTTTATGTTGACTTTCCATTAATCTTATGATGCTATGTTCCCATGATCCTGGAATATCTTTTTAGGAAGTAGTTCATGTTTTATGTGTGGTGTGCTCACTGTTTGAGCATATCTGGATTATTTTACTGCCCAGTGACTCTGTGAAGAGGATGTTCTCACCATCCCCATTTCTCAGATGAGGAACTTCAGTTACAGTAACTGCAAAAGTAACTACATGTTGCTACCATCATGCATGTTCAGATACCACTTCCCAGCACCACAGATGTGTCCAAGTGCATCTAAACCTTAGAGTCCTGCTCCTTGAGAAAACAGATCTTCTTACAGGTGTTTCTCTGAAGCCTTGGATATGTTGATCTTCTGATATGGAAAAACCAAAAAAGTAGTGTCTTAGTTAGAGTTTCTATTGCTGTGAGGAGAAACCATGACCACAGTAACTCTTATAAAGGAAAACATTTAATTGGGGCTGGCTTATGGTTTCAGAGGTTTCGTCCATTATGCTCATGGCTAGAAACATAGCAGTGTTCAAGTAGACATGGTGATGGAGAAGGAGCTGAGAGTCCGACATCTTGACCTGAATACAACAGAAATTGAACTGAACTAGGAGTAGCTTAAGCATAGGAAACCTCAAAGCCCCACCCCACAGTGACACACTTCCTTCAACAAGGCCACACCTCCTAGTAGTGCCACTCCCCATTGGCCAAGCATTAAAGCACATGAGTCTATGGGGCCATTCCTTTTCAAACCACCACAGGTAGGAATCATAGCAGAAGGCCAACATTTTTCCTTCAGAGTAAGTAAATTGTGCTCCCTCAGACAGACTCCCAACCATGGTGCTGCATCTGGTTAATTTGCTACTTCATTAGAAACTCAGCTTCAGCTCCTAGTAGGCTATTCAGAGCCAGGTGTGTATGCTTACTAATTCTTAGGAGAGGCCCACAGATGAAGGGTAGTTATGAGTAACTACTAACTTCCTACTAAGAAGGTCACTCATTGGAGTTTACCCCTCACTTATGCTTAGGCAAGAATGTGTGTCTTCCAGTCGGGAAGGAAAGGGTGCAGCAAAGAGCAGGGCCGGTCTGCGTATGTGACTGACTTGAGAGTACCTGCAGGGTGACAGCACGGCGTTAGCTGGTTGTTTGACTCCATAAGGTCCTTCAAAGCATTCTTCTTAGGATGAAACAAGGTGAGAGATGTGAGAGGCTGCTGTGCTGTGTACTATGCTGGTCCGTACTGTGAGAGCGAGACACCACTGTGCACATTCCATGACGTAGAATTTTCGCTCTTTCCGGCACCATTTTGTATCCTCAGAAGAGGTTTAGAATAGGCTTGCTTAATTTGTTGCCCTCATAGTTTCTCTCTTAAATTTTGTAGCATATATGATTCCCCTATCCTCATCTCTTTCTCCTCATCCTTCTTCTCCACTTCTTTTTGGTCTTTTGAACACTGCCTCTTTCCCTCACATATCCAGAAGTCAGCTGGCTTTCTTTATTGTCTGCTCATGTGTCTTTACCACTGTATATATTCAAAACACATTATCAGTAACTAAATTGAAATTCAAGAAAATAATAATAAAAAAGGAAGGAAAGAAGAGAACTCTGGATTCTCTCATCTTCAGCATTGAAAAAGTACATTTTGAGCCTCATTAAGTATGGAACTTTCTGTATTCAAGTAGACAAAACCATGAGGTCTCAGCCAGTTAACTACTGAAGTTTCTTCTGCTAAGGAGAATAGAAAACTTTGTGAGGAAGAAGGAATGCAGATTAATTTTGAAGCACTCAAAAATATCTTTTTTCTGGCTTTATCTGATTTTATATCTCTCTTTTTTTTTTTCAATAATTGCAAAGCACAGTGAACAACTAAGCAATTCTCCCATGGAACTCTCTAGAAGCCATTCCAAACACCCCATGTGAGTGTAGATTAGGTTTGCTGATGCTGCCTTAGAGTCACAGTCATCAGTCCATTTTTGAGTATTTGTTTGCCAGCACTTACATGTTTTGATCTAAAGGAAAGTGCTCTCTTAGATTTGGTAAAATGATGAATGTTTTCCCTACCATCTCTCTCAGGAAATGGCGAAAATCCTCAACCACCCCAGAGTCTACGCTTTTCTCCACATCCCAGTGCAGTCCGCCTCTGACAGCGTGCTCATGGACATGAAGAGAGAATACTGCGTGGCCGACTTCAAAAGAGTTGTGGATTTTCTCAAGGACAAGTAAGTCTGTTAGCACTTTGGAAAATGACTTTCTTTCTTTCTTTCTTTCTTTCTTTCTTTCTTTCTTTCTTTCTTTCTTTCTTTCTTTCTTTCTTTCTTTCTTTCTTTCTTTCTCTTTCTTTCTTCCTTCCTTCCTTCCTTCCTTCCTTCCTTCCTTCCTTCCTCCCTCCCTCCCTCCCTCCCTTCCTCCCTTCCTTCCCTTCCTCCCTCCCTTCCTCCCTTCCTTCCCTTCCTCCCTTCCTCCCTTCCTCCCTTCCTTCCTTCCTTCTCTTTTTCTTCCTGCACTATGTGGCAGCAGGACACTACTAGCCTTGCAGTTACGGTGCACAGCACAGGGCAAGAGTCCGGAAACCCTCGAAGCTTGCGGTTGCCTTGAGGCCCTTGATGTGGTTTTTCCTGTCCCCTTCCATGTGTGCACAGAGCACTGTTGATTTGTGTAAGGGTGCCCATCTTCCTACGGCAGTTGGAATTGTGATTGTTTTCATACCTGACCTGCTGCCTAAGCACTGCCCTCCCTTCGCTAACCTTGAAATCTCCTTTCATGTGGCCTTTTGAAGTTGTGGACTGACTTTGACATGGAAGAAGGGACCAAGTGTGTCACTATAGAGTGGATCATTTTCTCCTGACTAGCATTTTCACAGCACCTGGAATTGCCTTGCTCTTACACACCGATGCCTGTAGTTAACTTGAGTGCTTGCAGTTTACTGGGAGGCTGGAGGATTCTATTTTCTTCAATTCAAATTGCTGTTGACCAAAATTAAGGCATATTTACACAATCTCAGACATGAATGATAATTTTGTTTCCACAGAAAAACACTTGCAGCCCATAATTATGTTCTTCAAAATCTCCCTTCCAAACCTGGAGTGCATTCTATGATTAGACAAGGCAGGAAACAGAGGTGCTGGCCACGGTCACCCAGACCCTCCTCCATTCTAGGGGACCGTCATCACATCTGAGATGGTGTCATTTATCTTGGCACATTTCTGGTTTGCTCTACTGTCTGTAATTTATGTTTTACCCCCACTGTTGCTGTTCCATTTGTTATTCATAATTATGTGGTCTTGCGTCATGTCAGTGTCCTACATGGGTATGATTGCTTTATACAAATTGTAAGCAATTATTTTTTCCACCTTTAATTACTCACTAATTTTTATGGCATACACTATTACAGATCTTCTCTTATTTCCTCTACTCATCTTTCTTTAACATGTCTTTTAATTTTTTTTCCACCTCTAGGCATATCTTGATTATTCTGATCACCAAGAATAAAGACATTTAGGGTGCATTCAAACAGATAGGACTAATTGTTCAAATATTCAAATCAGAAATAGGAAGAAATAGGATTGTATAATTCTAGCATTGTCTGTGCACCCTTTAAAATAACACAGAATCTTGGCAAATCTCTTCCATCTCCTACACTCTTGGATCTTGAGTACAACTGGCCCAAGCTAAATCCTGTGGATTTTTTATGCCAAGTGTATGCCATATGCCACATCCTTTCCATGCGTTTGTGGTTCCTTTTGTAGGTAAATTTGTCTCATGTAATAAACTCCTTCCAAGCACTATGACACTGGACATTTTCCAAATAGCAAGTAAACTGTTATTCCTTTGAAATTTCTTACCTTTCATGTATAAAGTGGCAGCAAAGAGTGTCACATTTCATGCATGTTACATACCAGTGTAGACAAGCATCCCCTTGTGTAGAACAGAGCAGAATCCCATTCAAGAACTTTGTTGGGTTACTGTGATGAAATGAGACTGAGGACTCAGCACCTCTGCTCTGCTGTGTAAGTGCTGATTCGGTCCTTTGTGCTAATTAAACTGGGCAATAGTTTCCCAGCACATTCCAGCCTTTTGTGGTACTCTGAAGATTGACCTGTTGAATGTGTTGCATCTTGAACATTTTCAACAGCCTCCATGTATAAAAGTCAAATGGGAGTCACATTAAGATGTTAGAAAGTCATCCCTTGCCATTTTTCATAGACTAAACTCTGAGTTGTTTCCTTGTAGTCTCAGTTTTCTGTGGCATTTCTGTAGTTTCCCAAGGTGTATTTGACTAGCTCAAGATCTTTGAACCAAGGGCTCTCACAGGGTCCTTTAGTGTTCTCATTATCACAGATGCCAGAGGTCCCTGGAGAATCTAGGTACTAAGGATGCCTGGAGAATGGACTCTACCTCACACATGTGCATCCATAATTTCAGCTTTGATGGCTGCAACTATGGAGTATAAAGTATGATGATAGCCACTCTACATCTACAGGAGATTTTAAAATTGAGTAAGCATTGTCCTCATACAGCAAGGACAGAAGTAAACCTGTCATAATGAAGCTCACAGTTAGATAATGTTACATAAGTGTGTTCTTTCTTATATATATGAATCTTATTTTCCCTAAAATCTTTGGAGCCTTTTGTAATGAATCTTTAACAAATAGGAGTCACTTGTTTTCTTCCTTCAACATTGTGAGGCTCACAGATCTTCATGCTGTGAATGAGGGATGAAGCGTTTCCCAAATTTACCACCACATATAGCATTAAGTTGGAAACCACAGATTTAGGGAGTTTACTTGAAGCTGCAGGCTTTTAAGCCACAAATTCAAAGTCTTTATTGAGCCCTGTTTCTCACACAGTGGAGTGGAGGTGAACTCTTTTTAATTAATTTTCTTTTACAGTTGAAAGTGCTCCATGTTTTAGCTGGGAGCAATCTAAGTTTACCTGTGAGCCAACTCGTAGCTGATTCATTATTCTCTTCAGTTATTTGAAAGTTGGCAGCTATTTTCATAACAGCAGCTGGATTGAAGATAACCTGATAGGGTTGGCACATGTTGAGGCATATGGGAATTTATTAAATCATGCAGCCTTTGCACAAAAAAAAGAGAGAGAGAGAGAGACTAAATGACTTGATATGCTCATTTAAAACAGCTGGCCACAAGCAGAGAGTCATATGACTTGAAGTCTACTCAGATTTATTAGCCCAGCAGATGCTTTTATTTAAATGAATTGATGGTTTCTTGAAATGCATGGTGGGCTTTGGAGGAACATGAAGAGAACTGTTGTACAAAGCAATACATGCAGTTCTGTGATTTTAAAGTCTGCTTTTATGTTTTTAATAGGTACATCATACATTTTACTACTTAATGTATTCCTGAGATTTTAAAAATAAAATTTGAATCATTCCCTTTTCTTTCTTTCTTTCTTTCTTTCTTTCTTTCTTTCTTTCTTTCTTTCTTTCTTTCTTTCTTTCTTCTCTCTCTCTCTCTCTCTCTCTCTCTCTCTCTCTCTCTCTCTCTCTTTCTCTCTCTCTCCTTTCTTTCTTTCTTTCTACTGTTATGTTATGTACTGTTCTTAGGATTCCCTGACTTTAAAGTCTGTTATAAAAGGTGTTAGTTGGATTCCCCCTCATTCCCAGCCTCTCTAGGAAAGCATCATACTAATCTAGCCACATGCTGAATTATCTGTCTTTCCTATCATTAGTCAGAATTACCATGTGCCCATTTACCAGAACACACTGGCAAAAAGATGAAGTGTATTAAAATTGTGTTTTATTCCACCTTGTCCATCTAGTTTTATTCCTAGTGGCTTTGAGTCTAAGTGGTAATTAGATATGGTAACTCATTCCTGTAATTCCAGTGCTTGGAACGGTGAGATAGGAGGATCGCCACAATTCCAAGTCCAGCCTGTTCTACAGAATGAGACCCTATCTCAAAAACAGGGGGGGGAAAGTAAGCAGAAAGAGAAAAAAGATACAAGTAGCAATATGTGTCAGAATAAAATAATCTGAATAAAGAAAAATAAAAGATCCCTTTTAGCAAGGATTAGTTAGTTATATTTTTCTCCAGCTGCATTTCCAGATGTGTTGGTGTTCACTGAATAAGCTCCTGTGAAACAATGTCCTCAGAAGTGTTCACTGGCTACCCAGGATTATGTCATTTCCGGTGTCACTTACTAGGCTACTACTTGGGTGTTCCTGGTGTCATGTTCGCTAGTTTATCTTTGTCATTTTGCTTTACAAAGTGGTGTTCTCTTTACTTCTTTCTGTTGCTATGTTCAGAATTTTTAACAGAAGTAAATATATTTCATTTGAACAAGTGTCAGGTAGAAAAATACATTGACGCTCTTTGCGGTGTGTGCTCCATTCACAATCAGAGAATTGCATGCTAGGTAATTTTTTATCATGTGTTTTAATACTTTACAGTGTTGTGAACACCCCAAGTTCAATTCATTTGTTTGAAAATGAGTGTATTGTCTATTGATTTGGCTTCTCAGTTCCTTCTACCTGATTAAGAGAAATTGCCACACCATTCTTGCCACTTTCTAGGCTTTATGATTGTGTGTGATCCTCTCAAAAACAAAAAGCTATCATCCTCTGAACTTTGGTACATTTTTCCTTGCTCAGTGCTGTGCCCCTCAGACACAGGTCTGAGTCCAGATCTCTGAGTTAGGAGTCTGTAATGAGTGTCTTTTCTTTGTTAGTGCTTTTGGAGTCCAGTTGCATATTGTCTCCTGATTACACCAGAGCTTAGTCACTTGGACAGTACAAATGGTTTCAGTCTACGTTGTATCAAGTGAATATTAGAGGAGTGGGTGGATTAAAAAGTTTTCCTGAAATCCGTAATAATAAACTAATGTATAATAGGGTGAGACTGTCATTTTCAACTAGTGATTCTTCTTCTGGTTCTAACATTAATTAAATGAAATTAATATAACAATGATAACATGATAATGTTAAGCTTTTTGAACATTTACTTGTATGCCAAGAACCTTGCGTGTATTAACAGTTTTATTCCTCAAGGACAAAGCTAGTGAGTAATTTGTCCAAGGTCATGCAGTTAACAACAGAACCTTCTTGCAAACCCAGGTGTGTGATTTTTCAGCCTGTGCTCTAACTAGGGTGGTGTGTTGTCTGGCAATGGAGACCACAATGTGGGGTCAGCAGCTAGTGAGGAGACAAAATGTGCAGTATTCACTTTACCAGACTGGAGGTGGTAAAGGCATGTATGGATGTGAAACAGCCCCTTGGTATCTGATCTCAAGACGTGGTTGGGCCAGCAAGTGTGTGATAATGGCTGCCTCACAAACCAGATAGCCCCCAGACCCATTCAAAGCAGAGAACCAATTCTTGAAAATCATCCTTCCACATGTGAACCTGCATACATACAATTCACTCACACACACACACACACACACACACACACACACACACTCGCACGCACGCACGCGAGGGAGGGAGGGAGGGAGGGAGGGAAGGAAAGAAGAAATTAAGACATGGTATAAGATAATATACTTAGCCAAATGGTTTGGGAATGTGAGTCGTGTCCTGGTTAACTTGATCATCAGCTAGATTGCTGTAAGAGTCACCTACAACATTAATCAGGCCCAAGGCTCAGCATATATAAAGTATATGTATATTAATTATATGTAATTAGTATTACATTCCTGCCGTAATGTCTTCGCCTGCTATGAGACCTAATAAACCTGTCTTCCCGCTGTTGCTTCCTGTCAACTATTTAGCTGTAGCAATGACAGCAGTAACAGACACAGGTAGAAATGGTGAGCTGGATTGTTGTGACAGTTAGTGTTATCAACTTGATTTCATCTAGCATCTCCTGGCACATGGGCCTCTGGGCATCTTGATTCTTTAACTGCGGTGGGAAGATCCACACACTGGGTGGGGCTGCTCCTGGCTGTGACCTGGACTCTGAGTAGAGAAAGGAGCTAAGCTGCAGCGTGCCTTCGTGCTGTCTTCTGACTCATGTGGAGTGTGATCAACATGGAATGCACCATGACCTGTGAGTCAGAATAGACCCTTTCTCCCACAAGTTGGATTGTCAACGTATTTTATCATAGCAACAAAAAAGAAACTAAAATAGAAATTGGTACCAAGAACTGGAGCCACTGCCTTGATCAACTTGACTGTGATTCTTAAGCCCCTGGAACTATTTTGTGGGTAGAAGAGTGTGTACTTTTGGTTTAAAAGCCTTTGAATGTTGGAAGAAGAGCTTAAAGGGCCATTCTGGTAGGATCTTGGAAGACAATACTGAGAAAAACACGGATAGTGAGTGGGGCCTAATTTGTGAAGTTTCATAAGGGAACAAGGGTAGCATTTACTGACACTAATATCTATGAATCAGTTCATTGAGCTCCCACAGTGGTACATACTAGGAAGAAATTACTGTCCCCATTTTACAGAGTAGGACATGAAGGCACAGGGAGGTTAAATGACCAGTCACAGAGCTTGTAACTGAGCCCAGATTAGAAGAAATTAGGAATGGCAGTTTAGTAATCAAAAACCGTCTGCGCAATTAAACAGTGTTTAAAATGACACAAGCCTTCTCCTAGACATATAGAACCTCTTCTTGTAGTCAACATCTCCTCCTTTATATTGTTGCTGGTAGTCCAGGCTAAGGGACATTGGATTAGAAGATCTAACATGTGTAAGGATGTGACCATGAGAAGAAGCTATGAGATCTTTGTCAACACCAGTGTGTTCAGTGAATGAAACTGTAGATTGTCCTAATAAAGTATAGATGTGAACATCTTCAAATAAGACTCACTACCAGTCATCACATCTTTTTATTTTATTTTTTAATCATATGTATGTATGTGTGTCTTAATATGAGTATGTGCATATGACTGCAGGTGCCCTTGGAAGACAGAGATGCAGGATTCCCTGAAGCTAGAGTTAAAGACAGTTATGAGCCACTTGATGTGGGTGCTGGGAACTGTACTCTGTTTTGCTGGAAGAATGGTATGTGATCTTAACTACTGAGCCATCTCTCCCGTCCACGTTTGTCATATCTTGTAGCAATGTTTTCTTTCATAATCTAAGTGGTGACAATTTTAAATTAAGTCAGTTTCTCCTCCTGTGCACTTCTTATTCCTGGAGCAAAGTACAGGGAACAAGAGACACAAATCCTTGCTGGTCCCAGCCTGAATTCCTAACGGTAGGCACCCAGCCTCCTGTGCAAACCCAGGCCAGGGGGCTCCAAGTTACTGCCTTCTGCTTCCTTGGCTTTGTGCTTAGCATCATTCTCAATGCACAGCCCTAGGCTTCATCTAAATAGTCTACTCTGGGGCAGTGTTTCTTCAGAGGCCAGGTAACAATGAAGGGGGATGTGCACAGGGCAGGTAACCCCTATGCATGTGTGTATGTGTATATGATATGTGTACAGGGCTCGGAACCCAGTGTGCTACCCAGTCAGGAGCAAGTAGGAGGGGAATCAGTAGCCAGTGTGTTTACATTTGGGAAGCAAAAGCACTGAGATTTAACATTCATCTCCTAAAAGCCAAGCAGAATGTGGAAGCACATATCTGTTATCCCAGGACTAGGGAAGTTGAGGCAAGAAGTTTACCCATTTGAGGCTAGCCTGACTACACAGCCAGAACTTGACTCAAAAAAGAAAATGCTTATGTTCTATGTCAGTCTTATGTCTGATGCATGTTAAGAGTAAAACATCAAGATGTGAATGAAACTGTGTTCTAAGAGCTGATCTTATTCCTCATAGTTATTATACAAGTGCCTATAGCCATAACGTTTGGTTTGCTATACTGAAGTCTGTTAATTCCATAAAGAAGTACATGAATCGTTGATTTTTTATTGTTGTTGTTTTGTTTTCTGTCTAGGGGAAAACACTAAGTCACAGATCTTATATTAAAAAACTTTCTTTAGATAAAAGTATTTGTTTGATCTTGTTTGTGATGTACTTAATCCTACCAGTATAAGGAAAGGCTTTAGCTAGATCACACTGGCGTGTGCATGCCCATTTTTTATGCATGTTAAAGTTACAGTCTGACTTGTTTTCAAGTGAGAAAAATAAAAGCAGTAGAATAAAGAATGTAGAGTCTGATCATTGAGTGTCAATGAAGATCAGAGCTTGGCAGAGGGAGTGCGTAGAGCCCCAGGGTTACAGGATAGACCTTAAGTCCCAAGGCTCAAGGTAGCTTTGATGTTCAGCTATCATTAGCAGGACTTTCTATCTCAAGGCTCATAGTAACTAATTCAAAGCTAACCCTCAAGTCTGTATTTCCAAACACTAGAGAGAGAAAACATGCAAAAGACACTGTGTGTGAAGTTGTATTAATATGTAAGTCTTTATATGTCTTATTTGAATAGAGCATGGTCATGCCTAAGCACAAAGGAAGTCAGGAAGTACAGCATTTATTGCAGGCATCTATACATCTATTTTTAGATGAAATGAATCAATTATGAAGGGGCCACCAAGAATTTCTCTGTCAGGGTATACAGTTTTCAGCATCCTCACTTAATGGTTTTAATAGCTGCCCCTAAAAAGAAATGAATTTATAATCATTCTTTTTTAATATTATGCCTAGTTTTATACATACCAATAATATTTATATTGTTGATGATAGTTATTCTTTCTCTCTAAAAGCAGGTGTAATGGTACAGGTTTGTGATGCCAGCAGTCAGGGGGCTAAGTCAGTAGGAACACACACACACACACACACACACACACACACACACACACACACACACACACGGCCTCCTTCATGAAGGCCTAGAGAACCTTCTGCCTGGGTGCCATGGTTGGGTATATAATGTCAAGGTGGCTCCTCCCTTGTGAGCAGCTACAGTGGTGTTGGCTGGTTTTGGTTTTGTTCACTCTGTTAGAGCAGAATAAGCCCTTACTGGCTTGAAATCGGACAGTTGTGTTTCTAGTGGTTACTTTTTATTTATTGTTGCCCTGTTTTTCTTTGCAAAGGTAGGAAGTGACTACTCTGGTCCTCCTTTTACAGTCATTTCAAGGCAATGATAGGTTTACATGGAGTAAGTTTATTGACTTAGTGGACAAGGGAGGCTGTGCCTGGTCTACCTTGTGTGATATTTGCAGCATCTTCTATCATACTCATTGTTACATAGTTTTTCTTTCCTTTCTTGCTTTTAATTAATTGGTTTCTGTTGTCCTAGCTAAGTTATTGCTTTTCTTCTAGGGCCTCTCTGTCTTAGTTTTCTGACAATTTATTTCCACAGGAGCCCATTTGTTACAGTACTGCAAGCATCCTACGTGTGTTTTGTAATTAGATTTGTGTCATAATCTTCCCACTGTTGTGTCAGGTGTTGGGTGTAGACTTAGAGTTCCTAGAGGACTTCTGTTTCACATTCACAAATAGACTGGAGGCCATCTAGCATAAATACTATGGGCTTAGATCCATGAACTGCAAATCCTATTTTGCCAGAAGCTGTAGGTAGCCCCTCAGTGTCATAGAGGCCCATAGGCTGCTGGTGTGGGTGATTAAATACACTGTCTTGCCTGCTGGGCATTATCATGATGGAAATATTTCCTGTTAATTGGGTATGTATAGGATGTATCATCTCTACAGTGGCAGACAGCAGGTGACCTCCTCACTCAAAGTCCTCCCTCAGAATGTTTGCCAACAGGCCATCAGGAGATGGTAAATCATCAGTAGGAACATTGACTTTACTAATTTTGTCTGGCCATATGAAGAAAATCCTAAAAGTTGCTCCCAATTTAATTTTTAAGCCTGTTCCATTTTTAGAACACTGTATTAATGTAGTCAGCACTGTTTCTTTCTCAGACTACCTTCTTTATCAATTAGCTCTTTTTTATGTCCTGAGGGGGCACTTAATACCCACTTCCTAAATTCTTATTGGTTTGTTTGTGTTTTTATGAGACAAGTTGTAATGGAGCCTTGGGTGGTCTTGAACTCCTGAACCTCCTCCTCCATCTCAAAACCTTTGAGATTTTAGCCCTCATCACCATACTAATGATCCTGTTTATTAGTCTAAAAAGTTGAGGTAATAGAAACATTTCTTTCCTCTTACTCTTTTTCTCTTTCCTCTAGAACAGTGGTTCTCAACTTCTGGGTCTCAACCTCCAGGAAAACATATATATCTTACTGATTGTCTTAGGAAATGAGACACCACTGTTAGAATTCCTAGCCACTCCCCGATGGCCGTGCATGCATTGGCAAGATGCTTAGTCATCCCAGGGCCTTACATCCTATATAATCCATTAACTGCATAATCACATAATCTATGCACCTGCATGGTGTAGCTATGTAAGCCCATATGCCCATGTGCAGGGAAATCTATAAAAGTGGGTTCCACCTATTCCTCCCCCCTCTTCCTGCATGGTCATTCCATAGTCCTATGCACACCCATTCTATTCCCTTCCCTTAATAAACTCTTATAGTGGCTTTTCTTGTTCCTCGCATGGTAAACCACGCCACTTAATGAATAACATTGCGCTCCTTAATAATTAACAACCACTCAATAGCAAAATGACAGTTATGAAGTAGCAACAAATATAATTTCATAGTTGGGGGTCACACAACATAAGGGACACAGCATTAGGAAGGTTGAGAACCAGTGCTCTAGAAAAGAAAAGTAAAGAAAAAAGTCAAGGAAAAAATACTAAGGATGCATGGTTTTGGTAGTGTAGTTAACATGATCATGAGCATATAAAATTAGAAGGTGTTCCCATTCAAGATCAGTGAAGGCCAGATAAATTAATTCATACATTCATGTATTCTCATATTCCCCCATGCTCTCCCTGACTCTTCTTTTTTCTTTCTTTTTTTTTTTTTTTAAACAGGGTTTCTCTGTATAATTTTGGTGCCTGTCCTGGATCTCTCTTTGTAGACCCGGCTGGCCTCGAACTCACAGAAATCCACCTGGCTCTACCTCCAGAGTGCTGGGATTAAAGGTGTGCGCCACCACCGCCCAGCTTCCCTGACTCTTCACATCTTGTTTTCTCCTTTCTTCTTTCCTTCCCTCTTTCCCTTTGACTTGGGTTTCTTTTTTTCTGCTGTCTATATGTATCCACATGCATGTGGGTGAGTGAGTGCATGTTCCTATGCATGTGTGGCCTGTGTGCATGCATGCAGGCCTGTGAAAGCCTGAAGCAGCCTCTGGAGTCCTTCCTGGGGTGACATCGTCTTTGTTGCTGAGGTCCTGAAAAGTCAAAATTTATCTCCCAACAACTTTTATGTAGGATAATTGGAATTAGTGGGAGAGGGAGATGGCTCAGTGGCTAAAGGCCACTTTCCCTCCCTAGGATTACACCAGCATCCTGAGTTAGCTCCGGTGGTGCCAGCTTTCACACATTTCAGTGTCTCTCCCCTCGTTCACTGTTGCTTTCCTGCATCTGTCTCTCCACCATTGTAGGCACTGGTGGTAACTTTTTGAATGAACTCATTCCCATTGAAGTCTTGGTGAAAATGTCTGGAAACCCATCCTTAATTATAATAGGTATTTGGGTGATGTCTTAAAGTCCTAAGGTAAGAGAAAAAAATAACAGAAGAGTAGGCTAGGAATCTGAAAGGCCACTGTGCAAGTGCCTGTCACATGGAGGTGGTTGGGAATGTCTTCCAGAAGTGCCTGTGTGGGAAGCCAGGTTCACATCATGATGTGATGGAGCCAGAAGTCCTTTCCTGGCATGCCAGTGTCACGTGGTTTGTACCTTCCGGCCACCAAAACCATGAGCCAAATATACCTCATCTTAATATGTCAACTTCTAGTATTTTGTTGTAGCAACAGAAAAAGAACTCGTATAATGAGACACGTTTGTTCTGCACCTGTGGTCCCTGAGCAAATCTATGTATTTGTAATGGACTCAGAAAGTTGTAGGAAAGCTACTAAGCTATGAAAAGGTGGTGACCCAGGGCACATTGCCTTCTCTCTGGCAGCACTCTGGGAATTCTAGTCTTCAGATTGTGTCTGCCTTTATCTGTCCCTCCTGTTAATATAGGAATAAATAAAAATTTTTAAAAATGCCCTAGAGGTTCATACCGAGTTCCAGAGAGAATTTTGAGCATAATTTGCTAGGGGTAAATTTTCTTCAGGACACTCATGGTTTGGCTGTTGTCCAGTCTTGAGAGATGTAATCAGTTTCAGTTAATTCCAAACAATAGATTGGGGCAGGAACCTGCCTGTGGATGACTGCTCCCACACTGTTGATTTAAGTGTCAAAACAGTTTGAAGTATACTCAGACCTGATACCAGTTTGGGTCAGCTGGCTTAGCTGTAACCCATTGCCAGTAAACCC
This sequence comes from Peromyscus leucopus, assembly GCF_004664715.2. Lineage (NCBI taxonomy): Eukaryota > Metazoa > Chordata > Mammalia > Rodentia > Cricetidae > Peromyscus > Peromyscus leucopus. Next base: position 34,066,723 of record NC_051067.1, read on the forward strand.
TTCCACTGTGGGTGAGAGGGAGGGCATGGCCCCAGTCCAGCTCAACCCCCTGTCTCACTGTATACACTGCTGCCTGCCTCTGGGGCCCTTTGTGGCTTGCTGGGGCAGAGTTCAGCTCCTGCCCAGCCCTCAGGCCCGTGCTGCTCATCTGGCCTCATCCCTGCCGGGGTTGCTGATGGACTGTGGCTTGATATTACTTCTGTTCATTTCTAGCCTGTATTGGTGATGTTAGTAAGAAGTACTTAATTGGGTGGTTTCATGGCCTATGTCTGTATATATAGCACTTGATGATTTTCTTGGGAAATGCTTTGTCCAGTATAGTTTAGGCTAAGGCAAGGCAGGGATTACATTGCATCAGCATTAATCATCTTTCATTTCCCTCTGATTAGATCATTCAGGTTAACTGCTGACTGGAAGAATGATCTAAGGTTGAAAGCATGAGGGTAAATACAAGGAAAACAGCAGTTTGTTTCAAGGGAGTTTTCTTTTTAAAGTTTGAAGATAAATTATGATTTAATTTTTTTCTGCCATTGGCCTTTGAACATTAGTAGTAGCATATTTTATCAATTTGTACATATGTACACTAATGGAAACTTTTTAGGCTTCAGGAACTGATTACATGCTTTGCTCTCGGGTGATATGAAGTCCTTGCAAAGTGCTTTTGCTCAGTTCATCAGACAAAAGGATGTCCTTCCCATGAAGGACCAAGTCATATGGGGAAGGTGATGCAGGTGATTATTACCCTACCCTTTCTTGTGAGTCTTAGGAGACCTTAAAGGCAATGTTTTGTTAGAAACCCCCTTTGTGTTCTTTCTGTAAATGAATTTATGGTAGAGAGCCAGAATGCCCAAGTTTTAAAGCACATAAGTCAAAACTCTTGTCAAATTCAGCCCCTTACCCTGTTAAACTTTAGTGTCTAAATCATTTGGCTAATTGGTCCTTATTTGTACATGTATATGTTCTTATTAGTATTTTCTGGTAACTTAAATTTTGTCCCCCAAACAGTATCTGCCCAAAATATTCCTGATTTTTGTTTTACTTTGCAGTTAGGTTTTCATTTATGCTACAGCAGTGTGTGGGTTTTCAGACAGTAGAAATAGTAAACAGGGTTGCTCTGTATGTTTCTATGTACCATTGATTGCATCTCCTTAGCTTCTGTTTGGCATAAATGGAAACACATCCAGCCTGGTCCCATCATTTTTCATAGTCCCCTCTAGTGTGGTATGTGAGTTTTGCACAATGTGAGATGTGGGGAAATAGCATCACAGGTGGTTTGCTTTGGTTTGTGTAGTGTCCTCACATGAGGGAGCCATCAGCACCTGAAGAAGGGTTTGTAAATTTTAACATGTGGCATTCTCTTTCTTATTAATTTCTAAATGAAGGTGATAAAGGTAGTAAAATAACAACAGGGTTGGCAGTTATATTGTAACCGAGGAAATAAATACAGTTGCCCTATGTGTGTATTACTAGTTTATACTTCACCGTTATGTGATGTAGAATAACTTTGGAGACAAGTCAATAAAACATCCAAACATTTGAAGCAATTTTGTTGTCTGGGACAGACTCTAAAACAGGTTGATTAGTGGCAGGAGGCTGTGCTGTTCTAACAGAGTCGTTCAGTAATTGAAGCTATTTCCAGAAAATTGTGAGATATGGTATTATATTTTTTAATATTTATTTATTTGTTTGTTTAGGTCAACCAATGGATATTATAAGAGCATGGATGATTCAAGGGCATCTGTTTCATCAAAAATGTCCCCCAGCTTTGGTGATGACTCATAAAAGCTACAAGCCAAGCATTCTCTGCACCACCTGTAGACAGCATGGCAGATTGCAGCCTCTTTTCAACAATGCTCAGTGCTTATACAATCTTTGGAGGCAGGAACCTTGTAGGTTTGCTAAGTTTCAGGAACTTCCTGAGCCTTAAGGGTTATTTACTTCTTAATGACTCTCTCCAGGATAGACTGTTTCAACTTGGGAGAGAAATTTGTTATTCAGAGTTACATTTCCTCTTCCTACTTTTATATTTTTTAAATGTGTTTAGTTGAAGGAAAGGGGAACAAAATTAATGTTAAGGTACTATTTAAAAGTCTCCTTGACCTGGGGAGATGGCTCAGCAGTTAAAGGACTTGCTGCACAAGCAACAGGACCGGAGATGGATTGCAGCCCCTGTTAATGCTGGATGGGTATGATGGACCACCTATGTTACTGCCTCAGAAAGCTGAGATGGGAGCTGCAGAGCAAGCTGGTTAGCCAGACTAGCCATGTAGGCAAGCTTTGAGTAGATTGAGAGGCCCTACATCAATGAATAAGGCAGATGAACCGTGGAGGGGTATTCTTGATACCATCTTTTGACCTCCTCGGGCATATATGCATACCATGAGAGAGTGTGCCCATGCATACACATATACATGCACATACCATACACGGAGACATAGGAAAAGGAGACTGAGAAGAGAGACCTGCCCTTCACTCCTGTGTCCGCGCTAGATCAAAGCAGTATAGCTGATCATAGGCATTTTAGAAGCCAGTGAGAAGATGGGAGATGTTGCATTACATGATTGAGACTGTGGACTTAAGTGTGTGAACCCTGAGATACAGCAAGCTGAGCCCCTTCTAAGAATGTAACCCTTTGTGTGACACCATGTCTTCTGCCCTGACCCTATGGGAACTGTTTTCCTTTCCTAGAGAGAGCGCAGAATTGCAGTTCAGAGAAAGTCCACATACAAAGGCATTTTGCAGCATAGCTTAATTAAAGACTAAAATTAGATCCTTTGGAGGAATCCAGAGATCTCTTATGTCTCAGCCAGGTACCTGCTATTTCTCATAACTATGTTTTTTATAAAATATCCAATCGCAGAAAAGCTAATATTGTATTTTCTGAACAATACATAAGATAAAGATTTTGTTCCTAGTTAAAAACACATCTAAACATTTAAAAAAAATCCATTCATTCAATATAACTTTAGTAAATTCTGGATATTCCCACATGAAAAGTAACCACAGTGTGAAAGCTCTGTAAGAAAAAAAGGGGGGGGCATGGGGGAGATATTCATTCACATTCACATCAAAAAAAAACTCGCTTAAATGTATAAGACAATGAGCAAAAGTGACCCCAAGTAAAAGAACCAGACCATACATGAACCTTAAGAAACAAAAAGCATGTCTTTAGTGACCTTGTATTTATCTTTTATTATATTGACAGGAAATAGTATCTCAGCCAATTTTTTTTCATTGCCCAAGGAAGCAAAAAGAATTTTGGAAAGCAGGGAGGAAGATGTAGTGGCTAATGTTGATCATGAACTTGACAGATGTAGAGTCTCCTAGGAGACAAACATCTGGTCTGTCTGCAGGGGTATCTCCAGCCAGGTTTCACTGCGGAGAGAAGAACCCCAAATGTGGGCAGCAGCATCCCAGCTGTGGGCCCAGACTCAACTGAGAGGAGAAAGTGGGCTGAGCAGTGTTCATCTGTGGGCTCCCTGACTGAGGCAGTGGGGCCAGCTGTTCCCTGCTGTTGGGCCATGCCTCCTCCACCATGAAAGGCTCTTTCTTCTTGAACCGTACGCCAAAATCAACCCTTTCTGTCTTAAACCAGTTCTTGTTGGGTGTGTTCACATCAGAGAAAAGTAACACCAATGAGTTGGTGAGGAACAGAATGTGCACCCACAGCTAAGCGAGATCTCTGTTAAAGGGATTTCTTTAATGTCCACAAAATTAGATAAAGGTAGCATTTTTCTCCTAGAACTTTAGTCTCTCTTCTGAATTCTCCTTCCGTTTGGAAACAGCTAGAATTTCGCGAAGTTGCATGGATGAGTTTCTGTTGTTTTTGAAGTGGGTTTTTCCATCTGGAAATGTAGATTTCAGTTACTTCCTGGGTGGGCCTAGGAAGGTGACACACTGAAATGAAGCTGTGCTGAGACAGGGTCCAAGGCAGCATTTTTCTGGGCCCTGGGGCCCTACATTTTTAAGGTATGCTTTCAGTATGAAGGTATTCTAAATTTTTTCTTTCTAATAAAGAGACAGCAGTATGTTACAAACCCCTGCTTACATTTTTAGAGAAATTCATCAGGAAAATGAACTTCATTCAGGCATCCTTGAGCAATTCCCTCTTTTGTCTCCTTGCTTTTGAAAGGTGGTTTATATTGTGAACATGAGCAGCTTTTTAGAAGAATAGACTATATAGAATATCGAGCTTCAACTACTGATACTGTTCTGGGCACCCACAACTGTTGTTTTAATTTGCATTTGTTAATTTTAACAGCTTAGATGACTCCAGGGCATCTGTATCACCAAACAGTGCACCTCTCATCTTTAGAATTCAGTTTTATGGTGTTGTTAGTTTTTTCATACACGATCATTGTTTAGACGTTATATAACATTGTATTGGGTCTACTTCCTTTCTCTGCTTAGCCATTTCTCATGGCAAAACACTTGGATTCTTTACACTTTGCTAGCAGCATGTAAGGTTCTGCCTAAGTTCTTTTTTTTTTTCTGTTTCTTTTTTTCTTTTTAGGTGGAGGGCATAGCCAGAGGTCACAATTAAATAGAAGTACATGTATGCTATTGTTATAGCTAATATATAAATGTTGGATGATACAAAGCGATGTTTAGATACATTTATATTTTTGTTTTGTGGGTTAACTGTAGAACACCATACATCTTTAGTGAGTAAAATACACTGATTTTGCCTACTTGGGGTAAATCCTCTGAAGTAGGCTGTGACAGCCTTCCAATTGAAGGAAAGGAATAAGTTTTATTGTTAGATGTCGTCTTAAATAACTACTTTCTCTAGCTTCATTGTGAGCTCCACCTTTTCAGTGAGAGGACTAAACTGAGGTCCCCCTTCATTCTAAAATGCTACCTGTAATGACTTGGATCCTGCTGTTCCTGTGTCCCAGGATTGTGTGGCTTACAGTTCCATCTTTGCTTTTATGGTATAGTTGTAGTCTTATCACAGTTTATTCCATGCTGAGTCACAGACAGAAGAGCAGCAGTCCATGTTTTTATTATTCCTGTGAGAAAAGGCAGACTTTCATGATGCATTTTCCAGGAATTCATTGTGGAGAAAAACTGAGACAGCCTGTGTATAAAACCAGACACATACGCAGTCTTAACGAAGATGTTATCAGAGAGAATTGTTTCCTTTCCAGACACTGCAGCTTGTTTGGGTGTCTTTATCTGTTATTGGACATGACCTTATGAATTATTTTGTCCATTTACGATAGTGACTAATACCAGCAGTGCTAGGCACCTTCTTGGTGTGCCTCAGCCCTTCTCCTGTTCTCTCCCATTCATCCTTTTCCTGACCTCACACCTCTGACCCCTCACTCTCTGGTCTTCCAGCTTCCACCCAGCCTGGGCCCCAGGATGCTGATTAGGGCACTTAGTGATACCTCTTACTGCAGGTTTGGTGTGTTTCTGGCTCATATGTCCTCTAACCGTGGCTGGACTATTGCCACCTGCATTTTCTCTATGGCTGAAACCTTGATCTCCTTGAGCTGTCTTTACAGTTCCTAAGTCTCATTCCTTTTGAATATGTTCCTACATGTTCACATTAGCCATATTGAATGCAGTTTATGTGCAATTCTGCAAGGACCAAATTCCTCAGCATCAAAATAGGACCTCTTCGGCCACCCTCTTCCTACAGCTCTCCTTTATACATTGGCCTCTCCCTGTCTTTCCCTCCTCAGGTGTGGCTCTCCTCTGGCACACTTAAGAAGATCTTAATGAGAACAGGGATGAGGAGTGGTAATGACTGATCTGGAGACTCTTGTGTCCTGTTTAGGAAAGTAGCATCATATAAGGGAGGACCTGTGTGGATCTGCTGAGAAGGTTTGGCCTAGAAGTCTGATTTAGAACATGCTCTACACAGGGTGCTAAGCAGAATTTGAGAGGGAGAAATAAGGCTGGGTCCAGGAGTGCAACAGGCCAGACCAGGAACTAGGGAAGTTAGAGAAGCTGGCACAACGGGGTCAGTGACCAGAATCCAGCCCCTGGGGACTGAGCATGGGGATCTGTGACTCAGGTACCTTTTTTAGAATGCTGAAAGAACTCCCCAGTTGGTCATCTTTTTGTAACTCTGACTCACCCTCTTCAATCTCAGTAGTAATACTCAGTGCCGTTTCAGGGGCCATTCTGTGCCAGGCAGGGTCTTAGAGCTGAGTAGGCATTATCTCCTTTGATCTTCACAATGGTTAGCAAGCATTTATTAGTCAGTCTGCTTGGGTTGCCATTACAAAGTACCACACACTGAGTGGCTTAAACCACAAAAATTTGTTTTCTTGATGTTCTAATGGCTGAAAGTAGCAGATCAAGATTCTGCCTCTGGTGAGGGCTCTTGCCCTGACTTGCAGATGCTTGCTTTCTCGCCACACCTTGTGTATATATGAGGCAGAGAGGGACAGCTTACTGTCCTGTCTCACTCTGAGAGCAGCCATTCTGTCGAATTAAGGTTTGCCCTTCAGGACACTATTTACCCCATATATGCCTGTGGAGGGCCAAGGTACAACCTATAATGTTTGGGGATGGGGATTCATTTTGTTGTGTAACAGATGGTTAGGGATTATCCTCTATATGTGCATTAGCAAGAGGCTTACCATTCCGTATCTAGTTAACATTTCCTGTGCCCCAGGTACTAGACTGGAGGCTGTTTTTCTGCTTGTCCTGTGCAGTAATTATCCAACTCATGTCGCTAGCTCTTTTTTTGTGAAGTGTTGATCACTATCCAAATCAGTGTGTGTGTGTGTGTGTGTGTGTGTGTGTGTGTGTGTGTGTGTGTGTGTGTAAGACAGACAAGAGAGTCAAAGTAAGGAGTCAGAGTGGTCAGGGTTGCCATGGAGAGCGCCTCTGGAAGGGCTTGACCATCAGGGTGGGGAGAGTATGATACACAGGTCACCTTCCCCAACTTCAAGGCTGTAGGAAAATAACATCAGTTTTCTATCAAATACCTACTATTTTTTAAACTCACCTGCTCTTTTGTTATATGATGAAATTTATCTTCAGTAACTACATTTACTTTTTAGGAGAAAAAAAACATTATTGTCATTTATATTTTGTTTAGCAAAAAAGAGAAGGAAGACGTCATAAGAGAAGGAAGGAGAGAGGAACAAGAGTAAGAAATGGATGCAGTAATGCATGTGTTATGGGAAAACAAAAGGAGGAAGGGGGCTAGTGTGAGGATTGGAGGGGGACCACCAAGAGAAGGAGGGGAAGAGCAGAGAGGGAAGCAATTAAGAATAAGTATAAAGAAAGCTGAGTGTGAAAGAGCATATTCTCGTTGAAAAACCGTTGGTTTTGTTTCTTTTTTTTTTTTTTTAAAGAAATACTTTGGAAAGTAAGCCTCTCATTGGGCATGGTAGTACTTGTCAGCACTTGGGAGGTAGACAGGCAAGTTCAGTGCTACCTTCATTTATATAGCAAGTTGAAGTCGTCCTGAACTACATAAGATCCTGCCATAAAACAAACAAACAATAATATATAATTGCTTCCCTTTTTCTCCTCCTCCTCTTTTTCTTCTTCTTTCTTCTTTTCAAACAAAGTAAGTCCTCCAATATGTTTTTCTTCTCTGGGGGAGCTTGCTGGAGGACTGATTTGGTCATTCTTGTGACCCATTTTCTTTTCATTGAACATGACAGGGCTGCCCCATTTCACACTCTGTGTATTTGTTTGCCTTTGCTATATATAACAAATGACCTCAAATTTAGTGGCTTTGACTGACACAAATATATTCTCTCAGTTTCTATAGATAGAAATGTGGCATTGTACCACTTAGGTCCTTGTCCTAGTTCGGGTTACTATTGCTATGATAAAACAGCATGTCCAAAAGCAAGTTGGGAAGGAAAGAGTTTATTTGACTTACACTTACACATTATAGTCCATCATTGAAGGCAGTCAAGGACATGAACTCACACAGGACAGGAACCTGGAGACAGGAGCTGATTCAAAGGCCATGAGGAGTGCTGCTCACTGGCTTGCTTTTTATGGCTTGCTCAGTCTGTTTTCATATAGAACCCAGGGCCACCACCACAGGATGGTACTATCCACAATGATCTGGGCCTTCCCACATCAATCCCTAATTAAGAAAATACCCCACAGGCTTGTGTACAGCCTGATATTACAGGGACATTTTCTCTGTTGAGGCTCCCTCCTCTCTGATGACGACTCTGGCTTATGTCGAGTTGACATAAAAGTAGCCAGCTTTTCATGAATGTAAGATCAATATAGCCTGGGTTGTGCTCTCAGCTGAGGATGGGTCCAGTTCAATGTTTTGTGGTTTTTTGATTGCTCCTACTGGCCTCTTGGCTATGAACAATCTTGGGTCCTAGAGGCCACTCACAGCTCCTGACTGCTGACGCACAGAGAATTGACAACATGAACATTTGATGTCTTTCAGACCACCCTCAGCATGTTCTCTGACTCCTTTCTGTTAACAATCATTGGACATATGCTGCTTTTACTAATAGGCTCACTTTATTGTGCCAGACCCATCAGAACAATGGCTTCACCATAATGCTCACAGATTTGAGTCCTTATTTCCATCTGCAGGATCCTGAATCATCATCACCTAGATTTGTGTTTGATTGACTGAGGGAAACTATCTCTACGTAGGGATTGGTTAGGTACTGTCTTACCTTAGAGTTCTCTCTAGCATATATTCTCTTGGATTATGTGGGCTTGACTCACCTCAAATATAAGGTAGAAGTAGCATCTTAGAGAATAAAACTCAGACTGGGATTGAGTAGAGCTGGATGGAGTTGGGCTTTTCCTAGATAATTGATTTATATGCCTGTCTTTTGGTTTAGATGTAAACAACACATTCAGTTCGTTTGCTTTTTCCCTTCATAGCAACCCAATTTCTTGTAGTGCATTGTTTGCATGAGTTTTGAACATCATTCAGGAAATTCTTGGCTGTTATCAAAAGTCTTAAGTGGAGTCTTCTAGTCTTTTATTCTTCCATTACCAATGATGACCTCTGTCTTTGTTTCAACAGTTAAGTAATGGTAGGCCAATAGTCATCACTTTCTGTATTTATAAATGCCATTCTTGAAGAGGATCTCCTTATAGACAATGTCTTCTGAATTTGGCTAGAGGAGAAAAAGGCACAGTCCAAATGAGGGCTCACATGCCTCTGCTGTACAGTGATCAGTAGGCTTGTAGCTTGTAAACTAGGCAGGTTTAGAAGCAAATACAACTAGGAAGTTGTGAAAGAACAGGGAGGGTGACTCATGGTTAGTGAAGGAATAGACTGCTGGTGTGTTCTTCCCAGAGGATGGGTTGCTCAGAGCGTGGGGACAGTGTGACCACACTGCTGCAGAAGACGTACCAAACTTGAAATATTTTCATAAATCAGTATGATAACACCTCCTTGCTTTTGGTTTTATTTTAGTTTGTTGCTTTTATTTGCCAGGGTTGGGGATTGAACATATTCCACGCAAGAGCTCTCCGTCTGAGCTAGTCCTCAGCCTTTTATCTTCTTAACTGGAGCGTGACTAGGTATAAAGAATAAAACATGGGACTTAAAGTTGACCCAGGAAATTTTCATCTGAGTGACCATAAACCGCTCATGTTATTGGGAAGAAGATGAGAGAGAAGAGAAGAGGACTAGACAAAGAGGAGAGGTATGAAAGATGCGCACTAAGAGAGATGGTGAGGATTAAGGAAGAAGAAAACACTCTTCATAGTGAGGGGCCTGAAATAAGGAAAGAATGGTACAGGAAGACCCTAGCTGTACAAAATCCCTGCTCATTCTGCCTTGCCCCTTCCCCCTGCCAACTGAGTTTACCCATGGACTGTGGAATCTGGAAAGGCAAGTTTTCTAGCCCTTGAACCCAAACATGGGCTCATGCTTGTAAAATGAATAATTGAGAAATGGACAGTCAATCATATCATATACAGATAGGTCAAGTAGAATTAAATCAGAAAATAACATTTAAGGAGTTGCCCCTTATGAGGTCAGAATTTCCTCAGCACTTTGAGGCAGGAGCCACGATGCAGAGGATTTACTAACAGGTTACTGGTGAGTAGGTAAGAGCAGGGAATGTAGTCTCTTCTTACAGACATCTGCAAAGGCGAATATTTGGAACCAGTGAGGGAAAGGGGATAAAAGAGACAACACAAACTGAGTCGATTTCTTCCGTGATTGCAAGTGCCGGGGCTTGCACAGAGGCTGTGGGAGAGCTGAATTGCAGGGGCAAGGTGCTTTCAGCAAAGGGGAAAGCCTGGGTTGGGAAGAAGAGTTTGAGGATGCTGCAGAGAGGAGTGAGGCAAGAAGAATGTCCATCTTAGGTCCAGGGCCCACCTACACCTACGAAAGAAAGTAAAAGCCAGTAAGTACGTTTCCGAGTGTCTGGGTGTAGTCCGACAACACTGAGATATGTGCATGAAGACAAAATGGTGGTGTCGCCAGACGGTTTCTGTGTTTCTAGTTAAGGAGCTGGTGTGCCTTCTAAACACTTGCCAGTCCTTTTATTGGCCTAAGTTTCTGCTTATCTCAGAGCCATCACTGTTCTATCATGGGAGATTCTGGCATCTTTTACTTTCAGTACTAATAAAAGATATTCATAAAATAAAAATCAGCATTCAGAATTACACCTGTTTAGGTTCAAGTAGGTGCCCAACTGAAGCAGCTCATTGCTGAGCTAGCCAGAGAGGATTTATTTTACAGGGACACATGTATACCAAGAGTGGTCCTTCCTAATAAAGCTAGCCAAGTCACTAAGGAAAACACCTGGTTTGTTGTCAGGCCAACATAAACTGCCATACAAGTTCAGCACATGAAAAACTTGTTCATATGAACATAGGGATGGTTTGAGAAAATTTTTCATTCATCCAAGAAAAAAAGGGATAACCTAATCTCAAAAAAAAAATTGTTGCTGATGTTATTTAAAAAAAAATAACCAATCTCGGTTCAACTTGATAAACCCAAAGAAATCAAATATGAACAGTTCACATATGACATTTTCACTATCTAGAAAAAAAGGCCACAAGGATACACAAATTCATTTTAGGATGTGTATTTGTGAATTGTAAATTCAATTACTTTTTCAATCTTTTAATCTGTAAAGTTTACAGTATGGCAGATTGTCCACACCTCACATACAAGGATATGATGCCTTTTACTGAGGCTAATTCTGTTGAAATAGAACAAAATTGAAGTGGCATATTAGGAACCTTTCCTGTTGAAATTCTTATTCTATGAATATGTGTGTTTATATTTGTGGTTGAAGTTCAGTATGGATTTTGTCTTAGCGTCTCTCCTTTCATCTGCACCCATCTCAGGCAGTCATGGGAGTGTATTATTGACTATCACTTAATTTCTCAGCTGAGCATGGTGGTGCAAATCTATAATTGTAGTCCTTGGGTTTGGGGACCAGGAGGATTGAGAATTCAGGGCCAGCACAAGCGGTATAGTGAATTCAAGACCATTTTGTGTTACATAGCCAGAGCCTACCTTTAAGGATTTTTTTTTTAATACTAAGTTAAATCTTTAGCTTCTCAATTACTAGTCTATCCTGTATCCTGTCACTGGAGTCTAGGACCGTTTACAGTCCTTTAAGACACATTGTGCATTCCGGGAATTCTCAAGCCATGGAAATTCATATTTTCTTTATGGAATTGTTCAGACTAGAACACAGACAGTTACTAAAACAAGGCCTAGTACCTTATGCTTCCCTTCAGTGTTTTCAATTGTGTTTTGTTTTTGGATGTGGTCTTGTTGTGTAGCTCAGGCTGGCTTTGACTTTCTGTCTCTGCCTCTTGAGTTCTAGAATTAAAGGCAGACATGCACTATCACACCCAATCACAATATATCCCCTATAAGTTTTTGTTTGTTTGTTTGTTTGTTTGGCTTTTTCAGACAGAGTTTCTCTTTGTAGTTTTGGTGCCTGTCCTGGATCTTGCTCTGTAGTCCAGGCTGGCCTCGAACTCACAGAGATCTGCCTGGCTCTGCCTCCCCAGTGCTGGGATTAAAGGCATTCGCCACCACCTCCCAGCCACCTATAAGTTTTGTTTTGAACCTAACTCATATTTGAGCAGAAGACCCAATTTTGATATGTATATATAAGTTAGCCAAGATCTATAGAGGAGCATATCATCTAGGAATCAGAATACCTTACATATATGTATATATGTGTATGTATTTTATGAGGTGTGTGTGTGTGTGTGTGTGTGTGTGTGTGTGTGTGTGTCTTCAAGGTTCTCGTGGTGAAAATGGCAAAAATATATTGATATAATTAATGAGCATAATTCTAGTAAAGGGGATGGAATGACTTCATTAGGGACAATATTTTACTGCTTACATTTCAAAGCTCAGTATTGCCCCTCATCAAGATCCATCATTAAAATCAATTTGTATATTCCCTGCTTTTAGAAATTTCATTTTTGTCTTTCACACAAATACGTTTTTTAGAATACTGCTCCAGTTCATGAGGACAGTATATCATTTTTGCTAAATGTATTTGTCACTTGGACATCACTTTTAAAATTCCATTTGCTTCCTTTCTATGTAAGTATACTATATCAAACTACTTACATCCACTTAAAAGTTCAATGCCCGCTCTTCTGAGTGGAACAGGTAAATGGCTTATTAGATATGGACATTTCCTTTCCACTTGGACTGAGGTCTGAAATATATTATTAGAAATGTAGCTTGGGCTCAGAAAATATGTCCATTGGAAGTCCTCAAGGGAACAGAGGGTATGATTACTTTTTTAATTTAAACATCATATTAAATGTGTAAAGACTTGAAATAATGTCTTTAAACCCCAGAATTTAAAGAAAATCATTACAGTAAATTTATTTTTGTATGTATATGTGTGCTGTCGTTTTTTCAAATTTTTGCTGCCTTTTAATGCATGGCTATCCAAATCAACAACTGCAACTTCACCACTACGAGCATCAGTTAGGCCTCAAGGGCTGTAGCTGGAGGGAAGTCTGTTCCCTCAGGCTCCGACCCTTTCAAAGCTATGACGGGAACTTAACTAAATCTCTGTCCCTCTAAAGAACTCAAGGAACTTAACTAAATCTCTGTCCCTCTAAAGAACTCAAGATTCAAAGGTTAAGGTGGAATTCTGCTCTTCAGAGTAGCTGAATGACAAGTAGCTCACCTCCTCTCCTTGCTTGCATCCTCCAAAAAGCCCTCTTGCTTCTCCTCACCCCTCCTTAAAAACCCTTCTCTACCTGGCTCCTCCCTACCACTTTTTGCCAGCTAATTGCTGACTCAGGCTCCTGACTGCAGGTGAATTTTATTTAATCAAATACATCTTTGCATCATTAAACAAATGTTCCAGAGCCTAAACAAAAGTAACACACCTTAAAATAATATTCTACAACATATGTGTGAGTATATACATGTGGCATCAGAGGACAGCTTACAAGAGTTTTCACCTTCTATCAATGGGGTCCTAGGGACAGAAAGGTCATTCGGCTTGGAGGCAGGCACCTTTACATGCTGAGCTAGCTCACTGGTGCTTAGGTTTGAATTTTTAGACTGTCCATCCATCCATCCATCAATCCCCCCAACTCTCTTGCCTGAGGCACCTGTGCAGATCAGAGGAGAACCTTGGATATCATTCCTAGCCCTCCACCTGTTTCAAAAAGGGTTTCTTTCTTGTCCATAGTTATGTACATCTGTGGGGGTATTGTGTTCCCCAAAATATTGTGTACTCTAATAAATTTATCTGGGGTCAGAGAACAGACAGCCACTAGATACAAAGGCTAGAAAATGGTAGCACTCACACCTTTAATCCTAGCATTCCAGAGATAGAAATCCCTCTGGCTCTCTGTGAGTTCAAGGCCACATTGGAAATAGCCAAGCATGGTGACACGCCTTTAATCCCAGAAAGCCAGCCTTTAATCCCAGGGAGTGGTGGTAGAAAACAAAAAGATATATAAGGCGTGAGGACCAGAAACTAGAGGCATTTTGGGCTGGTTAAGCATGTGGCTGGTTAAGCTTCTAGCAGCAGTTCAGCTGAGAGCCATTGGGATGAGGACACAGAAGCTTCTAGTCTGAGGAAACAGGACCAGCTGAGCAACTGGCAAGGTGAGATAGCTGTGGCTTGTTTGTCTCTCTGATCTACCAGCATGGACCCCGATAACTTGCCTCGGGATTGACTTTATTAATAAGAACTTTTAAGATTCCTGCTACATACATCATTCTAGTTGGCCTGTGAGCTTCTAGGGATTCTCCTGACTCCACTTCTCATCTCCCCATAGGGGCACTGGAATAATATATGCTCACTTTGATCATGGATTTTACTTGGTTTTCAGGACTCAAACTCTGATCCTCAAGTTTCACGGAAAGTCTTTTACCCACTGACCCATCTTCCTAGCCCTTTCATCTCATTCATCAAAAGGACTTGACTTCTATATGTGTTTTGCATCAAAACCAAATTTTCTGTGTAATTTGGTGTTGAATTCCTTAAAATAAAAAAAATCAAGCCTGTAGCAAAATTGCTTATAAGTGTGTGCTAATGATTCCTTTAGGGAGTTTCTCCTACTGAGAAAAGTTGACTATTAGCCATGAGTATACAGCAAGGCATAAATCTTACTGTAACTCCTAAACCATTAAACTAACGTGTGACAGGACGAGTTAGATCGTTATCTTTTCTCCCTAAGAGAAATGCCCAGAACTGATGGAAGATGATTCTGTGAGCCTGAAGTTATTTTTCACTCAGCACATTCACTCAGTAGCACATTTCTGAAATGCATAGGCTTGTATTTCATGAGCTTTGTCAGTTTCTCCACCTAAACCTTTTTGTCTCATGCACATAAGTTTTTGACATTTATTTTTGTTTTATATGTACAGGAATTTTGTCTGCATGTCTGTCTGTGTACCACATGTATGCCCCCCTGGAACTGGAGTTCCAGATAGTTGTGAGCCACAGTGTAGGTGCTTGGAATCAAACTTGGGTCCTGTGGAAGAGCAGCAGGTGCTCTCAACCACTTTGCCATCTCTCCAGCCCTCACACATATCTTTATCTATCACCAGTTACAGCACATCTTAGTAGTCACTGTGTTGGGCTATAATTAATTGTAATTTCCTCAACTTCTGTGAAAATCTTTTAAGCTATAGGGATTCCATAGAAATTACTCAGATGGACTCATTTTTTTAACTCATTTCAATTTCAATACTGATTTTACAAATAATGTTAGCAATATATAAACAACTGTCAATTCAATAAAGCTCAGACGACCATTAGGAAATTCTTGTTTTACCCAAATACCTTGGGTATATGCCCAAGAGTGGTATAGCTGGGTCTTGAGGGAGGTTGATTCCCATTTTCTAAGAAAGCTCCATATTTAATTTCCAAAGTGGCTATACAAGTTTGCATTCCCACCAACAGTGTAGGAGTGTTCCCCCTGCTCCACATCCTCTCCAACATAGGCTGTCTTCAATGTTTTTGATCTTACTCATTCTGACGGGTGTAAGATGGTATCAGAGTCCTTTTGATTTGCATTTCCCTGATGATTAAGGATGTTGAGCAATTCCTTAAATGTCTTTCAGCCATTTGAGCTACTTCTGTTGAGAATTTTCTGTTTAGCTCTATAGCCCATTTTTTAATTGAACTGTTGGTTATTTTGATGTCTAATTTCTTGAGTTCTTTATATGTTCTGGATATCAGCCCTCTTGTCAGATGTGCGGTTGGTGAAGATCTTTTCCCATTCTGTAGGTTGTCATTTTGTCTTGTTGACCATGTCCTTTGCCCTACAAAAGCTTCTCAGTTTCAAGAGGTCCCATTTATTAATTGTTTCTCTCAGTGTCTGTGCTACTGGTATTATATTTATGAAGTGATCGCCAGTGCCAATGCATTCAAGACTACTTCCTACTTTCTCTTCTATCAGGTTCAGAGTAACTGGATTTATGTTGAGGTCTTTGATCCACTTGGACTTAAGTTTTGTGCACAGTGACGGATATGGATCTATTTGCAGTCTTCTACATGTTGACATCCAGTTATGCCAGCACCATTTGTTGAAGATGCTTTCTTTTTTCCATTGTACACTTTTAGCTTCTTTGTCAAAAATTAGGTGTTCATACTTGTGCAGAGTAATGTCAGCGTCTTCAGTTCGGTTCCATTGGTCCACATGTTGGTTTTTATGCCAGTACCAAACTGTTTCTATTACTGTAGCTCTATAGAAGAGCTTGAAGTCAGGGATTGTGATGCCTCCAGAGGTTATTTTATTGTACAGGATTCTTTTGGCTATCCTGGGTTTTTTGTTTGAAGTTGAGTATTATTCTTTCCAGGTCTGTGAAGAATTGTGTTGGGATTTTGATGAGGATTGCATTGAATCTGTAGACTGCTTTTGGTAAGATTGCCATTTTTACTATGTTAATCCTACCTATCCATGAGCATGGGAGATCTTTCCATTTTCTGACATCTTCAATTTCTTTCTTCAGGGACTTAAAGTTCTTTTCATACAGGTCCTTATCTTGCTTAGTTAGAGTTATCCCAAGGTATTTTATATCATTTGTGGCTATTGTAAAGGGTAATGTTTCTCTGCTTTCTTTCTCAGCCCTATTTGTCATTTGTATATAGGAGGGCTACTGATTTTTTTGAGTTAATCTTGTATCCTGCTACATTACTAATGGTGTTTATAAGCTATATGAGTTCCATGGTCGAATTTCTGGGGTCACTTATATATACTATCATGTCATCTGCAAATAGTGAAAGCTTGACTTCTTCCTTTCCAATTTGTATCCCCTTGATCTCCTTATGTTGTTTTATTGCTCTGGCTAGAACTTCAAGTACTATCTTGAGTAAGTATGGGGAGAGCCTTGTCTTGTTCCTGATTTTAGTGGAATCGCTTTGAGTTTCTCTCCATTTACTTTGATGTTGGCTCTTGGCTTGCTGTAAATTGCCTTTATTATGTTTAGGTATGTTCCCTGTATTCCTGATCTCTCCAACACCTTTTTCATGAAGGGGTGTTGGATTTTGTCAAAGGCCTTTTCAGCATCTAGTGAGATGATCATGTGGTTTTTTTCTTTCAGTTTCTTTATATGGTGTATTACATTGACAGACTTCCGTATGTTGAACCACCCTTGCATCCCTGGGATGAAGCCTACTTGATCATGGTGGATAATTGTTTTGATGTGTTCTTGGAGTCTATTTGCCAATATTTTATTGAGTATACATCCGTTCCTGGAAATGAGGAACTAAGGCACCATAGAGGATAAATACCTCTTATCCAAAATGCTTGAGACCAGAAGTGTTTTAGATTTCAGAGATTTGAGGGTTTAGAATATCAGCACAACATAATAAGATATATCAGAGATGGGACCCACACTTAAATGATCAGAACAGGAGAAAAAAATGGCCAGGCAAGTTTAAGGTGGAGACTTTGGAAGATTAGGTCTGCTTTTGACCTTGGCAACCAGTTCCGTCTTGACCAGAAGCAGGACACATGCAGGTTCTACCACCAGTTCTTTCTGGCCTGAGGCCACAAACAGTAAAAATGTTTAGGCGTGTTGGCCCCCATACTGGTTTCCTGCCTTCATCTTTCTTCTGTTTTTACATAGCAACTTAAGGAGCACAGTGGCCTGGAAGCTCCATCTTGAAAGATGTGCCGACACTGCAGTCCAGACACCAGGGTGGGGACGTACTTAAAAATCTTGTGGGTCAAACAACTAGGTGACTTACCTGCTCACCCTCTATGCCTCAGCCCAGTGCGCCTCTCAGAGGCAATCCTTTCTCGGGATTCACTCCTCTAACGTAGGAGCTCTGTTCACTTCCTTTCTCTCAGGCTCTTCCTGAACAATAACATACTTGTTTTGTTGTCAAGTCAGCTGCTGATGTTGGCTCCAGTATCACCGCACCATGTATGGAACATGACGATGATGCCTTCAGTTACCAGGGTCTTCATGCAGGCCACTCAAAAGGCCTCAGTGTTTTCTTGGATGTTTTTGTTTGATTTTGACTTTTTAATTTTTGCTTACCTTCCCTCATTTATCATCCTTTAATAGGGGAAAACAAAACCTAATGGGCAGGCCCAGTGTGGAACAGTTCAATCTGAAGCTATTTCAGTTGAGAGAATGTAGGAAGTCTGGAACCCCAAGGTCTTGAAGTATCGCTCAAGCTCTTTCCCTTCCCCACAGATCAATTTGGGAAAACAACAACAACATTGTTTCTAGCAGTGAATAAAAGAGAGCAGTTGTGTAAGAGGGGAACGCCCAAGGATGCACTTTGAACAAGCTCCCTCTGAGTTCCAGAAGGGAGGGAGTGACTTCGGTATCCCCTAACTCACTCTTCATGATAACATAACTCATAGGTACTCCTGTCCTTTTGAAAAACAAGGAAATGATAGCTCAGATTTGTAGTAATGAATTTGTATTTCAAGTTCTGTCCCAGGATTTCATCTCTCTACAACAGTAGAGTCTAAGGCAGGTGGTGGTACAGGCCTGTAACCTGTGTGCCAGGAGGGTCATAAGGTCAGTGCTTACCTGGTCTACAGAATAAATTCAAGGCCAGCCTGAACAAATTAGTGAGATCCTGTTTGAAAACTTAAACAAGAAAATAGAAAATGGCCTGAGGATATAGCTCAGTGGGTAGAGTGCTGGCCTAGCATGTAAGTTCCTCATACCAGCAAAGCATATGGCCTCCATCAGAACTTGTTCTGGGGTATACATGTTCTGAACTTGTGCTGTCAGACATGGCAGAAACTGACCAAGCTTGGCAGCTGAACACTTGAAAGGCAGCCAGTACAGCTGGCAGCCTGAGTCTTCAGTGCTTTTTTTGCTTTTGGTTTTAATTAATTAATTAATTAATTAATTTTTATTATTAGGAAATTTTCTGTTCATTTTACATACTAATCACAGATCCCCCTCTTCCCTCCACCTCCCCTTCAGCCCCCTCCCCCCAATTCCCTCCCACAAGAAGATAAGGCCTCCCATGGGGAGTCAGCAGAGCCTGGTACATTCAGTAGAGGCAAGTCAAAGCCCAAATAGTTATAAGTAGCTAGCTCTTACTGTGTTGGACAGCTCAACTCCAGCTCCATTCTTATGCAGACTAGTTTGCTTTCCGACCATTCTACCTTACTCTGTCTCTTTCTTTGAATGAATTCTATTCAATGCATATTTATCTTAGAAGTTTTCTTAAATGTATTGCATTAATATTTAATTTTACCTAAAGTTAAGAATCAAGTCTAGATGAATGCTATTGGTGAGATCTGAAATTTCCTCCTTCAAAGGGGAAACTGGTAAGTCTTTAACAGATTCATTAACATGTATTCAGCACCTCTTTTATGCCAGGCCCTGAGCTCTGGACCCTGGGAAATTGTACCTTGAAAGGCAGACATGGATGGAAACACTGTCCTTAAGGAACTTAGTCATCTGTGCTGTGGATATGTTCTATATAAATAAAACACTGATGGCCAGTGACCAGACAGGAAGTATAGGTGGGACAAGGAGAGAGGAGAATTGGGGAAACAGGAAGAAGGAAGGAGAGACACTGCAGCCACCACCAGGACAAGCAGCATGTAAAGACGCCAGTAAGCCACCAGCCATGTGACAAGGTATAGATTTATAGAAATGGGTTAATTTAAGATATAAAAACAGTTAGCAAGAAGCCTGCCACGGTCATACAGTTTATAAGTGATATAAGCGTCTGAATGATTATTTTATACGTGGATTGTAGGACTGCGGGGCTTGGTGGAACCTGGAGAGAAGCCCTCCAGCAACACATCTGAGTGGAAAAACAGAACTAACAAATGATTATAGTAGAATACTAGGAAATGCACTGGGCTCAGCAATGTGAAAGAGGCATTGATAGACAATCTCAGTTCAAGGAAGATTTTTTAGAATAACACCGCTAAGCGTCAGGTGGAGGAGGTCAGCTCCATCAGCATTAGAAGAGGAATGAGCAGAGCCAGGTACACGTGAAGTTCTCTGAAGAGAGTGCCGACTTGAAGGGGATGGGTGTCACTGGGCTGGACTGTAACATGAGAGAGATGGAGCAGTGTGTAGAAGAAGGTCAGCCTCCTGTGCACACAGCAAGGCAGAACAGGTTGGAGTGACTCGGGCTGGGGACAAAATAATCTGATCAGCACAATACATACAGTTATCTAGATGATACGTGAAGTTTTAGCAAAAGGAAAAAAATTCAGTCTTATTACTAGGCCTTCATTACTATTCCTTGGTTAAGAAGTTCAAGCTTCAGAGAATTCTGTCAGTAAAATACAATGTCAGTTGACATTTTCAGAGACTGTGTGTGCTCTAGAAAAGATGGATTCCTTCTGCCCTTCTGAGCTCTCCTTCGTGAATCAACCTGAAACTCCTTTTGACATGGTTATCTCTGTTTTCTTAAATTGCCCCAACAAGGCCCAGAAGGTTAATTTGGAAGATGGGCACTGCAGAAAGCTTTTTCTCAGCCTGTTTAGATTAGTTTGTGACTAAAGAAAATATCTGGTAGGTCTAGCCAGCTTTTAGGTAATAGCATTGTCTGGGAATAAATATTCCAGAACCAGTAACATATATATTCTCAAATGCAGCATCCCTCCTGAGATCTGAGTCAAAGCTGTGTACCTGTGGATGAAGTGGCATGGACTCAGCTCATGATGTTCCTAATAGGAGATTCATTGAGCAACTTGTTTTCTTGTTTCCCCCTTTTCTTGTGGAGAATGGTCAAGTCACCAGGACTCAGCAGCTCAGCCGTTATTGACAGTGACAGGAAAGTTGGCACAAATGAGCTGCTTTAGTGCCCCGTTCCTGGAGTGCAATTCCTTGCTGAGTTCTGATGAACTTTGTGGTTTCTTTTTATTTGAATGATTTTTTTCTTATACGTTTAGCTTATGTACAGAATATGAAATCATGACATTCCAATGTCTAGAGAACTCTTAAGCAAAATTTTAGAGATCCATAAAATATGGTTGAAAACAGAGGACTGAACCACATAAAGTGGTGTCAGTCAGCAGACACACCCTGTAATTTTCTGTATTTTGATGTCAACTGTCCCATTTTTTTTCTTCCCACACATGACAATTTGAGTGCCTGACTTTGTGCAGTAAACCTGAAGTCGGTTCCCATGAACAGCCCCCGAGTCCAACCCTTAAGAAACACAAACTTTATTTTTAGTAATGACCTTTCATAATTCAAGCCTTGATCCTCAGAGATGCTGTTCACTTTTGATGCATCTCCAAATCCCCCTTTTTATGCATTTTAAATCAACACACACTTGCTCTGAATTAATGCGTGTGGATAGACGGAGATGTAATTTAAACACATCTGTTCAAATATGCATTTCAGATCAACTCGGTGCCGCTTCTCATAAGATGATGGAGTTTTTGACGGGTATTATATCCCTAAAGTACACACCAGATGGTATTTATTAGAGAATGAATAGAAATGAAGTTTAAGGATGTTGAGCTTTTTGTCTTAAGTCACTCATTTTTTAGTCATAAAACAATAACGGTCTGAAGTCCTGTGTCCCTGTGATGAAGGCTTGTAGGAGACATTCAATCTGAGTTGAATGTCAGCCAAGCTGAGATTAAATGTATGGTTTTTTTTTTTTTTTTTTTTTTTTTTTTGAGTAGTCAATGTTACTGAGAAAAGCTAGATGACAAAGAGTTAGAATAAGTAGTACCCTAATAACAGTCAGTAGCTACAACTAATACGTCTTATCATGTAATTTATGGATTTAAATAAACTGAATAACTTTACTAAATCTTCATTCACTTGGCAAATGTCAATGAATAGCTTCAAATGTATAAGAATATTCTATTTTAAGGTTATTATTTTAGCATCTAAAATAAATATATTAATCTTCAAAACTACCTTTTACCATCTCAAATAGAAATAGATGATGTACTACATATCATATGTGGATCTGGAATTAAAACACAGAAATTCATTGCCTGTCAGACTGACCAGCTTCAACCAGATGCTGAATTACGTAATTGTCATGTCAATAAGTAAAGGAAAAGATGACATAAATGTTTATCCCACCTCCTCTGGATCCTTGCCTTGTCTCAGTCTCAAGCACAGTGTGCTTTCTGTATCCCTAGGCCCATATCTGAAGATGGGAAACTACCAACACTGCAGGTCATGGTGCATCTTGCTGGGAGACCAAGGAAGGTGACAGGATCCATAGAGTTGCCGTACCCAGCTTTGAGCATTGATTGTTTTTTTTCCTCTCCAGATTTTGCAACAGTTGATTTATCCAGTGCCAAGGGGCTGGATCCAGATAGGAAGCTGACCCTACACAGCATACCTTTCTTTCTCATGTATTTCATCCAGAGCTGTGTTCTCCCATCTGGAATCAGCTGATGGCACCAGACTGGGAGCACCTCCGAGTGTTCCTCAGCTGTGTGCACTGCACCCACAGATAGGTCTTTCTATGTAGATTTAGTCAGAGTGCAAAGGGAAAGTGGTGATGATTTGTGAAGTAACCGTGGTTATGTTAGGTAGTCACAGAAAACATTTTAAAATATTTGAAATAATATAATTGCTTTGCACTGGGAGCACGCACATGAATAAAAGATGTTAGCGGGTGTCCTGCTAGTGTGGAACCTCATGCTGCTGTATTTATTGGAAATATGCACACCATCGGCAGGTTTAAATTTGCAAAAAAAAAAAAAAAAAAGTAATGAAAACAGAAGATTTGCATTTAAAAATTTTCAGGTTTAAAATCATGTAACTCTTTTAAAATGAATTTCAATTTCCAGTTGAATAATGTTGAGTTTTAATATCAGATTTCCTTTCTAGCTTAGATTGTTGTCATTGTTACTGTGAAAAACACATTTTCACATCTTTCTTAAAATAAACAACATATAGTGCTTGGCCATCACATTTGACATTAGATAATCCAACACTGGTTTTTAGTAGAGGTTTTATGTTTTAATGAATATGGACTTAATGTTTAGTCTGTCCTTAGGTTGCAGTGTATGGATAGGGGTCTAGAGTTGGTCAACCTGCATTATTGCAGTCAGTGCACAGAAATGTTTCCATCTTGAAGTTGGTTTTGATGATTGTATGGCAGCATGCAGTTTTAGCTGTTGGTTTTCTTTTCAAATCTTTTAAAGTAATAGAGATCAAATCCAGAGGTTTTTCATGTTAGACAAGCTCTCTACTACCAAGTTACATCCTCAGCCAAGGGACTTAATTTTAGGGACATGCTCTAAAATTAAGGGATTTTTAAAAAATTGTATTTTTTGGGTGTGTGTCTGTGTGTGTGTCTGTGTGTGTGTGTGTGTGTGTACCTAATGATGTGTGTGGAGATCAAAGGACAACTTCTGTGAAACAGTTCTTTCCTTCTACTGTGAGGGCCCTGGTGATTGAACTCCATCATCAGTAGATTTGGTGGTAAACACCTTGACCTGCTGGGCTCCGTCTCTGGCTATATTAGAATTTTACTGTGTCCTGAATCTGGTGAAACAGCCTAGAATGTCACACAGTTTTCCTATGGGGTTCTTCCTTTTGTTTCTTCAAGTTGTTTCATCTTCTCTCTATTTTAAGCAGGGGAAATTGGTATCAAGTGCTCAATCTTAATCTGCTTCATATCGGTTGCAGCTTCTTTCCCATCTTCTCTACTAAGTTCAATGAATTGATTCCATTTGACCTCTAGCTTGTCTTTCCACTTCATTTCCTTACATGTCCCCCTTTCTGCACACATACTTTAGACACTCACAGTGCATTGTAGGCTGGGGAGGCAAACCTGATGCCAGTGGTCCCTGCCTTTATGCACTGCATCTCATCTCTTACAGAGCTCTGGGCTCTCTGGTAGGTGTGAGGATCCACTCATTCAGGCTGGTTTCCACTGCCATTGTTGTAGCTGGGACCATAACTATGTGGTCTATAACTATCTGTGTTTTGTCGTCACTTTCCTCTACCCCATACGGAAAGCCCTGCAGCACCACTGTGTTGCACCCTGAAGGTTCCACTGCCCACAAAGCCTGCGGTTGGTGCTTCCTCCAGACATCTCCACACTGGTCCTGAGCCTCTGGAGGCGACACTCCTGTGTGGTTGGTGCTTCCTCCAGACATCTCCACACTGGTCCTGAGCCTCTGGAGGCGACACTCCTGTGTGGTTGGTGCTTCCTCCAGACATCTCCACACTGGTCCTGAGTCTCTGGAGGCGACACTCCTGTGTGGTTGGTGCTTCCTCCAAACATCTCCACACTGGTCCTGAGCCTCTGGAGCCGACACTCCTGTGTGGTTGGTGCTTCCTCCAGACATCTCCACACTGGTCCTGAGCCTCTGGAGGCGACAGTCCTGCACGCCCATTGCTTTGCACCACATCCCATGGTGTTTGCTGCTTTGTACCGGAGTGCATGTTCCTTCACTTGAGTGTGTGTTCTACTTTTCTACCTATGCTAACAGGTGCCATGGGCCTGGGTCTTTTGAAAACATGGAACGTGGCAAATTGAACTGTTCTATAAACAGGAAGCACATGTTAGAATTCAGTAGTTAGTACTAAAAAAGGTGAATGTGATATATTTCATTATATTTTATACTGATAGCAAGTTGAAATGACAATCTCTCCTTGGTTAAAGGTCACCAATTATCAGTTTTACACACACACACACACACACACACACACACACACACACACACACACATGTTTTTTGGTTGTTTTATTGTGAGTTAAAATCAGGTGCCTTCTTCCCATTATGTAATGACTGGATGTGGTCCCTCCTGCCTCTGTTCTGTCCATCTCCTGGTTAAGCCTGTGCTCACACATTGCTTTCATGAAAGCTTCCTGCATCCTTCTCATATCCATATTTTGTATTCTAGGATCTGTTTTATAATGCTCACTATATAAATGTATTTTATTATACCTGAGTCCTGTTGCTTGGCCAGGAGTTACTGAAGTGTTGCACAAAGAGCTTAGACTTGGAAACCCAAACCACAAAGATCAAGATCGTAGCCCTCACCTCTACTTAATGTATGTCCTAAGAGAAGCCATGTAACCTATCTGAGTATCCAGAAAATATTTTAAAATTTAAAATATTATACAATAATGTTGTGGGTGGATATTGGGAGGATCAAATGAGGGAATGCTCGCCTGTCTCGGTGCATGCCATGTTTGTTTACTTTGAACACTGTCGTTGCTAAAGCTGTAGCTATTTCAACTGCTGTCGGTGAGCACCTGGCATCTGGGAGTGAGTTTTTACCGGAAGCTGTAGCATCTGGCTCAACACATGGTTCAGTGTTAGGGCATAAACATCCTCCTCCTTTGACACTGATTAAATCAATTATCAGTTCAATTGCCAGTATTGACTAAGGTGGTTTTTCCTTGGGAAGTCACTGGAGCCCTACAGAAACTGACTCTGGTGTAGAGGGCCTACAGGACTTTTATTGTTCCTCCAGACCCCACATGTGTGCATTTGCTGTTTCACTCCGTTATTTCTTGCCTCCTCCTGAAGCGTCTTAGTCACTTAGGAAGGTGTTGTGCCTTCCCTCTTGTGCCTTCAAAGATGATTTCATTCTTCTTCTCTCTTTTAGTAACAGTACATGCCTCTGCATTTTGCTCAGTCACTTATTTGTGATTTTCTGTTGTATTCAGCTCATTTATATGACCATCTGATAAAAGTGTCATCCGATGTTAGAATAGCTTTCCTAGAAATCTAAATAGAATGTGTGACCTTGTCCTTGAGAACAGACGATATGTCAGTGAAACAAATTAGTTATACTTTACTACCTAAGGTTTTTTTGTAAAATCTTTTGACCCGAAATCAGTAGTGCTTGCTCTAACTATAGCTGCATCATAGATAAAGGTACGATGTCAGTCTTTGCAATGATTTATTTTCTGTTAGTTGGGGCACAACCTACCCTGGGAGGTGGCAGACCACTGACCCCTGACCTCGCAGCGTCCCCTGTGTCTTTACTGTCTTCTGGTGTCACCTTCTGAGGCTCATAATTGTGTTTTTGTCTGGGCCTCTGTATCCCACCTTCTCCCTTGCCTTGGATTGTCCCTGGCACTGCTGGTTACACCACCATTCCCTTCGTTGCTAGTGGAAAACGCTCTCCAGCTCTCTTGGGCTCAGCTTCTATGTCCTTGCTCTTTGTAGTGATTCCACTGTTCTGGGTTAGCCAGAACCCAGTCCTGTTTACATTAGAGCTTCCTCTTGGTAAACCTTTCCATTCTGAAACCTCGCTGGCAGTATGATACCTTTGTACACTTGCTGGGTGCATTGGTACTCACAGGTACTTTGCACATATAAATTTATTCAAATGATTTGCACAAAATTGTTATGTTGTAGTTAGTCATTGACCTTTATGGTTAATAAAAGTATTAGTTATTACTCTACATGATTCGCAAGGATTCAGTCAAGTGTTTTGAGAAATGACTCTTATCAACTTCTAATTCCTCTGTGAACATCAGTCGTGTGTGTGTGTGTGTGTGTGTGATGCTTGTTTTCATTGTGTATATGCACATGTGGAGTCCAGAGTTCACATTAGAAAGTTTTCCCTATTGCTCTCCACCTTACATTTTTGAGACAGGGTTTCTTTCTGAATCTGGAACTTACCAATTGGGTGGGCTGTGTGGCTAGCAGACCCAAGGGAAATCTGTTTATCTCTGCCTCCCTGGCACTGGGATTCATAATCCATCACCACAACCCGCTTTATACATGGGAACTGGGAATTCAAACTCAGATCCTGATGTTTGCTTAGTAACACTTTACTGACCAAGCCATCTTCCTGCCCTCATTCACCTGTTTGAATCTCAGAAGGTTGTTTTGATGGCTCAGTCTCCTAGCTGATTCTCCTGTGTTAACACAATAACTATAACTAGATGGTTTATACAGTTCTCGTGGCTGAAAAGCCACAATTCAGGCAACTGTAGGTTCAGTGTCTAGTGAGGTCATTCTTCATAGGCACCTTAGAATTCCCACCCAAAAGACAAAAACTGAACAGAATGCTTTATTTCACAGCCAACCTTACAGAAAGAGTGCTCGTCCCTAGTGCGATTGTCACCAGGGAAGGCCGTTCTTCTTGATACTACAGCATTGTGAGATACATTTTGTGGTGAATTTTGGAGGAGACAGAGTCAAACCCTAGTACAGTAGAAATAACAAAGAAGGATCCTGAGCATATGGCCTGCTGTGAGTCTTTCAAGCCATCATTTAGGTGCACATTGTATGAGGGGCAAAGGTGCCTTGGTTTGTGTGGCAGGCTGCAAACGTCAAGACAGGGTGTCCTCATGTATAGTAATTACAAGAGTCCTCAATTCTTTTACTAACAGTGATGTCATTGGTGCTGTTGTGTAGACCCTGGGTGATTTTGGACATGATATCAAGTGTGTAAGGCTGCCTCTCCAGCAGCTACAGTGACTGGACCCTAGGGGGGTTCTGTGGAGCTGTGAAGACTGCCCCCAGCAGGCCCATATGGCTATGGAAGCTGAGCACTCATCTGAGTGAAAGGCCAACCCAACATGGCTTGGGACAGAACACACTAGAGCTTTTAAGGTAGGGATTCAGGCCAAGTGAGTATCCACGAGGTAATGTCACAAGTATGTAAACCATCACCTCCATTTGAGTGTTATATGGGACTTGCTGATGGTCACCTGCTGCCTCTGGGCCCTCTCAGATTCTCAGAATAAGCCCATGAAGAGGCACTGTTCAGTAAAGAAATTTTATTATACTGATAGAACCTGTACCTCTCAGGTCACAAAAAAGGGGGGGCTACTGTGACCTGGAGTCAGCATCCAGAGTCTTCTACATATCTCTGAACTCCTCCTTTTATTTCCAGGACCCTGTAGTGCACCTTCTTTTCCCCTCCCCCAAAATTTTGACTGAAATTTGTACATAATCCCAAGCTATGCACCATGAGCATTGACCCAGCCTTGCCCTTCCAGTCATCCCTAGAGGTAGCAATTGAGGATGAAAGGGCTCTTAGTTAACCATATACTTTTAAACGAAGTGTTCACTTGAGACAGGATACTGTCATCATCCGCAGTGCAGTAACACGCCCCCTCCCCCAAGAGAAGCCTGTCATTTACAAAGTCCTGTGAATCACTTTCCTCTTCCTGCCAGACTTACCTTCTCTGACTTTAAAATACTGAGACTGGTATTAGCTAATACAGGAGTTAGCCATTAATAGGCAAATCTATTTTGTCCGTCGCTGTGTTGAATTCACTAATTCCGCTCCTTGTCTGTTCCCCAGTTCTCCCAAGCACTTCACATAGGGTCTGTGGCTCTATAGAGCACCACCCTCCAACCTGTGAGGCTGCTGCCTAATCTAAGACTACCTGCAGCTCATGACCCATTAGGAGACAAAAGCACATGAGACTCTATAGGTGTGATGAGAAATTATGAAAATGTTACCAAAATGGTAGGCTACAGGGAAGGTTCTAGATTGAGGCCAGAAATTAACTGTGAGCATGATCACACATGAAGTTTCAGAGAGCATTATATTCACCTCCCCAATAGTGTCCCTCAAAGCACTTACAAAAGCCAGGGAGTTCCTGCCCTGATGGGAATAGCATCCCATCAGATGGTAACTGCTTGTGGCTCTGTAGACCCTGTGCTTTCTGTTGGAACTGTTGTGGTGTCTCAGCTCAACTCCTGCAGAGAAAGCTGCTATAAACAACATGTGGATGAATGGGTATTCCAGGGCTCAGTAAAACTTTATTTATAAAGCAAGCAACAGGAACAGTTCTCACTTTAGCCATAGTCTGCCAACCCTGAGCTGATCAGGATGAAGCCAATAGCAATAGCAGTTCAACTAAATGAAATAATTGCAAATCTGCTTTGATTTAGTGGACTGTTTGAATTCTGTTATACAGGTATATCTTCTTGTCTGCTTCTTTCCCTCCCCCTGCCTCCCCCCCCTCCCCATATAGTCCAGGATAGCCTTGAACTTCCTCTGTAGCCAAGGATGACCTTGATACTCCCACCTTTTACCTCCTCAGTGTTGGGACTGCAGGTGTGCACCATCACCCCCAGTTTATGTGGTACTAAATTGAATGAAATGCTTCACTCATGCTAAGCAAGTAATCTACACACTGAGTCTATGTAGCTGAAGTTTTCTCTGGTCCTGCGCAGCCCCATGGACTCCGCAACCGCTTGTAAAATAATCACTCAGATGTTTATATTAATTAAAACTGCTTTCCAATTAGCTCAGGCTAACTACTAACTAGCTCTTACATTTAAATTCAGACCATTGCTGTTAATCTATATGTCGCCATGTGTTCTGTGGCTTTACCTGTGTGCTATTACATGCTGCTCCCTGGACGGTGGGCTGGCATGTCCTGACTCAGCCTTCCTCTTCCTAGAATTCTTCTTGTCTGTTTATCCCACCTATACTTCCTACCTGGCTACTGGCCAATGAGTATTTTTATTAAACCAGTGTACAAAAGCATTATCCCACAGCAAATCTACAACCCCAGGCCTCTGGATACCAGTTTTTAATGATAATACATCCATGAGGAATATTAGTTAGCCTGATTTGTAGTTGATACTGGACTATATATTAGAAGCACTATATTATGACCTTATAAATTATTCTTCTCAATATTCAATGTTTATCTCCCTGGGATAATGCTTCCCATTAGAGACTCCTGTGATCCAGGGTTGAATTTCTAAAATTTCAGTAAGTGGTATTTTTTTCCCCTCATAGTCTAGTTTTAAAAGATTTAAGAAACTTGCCCAACTTTGTAGTTTGTACCCTGTCTTGATATTCATTTAATTGGTTCTGCTAATGTGAATGCCCTTTCAAATATGAAAAAATAAAGCAAGAGGGAAAAGTTGATTATTTCTGTAATTGGATTTTCTCTTGAATAAAATGATTTCACCTACTTTATCTCTCTGACTTGAGGGATGGAGTGGGGGCTAGTTTCCTTCCCCGTTGTAGTCAGCCTTCAAGAGAAGAAGGTATAGTGACTTCAGCGGATCAGAATGGCAGAGTGGTTCGGGCTGTAATTAATTAGTGATGCTGAACGTACTCACCCATGCTTTCCTTTCCAAATCTCAATTTCTACTGTGTGCAAAATAATTCCATCCAGGAAGAATTCTAATTACTTTAGTAATTATCGTCTTATCTCTAAATGGAATTCAGACATTTGCTGCAGTTTATGAATGTTAGGACTGTTTCATTTCCTTTTCACCTTGAATAGCAGAAAAATACACATCACCAAATCCAGCTTCATTGAACCTTATAATTCATGTTACCATAGAAACAGAAAACTCATATAAGAATCATGTTAACAATACCATAGATAGTAAATACCTTCACTCCAACCCGCCGTGTCATAAAATGATTTTAATAACAGATGTGTGAGAATCCTGTGAAATTTAATATGGCTCCTTTTAAATATTATAACAGTATTATCCTGTGTGCTTACTTTTAATTTTTGAAGCAATATATTTGGTCTTATGTAAGGTTTTGTGCTTCTTCCAAAATATTTGCTGTGCACTGTAAGTACAGCCTCGCAGGGTAGAAATCTTACTTAGCCTGGCGTTTATTTAATTTTTAGTTAACAGTGATGATCCAGCCAGCACAGCATCTCAGGATAAAATCTTACTTAGCTTGGTGTTTATTAGTTTGTAGTTAACAGTGATGATTCATTTCCCTCTTTTGGGTTCACACCAGTTTGGGACTGTAACAAGTGCCACTGACTTCTTCAGTGTCGTCAGGTGGAGCTGCCCCCAGCTCCTCCCACCCTGGCTGTTTCACGGCCCTTCCTCTCGGAGGTTCTGGAACAGTTTCTGGGTGTACTCACCACGTTTTAGTTGTAAATTCTGATCTCCCCATAGCTTCACTGTGTTCGTCAATGATTTGCCATCTTACTCCTGCCTTGTGTCATATGGATTACTTTTCTACTTAACAATAAAATTATATCGAATTTAACTAAATGACTCATTTAAATTTTTCTAGCTTATTAAAAGTTTTACTACTTTCAGTAAAAGTTAAAAGCCTGAATATTAAATTTTCTATATTTTTAATGAATAATCAAATGAAAAATATTTCAAAGAATTATTTCAAAATAAATTTCTGTAAATTTTTTCATTATATATATTAATTACATGCAGCACTAAGTTTTAGAAGGACATTTTCGTACATGTATATTTTGTACATCAAGCTTATCTCCTCCATACTAAAACTAAGACTTTAAAAAATACTTGTGGTCCTGCACTCACTCCTGTTGCCTGATGTCAACCTTGACAGTGTAAATTATTTTTTGCAAAACAAACTAATTAGGAAAAAATTCCCCTGAAGAGAGGCTAAATAGTTATCATGCCACCATCACATTTGTGTGCTTGCTTTTGTTACAGAGCCTCACTCTGTAGCCCAGGCTATCCTGGAACTCCTGGTGGAACTCCTGCCTCAGCCTCAGAAGTATTAGGACTGTGCCACACCTAACCTCTAGGAATAAAATTGTGCTCTTGCTTCTTGTATTGAGTTTTCAGGCAGGAAGGTTTCAATGTCTTTCTTTTTATGGTTAATCATTATTTGATCCTAAAACATGACTACACATATGATGTCTTCAAATTGCAGGATACGATCCCTTGTACATTCAGTGATCTGGTCAGGATTATGCTAAGAAAGGAATTCATGTTCATATTTTGAACAGAAGGTATTTAATATAGGAAACTAGTTGGACGAATGAATAGACAGACACATGCATATATATATATATATACATATATATATATGTATATATATATTCTAAACGAGTGCTGCAGTTGGAGAGAAGTTTGGATGGATGGATAGACTCTCAGAAAGATAACTATTTATCCATTTGAACAAATTTTCCAAAAACGAAAGTTTTGTGCAACAATACTATTTAGGCCAATTTATTTTTTGTCTTTTTATCTTTTAAAAGATTTATCTTATTTTATGTGTATGAGTGTTTTGTCTGCACATATATATGTGTACCATGTGTGTGCCTGGTGCCTAAGGATGACAGAAGAGGGAGTTAGATCCCCAGGAACTACAGTTACTGATGGCTATGACATATCAGATGAGTGCTGGGAACCTAGCCTGCGTCCTATACAAGAGCAACAAGTGCTCTTAACTGCTGAGCCACCACCCTAAGCTGGTTACTTAATAAACTTTGTCTTAGTTAAGATTGTTTTTAGTTTTCTACTAGTATAGAAATATTTTTATTTGTGTAATTACCTTGCACATTGCAAACATTCAGAGACTATGAAATGCTGGTGAAACCCCTTCACTAGACATTTTAAGACTCTTGTCATGCCAGAATATTATTCAGATCTAGAGTTTGAAAATTTTCTTACACTTTACTCATAAACCACTTCACCAAATTCCCAGGGTTTCCAATTTTAGTTAATATAATTTGTGGCCAAAAAAAAAAGTGAAACCACTTGTGTTAAGTAAGGTTTCCTTCAGTGGCATTTATACTCCAGTCCTATCCTTGCATCATTTCCTAGCTCTTACCTAGGGCACCAGCTGACAAGAACCATAAACTGAACCACTCTGTGGAAGTGGTAGAATGCAGAGTTGGTGCGGGTGTGATCCCTGCCTTAGTCTCATGGAGAATAGAAGCGCGTAGGCATCATTTATACACCTACTGTATACTAGCTGCTGTTTGAAATGCTTCACACTCATAACACCCACTAAGGGTTGTGTTGTGATCCCCATCGTGTAGAAGATGGGGCTAAAGCTGGGATCTTTGAAATAACTTTTGGTACCAAGGCTGTTAATGAACCCAAATCTGTCTGGGTTTAAGTTCCAATTCCTTTTCTCTGACATTGTTGCTACTGTTTTGTCTCCAAGCCATCTGAATGTAGGAATAATCACATTCATTTCTGGAAGAATAATGATAATAATAAAGGCAACAATAAGGTCTAAGAAAGAATAAATGTAGCCCGGAGCCATTTAGTGTTAAATTGCCTCTGTGTTCATTGTGAGTAGTGGAAAGGGCACTGAGAGGGCTGGAAGATTGAGGTTTAAATTCTGATTGCACCAGCAATAGCCTGGTGACCTTTGGCGAATCTCTTAACCTCTAGACAGAGCATAGTTATCTTTGCTCTAAAATACTACTGCAAAATACAAGCAGGTTTTAATGTTGCAGTAAATTAGTGGAGAAAACTATTATTAATAATAAGTTTTGTTCCCAGTGAACTTCTGATCCACCAAAGCTTCTAGCACAGTCATGCAATAAACACATGTGGACACAGGTCAGAGGGAAGATAGCCTTCGGGAGTGATTAAAAACTTCAGACTAGGACCCTCATTTAATATATCCTAATTGTGTAACTGTCTGTAATTCACCTCTCTGAATCTTATTCCACTAAGGACATTTCCCATTTGTCCTGGAGACTTACAAGAAGCTGTCTTAAGCAAACTATAAATTGTTAGCACATTGTCTGGCACTAGGTGTTTATATTTCTGTGACAAGGTTGCAGTGAGGTGGGGTGACACATTCAGTCGCCGTTCGGCAGGTGCCCTTCTGAGCACCGCATCCACTCAAGTAAACTTACCACTGAATGCTATTGGGGAAAATTATAAAGGCCACTCCACGTAGTTAAAAGGAAGATTTATTTAGTGGATGCCTTACAAATGAAGGAATAGATAGGTTGCGGGGGTCTGGGGAAGGTGTATCGCAATCCAGCAGTGTTCTCAGGAGCTCTACACAGTCAACCTCCACCGTCCAGGGTCCAGGCACAGAGAGCGCACACAGAGAGAGCGCTGGCCCATCCAACTCTCGGGTTTCCAGTGCCTCCCCTCGCCCCGCCTCATAGGCGTGACAGTTGCCAGAGTCTCAATGGGGGTTGGAACTTCCAGATCCAAGCTGGAATGGCTACCCACTACATCTCCCCCTTTTTGTCTAAATAAGAAGGTTCTAAACTAATACAAGACTATATACAAAGGAATGGTTATCAAATATTGTCCAGAAATAATGAGGGATAATGACCTAGATAAGATGTAACTACAACCAATGCAAACAATATCAAGCAAGAAACACATACTAAAATCCAGAGAAGTATAGAGCATAGGGAAACGGCATGTTATAAAGATCATTCAAAAGTGTTCTATCCTAAAGAACCTGAATCTAATACTTAATATGTTCTATCTAAGATATTATACATACTAAGTTGTAACTATAACTGCTAGTCTTCAATCCTATCAAAGACCTGAGAAGGAACATAATGGTACCTGAGAAATGGTAGACGGATGCAAGCAACTTTCGGGAATCTTGCAAGAGTAGACCAAGACAGCTGGCAGCCTGGACAGTCACCTAATGTTTCTCAGCATTGTTGGTGCATTCAAATTGGCTACAGGCCTAGAGTATCTGACAGACCATTTTCAGAAGCAGGATTTCTGAAAGACCATCTTACCCTGTCTTGGCAGAGTACAGTGGTCGCTTTCCTTGTGTCCCGCTTGTCCAGAAAGGACAGCATTGCATTTGTACTGTCAGCCATCAAGGCAAGGGCAGTTCTTTGCCCAGTAGGCCATTTTGTGCCAAAAAGACAAACTTCCAAATGGAAATGTCTTAGAAGCCCAACATTCTCTCGGGATCAATTGGTGCAGCCAGGAGCAATTGTGTCTCACATCAACAGAATTCTAAGTTATTTAAATGCCATATTCTCTAGGTCTATGAAGTGTTTGAAGATTACCTGCCCATCTGACCTATGTATCTGTAAATCTGGATAACCTAACTAACGTAACTATAGAGATGACAGGCATAGGCGACTATAAATCTATAAATCTTATCTACCGAAATAACCTAAGGACTAAGGCTTCACGTAAATAAGGTAAACAGTCTATAAGCAAATGTATGGTGAAGAATGATGACTTCAAAATTGTGACAATACACAAGATATTTATAACAGAGGTAGGAATATATAGTGCAATATGCAATATGACAATAATCTTAAATATATATCAATATACCGAATATCCTAACAGAAGTAGAACATATATAAAGTATGACAGATATAAATTTACATTTGTATCAATATAAAAATGTTTCAAATAAGAGTAGAAATATATGTACATTATAACAAATATAGTTCTGTATTTGTATCAATATACAAATTATCTTAAACAGGAGTATAAAAATAGTTTACATTTGTATGAACATATAAGAATCTATAACAGTACAAATTACAGTGCAAATTGTCTAAGGTTGCTATTTTACTAAGTTTGTTTACTAGTATATACAATGATTTACCATCATATCTTATACCTATCCGTTCCATTTCTTCTCCCCCCCCCCTTTTTTTTTACAATACTGAGTTAATATTTTCTTCCACCCCCAACCCTATAACCGTCATCCATAACCCTGAGAATTATGAAACCTAAGGGAGAAGGGGCGTCGTTTTCTTAGAATTGCTTCCTGCCTTTTTGGGGGTGATGTTATCTCTGTTGGGTACTGTGAGAAAGCTCAGATAGTTAAATCTCAGTTAGACTAACTGTAGGTTCTGCAGCAAGTTTTAGAGTAATGGGTAAGATTGTCTGAAATTCTGGCAAGAAGTGTAGTATGATGATGATTACCATGTCATCATTCTGGATTGGGTAGAGTTGTTGTTGTTGGGGCCCCATCTTCCTTCTGGAGACTTCTGAGATTGCTATTGGAAAAACTTATTTGTTATCAAAAATGGGAGGTTTGGATTTAAAGAGGACATAGCATGTAAGAAAGGATTCTGAGAAATCAAGAGTAAGCATGGAGAGAATTAGAATTTAGAAGACAATGGTCCCTTTTTATTGGTTTCCTTTTGTCTCACACCAGAGGGCTCTTCTGATACGGGACTGAAGAATCTCTCAAACTTTTCTTTTAGCAGTATGCTTGGGTTTAGAGAAGGAGTGAGCCAATTCCATCTCCAAAGCTAGCCCGGCTAGCTCAGTCGGTAGAGCATGAGACTCTTAATCTCAGGGTCGTGGGTTCGTGCCCCACGTTGGGCGCCGGTATTGGGGAAAATTATAAAGGCCACTCCACGTAGTTAAAAGAAAGATTTACTTAGTGGATGCCTTACAAATGAAGGAATAGATAGGTTGCGGGGGTCTGGGGAAGGTGTATCGCAATCCAGCAGTGTTCTCAGGAGCTCTACACAGTCAACCTCCACCGTCCAGGGTCCAGGCACAGAGAGCGCACACAGAGAGAGCGCTGGCCCATCCAACTCTCGGGTTTCCAGTGCCTCCCCTCGCCCCGCCTCATAGGCGTGACTGTTGCCAGAGTCTCAATGGGGGTTGGAACTTCCAGATCCAAGCTGGAATGGCTACCCACTACAGAATGCTTTTAGTAGGAACAGGCAAGGCAAAGTCACTTCACCGGCCTGCAGTCATGCTAGCATGTCCAACTGTGGGAAAAAAACACGCTCCTTCCAGATGCACAGGCCAGACGACTGGGAATAAATGCCCAAGCAACACTGGTTTCGGCCTCAGTCACCTTGGGCTTCTTTGTAGATGAATTTCTAAGCAGTCTTATTAAATACGAAACACAGATCCAAATACAGGGATGAAGGCCATAGAGCTCAGGAAAATAGTGAGAGTCACCAGCTAACCTTACTCACCACGCGGCCGTAGATTCCCCCGAGAGAACCAGCTTCGTCCTGTATACCTATGCCTTTATTGCCTTGCCGTTCTGCTTTCTCATTGGCCCTTAGCCCAGTGACAATTCCTTGTCACTGCCTATCTGTACAGACCTCCAGGTCTCTATGGTTGGTACTGGGATTAAAGGCATGTGTCACCAAGGTTGGCTGTGCCCTTGAACAAACAGATTCTGCCTGCCATGTGATCGAATTAAGGGCATGTGCTACCACTGCCTGACTTTTGTTTATGGCTGGCTATCTATTTCCTCTGATCTCCAGGTAAACTTTATTTATTAACATACAAATAAAATATCACCACACTTCTTGGTGCTTTTTTTTTCTTTAGCCCACGTGATGTAAGGTTTTTTTTAAGGATTTATTTATTTATTGAATTTATTGTTTATTTGTGTACATGTGATAGTGGACAGTTCTCTTTCCACAATATGGAATTGCCATATTTGTTCATGCCCTCAACAGCTAGTAAACACTTAGACTGTTTCTAATTTGGGCCTATTATGGAGAGTAATAGAAAATCCACTCTTGATAATCCACTTGTTTGATATCCATTCCTCCTAGATAGATAACTTGTAATATAGTTACTGGGTTACCATACATGTTTTGCCTAACTACTTAAGAGCTTGCCAACCTGTTTTCCAAATGACCACATCATGTTAAACTCCAGCCTATAATAGGTACGGGTTCCGTTTTATTTTGGGCACCTACATCTGGTCTTGTCTTTTTTTAAGTTCCAGCCACACTACTGGATTTGTGGTTTGAACTTGAATTCCTAGAGCAAGTCGTCCCACACTTAATAGCTAGTTTCTTCTCTAGCCAAGTGTTGATTCAACTCCTCCTGCCCTTTGTTTTGTCTTTTCATTAGTAGGCTAGAAGAGTTTGAAATGGTTTGGGGGACAAGAGTTATTTCTAAGACACGTGGTTCAGAAGTACGTTCTCCTAATCTGTGGCTTATCTCTTCATTTATTTATTTATAAAGGTTTATTTTCTGTGTGTGTGTACAGTGTGTACAGTGTGCACCCAGTCGACATGAAACTAGAAAGGCTCATGAGAGAAGCTGGAATCTTAAGTACGGTAGAGAGAATGATGGACAAAATGTAAACGGAAATTACAGCGGGGCTGACTGGGGAAGAAACCAAACAGGGGTGGGGGGGGAAATTAACCAGAACCAAGTGGCTGGGCACACATGGTAAGGCGTCCTGATGGAACCCAGTACTTCATATGCTGACTGGAAATTTGCATGTGTAGTTTTGAAATTACTGATATTTCTTTTATTTCTTGGTGTCTCTTTTGGGTTGTTGATTATTAATACACAAAAGTACAACTGATGTTCCCAGCTTGCTCCTGGAGCTTGCAATCTTTCTTAGACCTCCATAGCCTTATAGACTAATTAGATTTCTTGGTATTTTCTATGTAACTTCTTATCTGCAGAAGAGTTAGCTCACTTCCTCCTTTACAACAAGCATACCTTTAATTTCTCTTGCTTGTCCTTCTTTACCAACCAGGCTTCCTTAATATGTTGACTTCTTTAGAAGTCGGAATAGGAATCCGTGACTTGCGTTATTAATTTTAGTGGAAAAATATTCAGTGTTTGGAAAGTATATAATTTTTTGTGAGTATTTGATTTGCCGACTAAGTTTTCTGCATCTCCTAACACCACCACGAGGGGTTTCTTTGATCTTTTATTCCTTGAGGGTGGTTTATTGTGTTAATTGATAATTGCATTTCAGACCACTCTTGCATTAAAATGTGGATGTATAATTATTCCCATATGTTGTTGGGTTCAGTTTGCTAATGTTTTTATTAAGAAAATGTCATCTTTGTGTTGACAAGAGATCTTAGTATAAAATTTATTTGTAATCATTTTCTCTGATTTTATAATATGCTAGACTCTAAATCCCCCACTTTTTTTAGTTTGCTATAATAATTTCTATATCACTAATCTTATTTTTTTCTTACATGTTTAGTAGAATCTGCCATGAAGCCATCTGAACCTAGGTTGTATTGTTTTGTGCTGTTTTGTCTTGACGTCAAGATATTAAATTTAGAGTTTAATTTTGTAATAGGTAGAAGTATATTTGGATTTTCTGTTTCTTCTGAGGTCCATCTTTATAATTTCAAGAGTCCTTTGAAGAACCCTCTAGTTTGATGGAAGTTGCCAACACTCCCTAAGTGCACTCTCGTGTCACTTGAATGTCGGCAGTAGCACTTGTGGCGCAGTCCCTCTGTCCCTGAAGCTGACCGCTGTGTCTCCTTTCTTCTCAGCCTAGATAGGACTTGAGTCATGTGAGATGTTTTCCAGATGTGTCTTCTACTCCATTGATTTTTTTTCCCTATTGTTTTCTACTCTGTTGTTTTCTCCTCACACTTTTTTAAATTTCCTCTCCATTTTAATTTGAGTTTGGTTTCTTCTCCTTTTGGTTTTGTGAAAAGAATACTAAGAATATAGATTTTTTATCTTCCAGTCATTAAACCTTAAAATTCCCAAGGACTACTCTCACTGTACATCGTATCTATAGACAGTCTTTGTTTTCATTTGTTTGGTTCAAGATCTTTATCTCCTCTTCCTACTTTCAGTTTACTGTCCCAGCAGCTTTGCACAATTCTCTTGAAATAAATCACAACAGTAGTAAAACTTGTTCATTTAACTGTGGGTTTGTGCCTTCTACAGTCTTTTCTCAACTCCTCTCTCTTTCTATTGAGATAAACAACAGTGTGTGTATCTGATTCTTCACATGTCTACAGATTTGAAGCTGAGACTTTGTTAATTTAAGAAATGAAATAGGTGGACATGGTGTTGTATGCCTGTAAAACCAACACTTGAGAGGTTGAAGCAAGAGCATCCTGGGAGTTGGAAACCTGCCTAGGCTTAACCATTCTGGGTAACAGAATGGAATCTTCTCTCAGTCAACAACAGTGAAAGAATGAAATAGGATCACTCCTTTTCACATCCTTAGCCACAAAACATGTAATTGGAAATGAACATCTGAAGATGGCTTAAAGTATGCATTTTAAGTAGTATTTCAAACGTTCAGAGCCAGGTGTCATGATATGTACCCACAATCCCATTACTAGGAAAAGAGAAGAGGACTAGAGGAATTTAAGGCCAGCCTTGGCTAATTGGCTGTTTTTGAGAACAGCTTAAGTTTTATATGAAATTCTTCTTAAGAAATCAAATTGTGGAGTGTATATATGTATTTTTTGATTCAAGGCAAAATGGCTCTTGAAATGTCTTGTCCTGTGTTGTCTTTTGTACCACCAAACTGGTTTATATGGTACTAGAAATCAAACCCAGGACTTGCGTACTAGGTAAGCATTCTACTAAGTGAGCTACACCCCCAAGCCCCTTAAACCCCAACCTAGTGCTAGCAGATACTGTGTAGTCATTACAGGTTGTTATGCAAACCCAAGAGAGTCTGGTTCTCATAACAACAAGTTCCTGATAGATTTTTTATGACTGAATATAGCTGTTCTGACCAGTTAGATATGCAATAGGATTCTCCTTATGCTGTTCCCAAGTTATTTTACAAACCTGCTTTTTTTTAATTTTTTTTTATTTTTATTTATTTATTTATTTATTTATTTATTTATTTATTTATTTATTTATTTATTTATTGTGTATACAGTGTTCTGCCTGCATGTATGCCTTCATACCAGAAGAGGGCAACAGATTTCATTACAGATGGTTGTGAGCTACCATGTGGTTGCTGGGAATTGAACTCAGGACCTCTGGAAGAGCAAGCAGTCCTCATAACCACTGAGGACAGAGAAAATGATGAGTCATTTTTCCCTGTTATTCTACCTCATTGAATATTTTTATTTTGTTTCAGAATTACTTCCTAAAACTACTAAGAAAACATAAATATTAAAAGGTTTTAAAATTCACGAACATACTAGTAGTGATTGCATACATTTTTCTTACTACATTAAATTTGTGAAAATGTAGTAAGTAAAAAATTAGAATTTTGAAAATTCAGTGTATCAAAGACAGTGTTTGCCTGGAATTAACATTTAAATATTTGTAATAATATTCTGTTTTACACC
Source organism: Peromyscus leucopus (assembly GCF_004664715.2). Taxonomy (NCBI): domain Eukaryota; kingdom Metazoa; phylum Chordata; class Mammalia; order Rodentia; family Cricetidae; genus Peromyscus; species Peromyscus leucopus. The sequence goes on from NC_051067.1 coordinate 34,107,203, forward strand.
CTCATCATTTCCTCTTACTTAAATCACAAGATACAAAATTAGAATCAAACTTTTTTGATTTTTGCATACTGGGAATTATTTGCCAGGGAAATTAACAATGTAAATGAGATTTTAGTTGGCTTACCTAAGGAATCAAATTATTTTCAAGAATATAAGTGGAAACATTTGCATATTTTAAATTAATGTATAGATGAGCCTTGTCTGATATTAAGGTATAGACTCTACTTTTATGATATAATCAACTTATACTCTTATAAACTTTTAAACAATTACACAAGTTCCTACTTGTAAATATTTTCATGCCATCAATTCATAGTATTCTGTCTCCTGTGTTACCAGACCAGCTTTTGAATTGGTTGTTTAGTTACATTCACATTTGAGCGTCCCAGTTTATTGTAGTTCCTTTAAAGGTTGGTCATAACCCACCCCCACCCCCACCACCAAGGAAGCCAAAGTAAGCAGGTGCTGGCCAGTGCAGAGGACAACTGATGGATAGAGAAGGATGGCCGTGATCAGAAAGGGACTTTCCTTTGGGAATACCCCACAGCTATTGCCAGATTCATTCTGATTCAGAAATTAGGACAATGACCAATTGTCTTCATTTTTTGCCACATTTCACAGGCAAGGTATTTTCTATTTCCTGGGGGAGATGGACTTTGTCATCTGTTATCTTTTGCCTCTAATTTTAGCTGTGGATTTCTTTTGATCATGAAGAGTTTGAAGGCAAGTGTAAAACTAGCTAGTTGAAAGTGATTCATAGACTTCTTTCTGTCTGTGTACTTAGTCTGGAAAAATACTTTTCTGTGGTTTTTCAAGTGTGATTTTGATTGTAAAGAAGGAAGAAATGAGTTTGTCACAATAGACCATTTCCTTTGTTCTGTAAGAAATTATACCCCATATTTGGCATCACATAGAAAAATCCTTGGAATTGCTTCACAAGTTATAATCCATCTAAATTAATGACGGTGTGAGGCAAAGTAGAAATGGGGAGAGGGTACTTTTACAGTGAGCGGGCCGTGGATCCTCCACACGGGGGTTGGTTTTCATGACTCTGTGTGTTAGTTAGGATCACGCATGCCAGGCTGCCCAAGCCTCCTTCTCTCTGTGCTGCCTATAGTTGTTCTCATCTGTGAAGAGCCATGTGTGACAGGAAAGTAGGTGAAGTATGATATGGGACATGCGCCCTAATGAGTGTGCAGTGCTATCAGTAGCTGTTGTATCATTCTGTTCCCATTACACTGTGGAAGTTTTGGAGAACTTTGTAGCCAACCTCATAGAAACCATAAGGCTGTGGAGAAAAATGGCACCACCTTCAGCATTGGAACCTACTGAAAGCAAAGGCAGTTTGCTGTATATTCACCCTACAATGAAAAGTCTACAGGAGCTGGGGAGATGGCTCAGCAGTTAGGAGCACTGGCTGCTCTTGCAGAAGACTCAGGTTCAATTCCCAGAACCCACATGGTGGCTGATGATTGTCTGTTCTAGGATGATCTGATACCTATTCTGACCTCTGTGGGCACCAGGCTTGTGGTATACAGATATACCTGAAGAGAAAACACTCCTTCACATAAAACAAAATAAATAATCTTTAAAAAAAAAAAAGTTTGCAGTGCTTTGTTCTTTAATACCAAAAGAACAGTGAAAATGACTATGTGCTGATGAAAATTCTCAGCCTGAAGGAAATAGGTCCAAAGGCTGTGAGCAGAGAAATTGAGACAGATTTCGATATCCTCAAGTTAGAAATGATTTTGTGTCTCTAAACAGAAACAAGGTGTCCTGTAAAGGAATACTGAAGATGGAGAAAGCTATGAGACACTGAAACATACTGAATTACTGCTTTATTTATTTTTAAATTAGAGACTGGAAAACACGCTCAAGTAAATTTTCTGGAAGATAGAACAAAGAGCACACAAGGAAAACGAGACAGAAAAAGCTAAAGATCAACTGGTAGTTTCAACATTCAAAAGAAATGAATCCCTAAGAGAAAGTGTAATATATGACATTTCTTAGAGAAATTACTAAAGAAATAATACAAGCCAATTTCATAGAGAAATTATTTAAAAAAAAAATAATGAGAGAATTAGATTCCTAGAGTGAAAGACCTTAAGTCTATAGATTGTGCCTTGTACAATTTAAAAATTTTTTTAAAAAGCCATGTTAGCATGAGATTTAAAACCTGACACCCTAAAAAGAGAAGTGATATAGCACATGAAATGGAGGATGTGTGGCTGGAGTGTGGGTCAGTCATAGAGCACTGACCTGGCTGACACAGGCCCTAGGTTTAATATTCAGCACTGAAAAAGTGTGAGTGTGCACAGGAGTGAATTTTATACCTTCACTTAGCTATCAGCGTTTTTTGAAAGGAACGATGCAAAATTCTGTTGGAAAATCCTTTTCAATTTGGAATATTATATACCACTGTTGTACCTATCAGTTGTGTGTTTAGACATCCTGAGACCTAATAACAGTGTCACCTGATACTGAGAACACACTCCAGCAGAGGGAAGTAACGGAAAATTAGCAAGACCAAGGACCGACCGAGGGAAGCAAGACTGAGGAAAGGGAGAGCAAGGAGCAACAGCTGAGGGTAACAGCCCGCTCATTGCTAGAGTAGTGAATACTCGAAGAAAGCAGCAGTGGCTTTCCAGAGCCTAGGGACATGGATGCTGAGCAGTCTAAGCCATTGAGTGTTCAGAAAGTAGGTTTGATTTTGCCATCTCCCTTCCACCCTGATGAAGCCTTGAGAAGATATCAGCTTAGGAACATAAAATGTTAAGCAAACTTTCCAAAGAGGCTGTTACTACCCTTAGGAAAATTGAAATGTTGTTGAGAAACAGCTTGGTCTCCCTGTTGTCTCCACAGTTCTTCTATGGAAGTACTATGAATACAGTGATAGGAATATAGGATTAGAGTACATTTACAGCTAGTTCATTTACCATAATGTGAAAGTCCTTAAATACTGCTTTTAAAAAACCAACAAATCCAGAAATGGCTGAGTAAGCATCTATGTTAACAGACTGAGGAGAAAACAAAACAAAAACATGTCTAAAAGCATTAAATATGGATGCCTCTGAGGATGACCAGGGCCACTATATTTCATTGTATCTCTTAGTATTTACAGCTTTTCAAAACTATTTGCAAGGGCTCTGTCAAAAAAATATATATATATTTTTTTTAAATGCCATTTAAAATGTCAAGGAAATAAAATAATTCTGGCTCATAGTCAACTTTTTTTACATTTTTGTCTGTTTTTCTTCTCCAGGGTTCCTGGAATAACAATTGCTACGGATATTATCTGTGGTTTTCCTGGAGAAACCGATCAGGATTTTCAAGAAACACTGAAACTTGTTGAAGAGTATAAATTTCCAAGCCTCTTCATCAACCAGTTCTACCCAAGACCAGGAACTCCCGCTGCAAAAGCTGAACAAGTCCCAGCTCACGTGGTAAGAGCCCATTCATAGGAGCCACCCAATACCACTGGCTTGTGGCTAACCTTTGTGTTGCAAAATATTAGGACAGTTCAAGCTGGGCGTGGTCATGGAAGAGGTAAATGACCTCATGCAATGAGAAGCAAACAATATCACATTTTCTCATGAGGAGGAAGGTTCAATTTTTAAAAACTGTTTAAACCACTATCTTTTATTTACTTGTGTGTACATTATAAATCTTTGGGTGTTTTGAGATCAGGCAACATTTAAATACATGGGCCGGGATGTGGCTCGGTGTTGGCCTAGCATACATGAGGCTATTATTTCCATCTCCAGTACTTCAGAGTAAACAAGTAAACAAAAAAAGAGATAAATATCTGAGCAAAATATGCTTCATATTTTTCTACTATATAAAAGACTATCTTATTTATTTGTTGGAAATTTTGTGGCTTTTTTTACTTGATTCCTGCACATCTATCATCTGGCTATTCTTCCATCCACCTAACATCTGTCTATCCATTTGCCTATTTTCTTTCTATTTATCCATCTATCATCTGGCTACCCATCTGTCATCTACCTACCCATCAACTTATCTATCCTAACAAATATGCATTGTATTCTCAGTGCAAATGTATAGACTGATTAATTTTCTTCTGATTGACAAAAAAAGCCAAACTTTAAGGCCACACATAATTAACTTTGCACAGAAATGAAAATAAACTAATTTATTACCTTTTCTAAATTATTTACTATTGAGATCTGACTTTTGGTGTTGGGGGTCTGTGAGTTGGCAGTGCATATGGAATGTATCACAGTCAGGTATACGACAGTTCCATCAGTAACCCAGACATCTTTTCCCCTTCTATGTTTATATACTCCTTTTATCCCTAGCTTCTAGCAGCTATTGATCTGTTTCCTGTTATAATTCAATCCATTTTTTTTCTAACTTCATCAGAAATCTTTTTACACTAAAGCATATCTACTGACCTTATTTCTGTATGTAAATATTATGTATCATTCCATAATACATATATGACCACAGTGGTCCATCTGTGTTTTCATATAGTCACTGTTGGGTGTGCAGTCAGTCAGATTAAGAAGATTCTCTGTATATGTAGGTCCCTGGCATGGTCATACAGAAATGGATCACTGTCCTCGACCTTTCCAGAGGAAACTGCTTTCCCTCATTGAACAGGAGACCTCATCAGTGTATGAATTTGGGTTTTGTTCATTTCCTTTTCATTGTTCGTGAATCCAGTATTTTACAAAGTGGCTATTCGCCATCCATTTTCTTTGCTATATAATGTTTTCTCATAAGTTATTTATCCTACTATTGGAGAGAAGTGGGCCTTTTTTCAGTTTCATAACATAAGAACTACGGTTGATATAGTCATCACCATTTTTGTTTTTATCTTTTGTTCCATTCATATGTACACTTTACTGCTGTGTCTAGTAAAAAGCATAGTTGTATTTTCATGGGACATGCAGTTGACCTGATAGGCTAGGTCAAATCACCTTCCTAAATCACCTTCCTAAATAGTTGAATAAATATATATAATAAATATACAATCCCTGTTGCCATATATAAAAAAGCTATCAGATCATCTACCTGCTAGCTCAGAGCTCTGTGCTCATGATGTTTGTGTATTACCTATGTAATGCAATCCAACTGGCTTTATCTCTCTTTGGGAATGAGTAGTGTTCAACCATCCTTTATTGTCTCTTGAGCCAGCACTCTGTGGTTTTAATGTGCAGTTCACTGAAGACGTGATGGCGAGCATCTTCTCACTTGTTCCCCTTCCTCACATATATTTCCTTGGGCAGGGCATCTGCTAAGGTCTTTTGCCCGTTTGGAACATGCTCTTTGTTTCTTATTGGAAAGTTTTTAGAATCCTTTGTGATTTGGGGTAACAATCCTTCAGATACATGTGTCTCATGAAGACTTTCTCTTTCTACCATGTCATCAATAAACTTTTTCTGGACCTGCCTGGACTGTCTACAACCTGTCTACCAGGTTGATCGCAGTCCTCGGGGGAGGCTTTGCCCTGGAGGAGGTGGGAATGGGGGCTGGGCTGGCGGAAAGAGGAGGGGGTGGGAGGGGGAGAACAGGGGAACCCGTGGCTGATATGTAGAACTGAATGGTATTGTAAAATAAAATAAAAGGAAAAAAAATACAAAAAAAAAGGAAAAAAAAAAACTTTTTCA